>NW_011494716.1:5470225-5484944 GCF_000754665.1 Bison bison bison | reverse complement strand
TTTATTTTCTTAGGCTCCCAAATCACTGCAGATGGTGACTGCAGCCATGAAACTAAAAGACACTTGCTCCCTGGAAGAAAAGCTATGACCAACCTACACAGCATATTAAAAAGCAGAGTCACTACTTTACCAACAAAGATCTGTCTAGTCTAAGCTATGGTTTTTCCAGCAGCCATGTATGGATGTGAAAGTTGGCCTATAAAGAAAGCCAAGTGCCAAAGAATTGATGCTTTTGAACTGTGGTGTTGGAGAAGACTCTTGAGAGTCCCTTGGACTGCAAGGAGATCCAACCAGTCCATCCTAAAGGAAATCAGTCCTGGGTGTTCATTGGAAGGACTGAGGCTGAAGCTAAAACTCCAATACTTTGGCCACCTGATGTGAAGAACTGACTCATTGGAAAAAACCCCGATGCTGGGAAAGATTGAAGGCAGGAGGAGAAGGGGATGACAGAGGATGAGATGGTTGGATGGCATTACCAACGAGATGGCCATGAGTTTGAGCAAGCTCTGGGAGTCGGTGATGGACAGGGAAGCCTGGCATGCTGCAGTTCATGGGCTCACAAAGAGTCAAACGTGCCTAAGCGACTGAACTGAACTGATTGCTAGAGTATTATGTAATCATAACAGTATTATTTAATCATCATAGCATTTGATTATTGTTGTTATAACTATTATTACTATACTGCTATTGTTGTTACTCAATTTGTTACTGTAACTACTATTGTTATCACTATTACTACTTCATTGTTTTTACTATTATCACTATCATTATTATATTTGCTATTATTACATTACTATTGTTCTTACTCCATTGTTATGACTGTTACATTACTGTTAATGTTTTTGTCTATTGAGGTCTTATGACCTACTCTTTTCTCCTTCTCCCTTGCTATTTAAAATATTTCACCTCCCAGATGTACGTCACGGATTGCTTTTCTTAAAAAAATTAATTTATTTGGCTGTGTCAGGCTTTAGTTGCAGTTCACAGGGTCGTCATTGCATCACGTGAGATCTTTTGCTACAGCGTGGGAACTCAGTAATTGTGGCTCAGGCTTCGTTGCTCTATAACATGGGGAATCCTAATCCCCTGACCAGGGATCAAACCCACATTCCCCCTCACTGCAAGGTGGATTTCCAACCACTGGACCGCTGGGGAAGTCCCTCCTGATTGCTTTTTTAGTTTTGTTTATTTATTTTTTTAAGGGGCACAGCCTTTTTTTTTTTTTTTTCCATTTGGCTGCACTCAGTCTTAATTATGACATGTGAGATCTAGTTCCCTGACCAGGGATCAAACCCAGGACCCCTGCATTGGGAGCACGAAATCTTGCCACAGGACCACCAGGGAAGTCCCCCGATTGCTCTTTTAGATCCTCTGGATTTAGTGCTCATGCTGTCCCATGAACACTTGAGTTCCTATCTCCTGGTTGCCTCTGTGGTCTCCCTGTCACTTGCTGTCTCCCTGTTCCCATGTTGACTAGCAGGACCATCCCTCACCTGAGTCCCTTGCACTGAGCCCTGGACTCTCCTAGAGGGGAGGCATGGATTAGGACACACACAGATGAGAAGACCAAGCACCTATGAGCTCGGTTTCATTGGAGGAGAGAGGTACTTTTTCTCAACACTGTCTTCCCCAGGGCAGGAGTGCAAAGAGAAAGGTCATTTCCAAGCAGCTTTCTGAAGATGCTACCTCACCAGCTTCTCTCCAAAACTGTAATCTGGAGAAGGCATTGCTGCAATATTACAGTGACCTATATTTGTGGTAAACTTCCCCACTCTCCCAGGAGAGACTGGTGAGCTATGAGTCTCCCCCATACAAGTGGCTTTTTAGGACACCCTCCCCTTCCAAAAAAAAATAAATAAATAAAGCAGCGGCGACTTGTTTGGTACCATTCGGACTCCCAAGTAATATTCAGCTTACAATTCTCTCCCCTCCTCCAAAGGCGAGTTATTTGCCAGATCCCAAATGGTCCCCGGGTGATGGATGGCGGGTGATTTCTACATCAGCACACCTTGGAGCCCCAGAGCTAACCCTCTGACAGCGTTAGCATAAAAGATTTACATTTATGTTACGAGGGCCACACAAGAATAATAATTTTAAGATACATTGCCTCGGCTGCTGGTGCACCCTGGGAAATCTAGCCGCGGCAGGCGCTGATCCACGGTGTAATTACAAAATGGCAGTGCAGGAGAGGGTTTTTTTGGAGACAAGCGGCTAGAGACCAAAACCATCTGCATGCCTTGGTGGATTGAAATTACAGTAATATATGAAGACATTACCTGAAAAACCCGGCACCATTTAAATGATTTACTCTTCAGCCCCAGCAAGCTTTAATTTAAGGATAAAGTCATTCAGAAAGCTAATCTGATAGGGGAGGCATTATTTCACACAGTTAAGTTAATTTACAGTAGCTGATTGTTGTGGTTGCTTTAGGTATTATTATCTTCCTACAAACAGCTGATCTGCCAGACAGAAGCAATACACTGCTTAACGCAGTGTCTTAATTCAGCTGGCAAGCTATCTGTGATAAAGGTTTGTTTATAAGCAATAATAGGAAAGTCATTTTGAGGCCACGCTGATAACGCTGATGAGAAATATTTTTTAAGGGGGAAAGGCACAATTAAATAAATAAATGAATCAGCAAGCCCTGTACTCGTGGGTCTGTTTGTCTGGAACTGCTCTTTTGAGCAGTCATTTTCCAAAGGCATGCCCCTCCTCCCCTCCTTTATGGGTTTCCTGCCCTGTGGTCCTCTCTCTGCACGTTTACCCCAGATCATCCTGCTGTCTGGCAAACATTTCTTCCTTGTTGCCAAATCGACTTCTCAGCCAGACCTTTGAGAAAAAACACATCTTGGGAGCCCAGTGAATTCAGCTGCTTTCCAAGCAAAAAGTGAGCTTTGATATCTGTCTTGAATGATTTTTTTTTTTTATCTTTGAGAGACACAGAAGCTGTTCACTGGTGGTTGTCGTGGTAGAAAAACATCAGGAAGTGGGTATTTGAAAGGGAGCTAACAGATTGGAAGGTGAAATTGGAGATTTTGAAAGGGCTTGATAAAACCAACTTGCCAAGGGGGAGGTTGGAAGGCGGGGATGGATTGGGAGTTTGGGATTAGCAGATGCAAACTATCAATATTATACATAGGATGTTTGTGGAGAATGGATACATGTATACGTGTGGCTGAGTCCCTTTGCTGTCCATGTGAAACTAACAGAACATTGTTAATCAGTTACACTCCAATATAAAATAAAAAGTTTTAAAATGTCATTGGAAGGACTGATGCTGAAGCTGAAGCTCCAATACTTTGGCCACCTGATGTGAAGACAGCTGACTCATTGGAAGAGACCCTGATGCTGGGAAAGACTGAAAGCAGAAAGAGAAGAAGGTGGCAGAGGATGAGATGGTTGGCATCACCAACTCAATGGACATGAACCTGAGCAAACTCAGGGAGATAGTGAAGGACAAGGAAGCCTGGCATGCAGCAGTCCATGGGGTTGCAGAGTCAGACAGGACTTAGTGACTGAACAGCAACAAAAATACACAGAATGGATAAAAAATAGGGTCCTACTGGATAGGGCAGGGAACCATGTTGAACTATATTCAATATCATAATGAAAAAGAAAAAATGAAAAGAAAAAGAAAAGAAAAGTGACTCACTTTGTTGCACAGCAGAAACTAACAAAACGTTGTGAAACAACTGTACTTTAATAAGGACCTCTCACGTGGCTTATGGGCTTCTCATGTGGCTCTAGTGATAAAGAACCCATCTGCCAGTGCAGGAGACATAAGAGAGGTAGGTTTGATCCCTGAATTTGGAAGATCCCCTGGAGGAGGTCATGGCAACCCACTCTAGTATTCTTGTCTGGAGAATCCCATGGACAGAGAAGGCTAGTAGGCTGTAGTCCATGGGGTTGCAAAGAGTTGAACATGACTTACTGAAAATACAACAAACATGCCCCCCACTGTTCATGGCAGAGCTATATACAATAGCCAAGACATGGAAACAACCTAAATGTCCATTGACAGATGAATAGAGAAAGAAGATGTGGTGCATATACACAAAGGAATATTCAGTTCAGTTCAGTCGCTCAGTTGTGTCTGACTCTGCGACCTCACGAGTCGCAGCACGCCAGGCCTCCCTGTCCATCACCGACTCCCAAAGGAATATTACTCAGCCATAAAATAGAATGAAATAATGCCATTTGCAACAACATGAATGACTTAGGGATGTGTTGTGTTAGCTTCAGGTATACATTCCTTATCAGATTCTTTTCCATTATAGGTTATTATAATACTGGAGTGGGTTGCCATTTCCTCTTCTAGGGGATCTTCCCCTCGCCCAGGGATTGAACTTACATTTCTTGCATCTCCCACATTGGCAGGTGGATTCTTTACCACTAGCGTCAGCTGGGAAGCTCATCTAACTTATAGCAGAAACTTATCAATGATGTGACTTGAGTCAATGATGGTCACTCTCTACATCCTTTCTGCTAAGGAAAAAAAAAAAAGGCAATATGTTCATAATGACCCAAATCACTGAGCAAGGGTCTGGCTCATATTAAGTATGCATAAATATCAATTCCCTTTTCCCATATATGAAGCATGCAGTAGAAAGGGGAAAAAATTAAAAACAGAGATTAGAGAAGGCATCAGAAAGCAGCAGGGACCCCCTTCTCCAGGGAGGGAGAGGGAAATTGCTTGCTTTGCACATGAACAGTTGTCACTCACTCCTGCACGATTTCTATCAGCGGGGCTATAGGCTTTAAAATAAGATTTGGTTCCCTTTCAAGCACCTCTCTTCAGCCTTCAGGGAAGGAAATGGATCCATGGAAGAAAGGCTGATGGAAATTGTCCTAGCTCGAGGGCAGGAGCCTTGTCATATAAATTCTGAGACCGGTTAGTCCTCTAGCTACGCACTCTGGGTCCAAGTACATTGTCTGGACCCAGATTTTGCTGGTTGATTTTGATTTCTGGCCTGATTATCCAAGTATCTCACAGGCTTGGAGAAGTCAGCATGACCAAGCTTTTCCTGGGAAAGGTCTGTTTTCTTGGTACAGAAGCACAAGTGTCTGACCCTACACAATATCTTCTTCCAACCAGGTGTCAATGAACATATAGTCTGTACCAGGAACTGTGCTTTTGAAATCAACTGCCTTTATGTCAGACTCTAATCTCTGCAAGGTCAGGCTCTCTGTTATTTACACATTGTTTCCCAAGCGTCCATCACCACCTCTGGTATATGGTGACCAGTCAGTTCTCCCCATCCCCAAGCCACAGTCCTATAGTGATAGCTCAGAAATTCTTAAAAGGATGAGAAAATAAATAAGTAAAAATGTAAACGGACTTTCCTGGGGGCCCGGTGGTAGAGAATCCTCCTGCCAATGCATGGGACATGGATTTGACCCTTGGTCCAGGAAGATTTCACACTCAGCAGGGCCACTAAGTCCATGCGCCACAACTGCTGAAGCCCACATGCCCTAGAGCCTGGGCTCAGCAACAAGAGAAGTCCCCACTCGCCATAACTAGAGAAAGCCTGTGTGCATCAACAAAGTCTCAGCACGAAACTAAAAATAAATTAAAAAATTTAAAGGATGCATTTAGCTATTCCCAGCTCCCCCTCTCCTATCCCCCCCGCCCATTTCCCAACCACTCTCCTCCAAAAGTTTTGCAAGCTACATTCACCAGCATTCTGGCAGTCTCCGTAGTCTGAAAGGCTGTGATTGTCCCATCAGTTGAGTTCTATTAAATAGGGGACCCCAATACATTCAGAAGCACCAACCTCTGCTCCACACACCATGTCCATTTGACAAGAGTGAAGTGGATTAATTAACGTGGTGGGTCTATCTTCTACCCAGCTGTCTTGTGTTGCAATGGAGACTGAGAAAAATCCATTAGATTATACTGAGAGATAGCTGAAAGAAAGTTTAGATTAAGTTTATCTCTCGAGGCAATTTTATTAGATAGATTAAGTTTCTGTTCATCTCTCCAAAGACCGTAGTAATAACCAGTGTCATGACTTTCAAATCCTTTGGACTTCAGAGGGTAATCAAACATGGTTGTCTTTTTATCCCCCTCTTTCACTTCTTAGTATTCTACAATCCTGCTTCGTTCATCTGTCAAAGCGATAGTATTAAGGGGATCAATGTTGACAAGTGATAGTACAAATTATGTAATGTTGATGACATTTCGCTGTCTCCTTTTGATCTGCAATTCCCACTCTCAATCACTCCTTATTTAAGAAAAAGCACTGAAAGAGAAAGACAGCTATGGAAGCCATGGGCTCAAGTCCTGGCGCCCCAGGGGCAAAACGGGGTGAATTTGAAGTGCATGGAATTAGACACGGGGCCTGGGAAGATGGCCTGACTGACAGAAGGGGAAATTGAGGTCATCTTCTTACAACATGCCTTTGGCAGCTGCCACTTGGGACCACGTCACAGCTTTTGGTTGTGCTGTAGTCCCATGAAATATTTGACGTGTCTGGTCTGCAAGGGGGTTTTCTATTTCCAGAATATGCCCTTTGATTTCTCCTCCACTGGGAATTGATGGAGGATAACTTAAAAGGAAGAACTGAGCTGGTTTTGTTTAAAAGAAAAAAAAAAGGAGACTAGGATAGGTCCAGACACAAGAAGGGCTGTTTTTTTCTGGGGTAGGGGATGGGTATTAAGTTTTGGACTGGGTGATAAAAGATCAAATAAGGAGAAATAGGTTCAATTGCTTCTTGGCCTTTTGGCTAACATCAAGTGTAGTATCTGTTCTTATCAGTTTAATAACTGATATGTCCTCTGAGACAATCTATTAAATGAAATGATACGAATGAACTTACTTACAAAACAGAAAAGAGACCCGCAGACTTAGAGAACGAACTTAGAGCTGCCTGGGGGAAGGATGGGGGAAGGAATAGTTAGGGAGTTGGGTAATGACGGGTACACACTGCTGTATTTAAAATGGATAACCAGCAAGGACCTACTGTTTAGCACAGGGAACTCTCCTCAATGTTCTGTGGCAGTCTGGATGGGAGGCGGGTTTAGTGGGGGGATGGATACATATATATATGTATGGCCACATCCCTTGACTGATCATCTGAAGCTATCACAACACTGTTAATTGTCTATACTCCAATATAAAATAAAAGGTTTAAAAAAAGAAGAAATAGGTTCAAAATATAGCAGAAGGGGGCTTCCCTGATGGCTCAGATGGTAAAGAATCTGCCTTTAATGCAGGAGACCCAGGATCCATCCCTGGGTTGGGAAGACTCCCCTGGAGAAGGGCATGGAAACCCACTCCAGTATTCTTGCCTGGAGAATTCCATGGACAGAGGAGCCTATTGGGCTATAGTCCATGGGGTCGCAAAGAATTGGACATGACTAAATGACTAACGCTTTCCAGTATTCTAGCCTGGGAAATCCCATGGACAGAGGAGTCTGGGGTGCTAAAGTCCATGGGGTCTCCAAAGAGTCAGATATAACCTGGGGACTAAACAGCAACATCAAATAGCAGAAGAGACTTTTTTGGGAAGAGAGCATCTTGCATCCTTATAATGTTTCCATCCACGTGGAGAAATTGCTGTTAAAATAATATGTCTGGGCTTCCTTCTCTTTCTCTCTCTCTATCCTCTTAAACACACCTCAAGAAAAACGCTCTTGATGAACATGGGCTCCAGTTTAAGACAGACATGCCACTTTTTCCTGGTGACCTTAGAAGGTTGTTCAACTTGCATGAAATGTGATTTTTCTCATTTGCAAATAAAAACCATAGCATCAGTTTTCCAGGGATGCTGTAGCAGTTAGGAGAGTTCAGAAATCTTGAAGAAAACCTCTTTTGGTCAGATTGGGTATGGGTTTTACCTGATTCCCATGCTCTGACACATACTGTGTGACTAATAAAAGATTTTATGATTCTTTCAGCCAAATGGAGCTTGCCTTCCTTCTAAAAGTCTTAGAGCAATGGGCAAATGGGATGAGGATGGATAGCCTTAGCATGATTTATTGCCTGGTATTTCCAGTTGCTGCTGTTTAGTTGCCAAGTTGTGTCTGACTCTTTGCAACCCCATGGCCTGCAGCACACCAGGCCCTCTGTCCCTCACTGTCTCCTGGAGTTTGCCCAAGTTCAAGTCCATTGCATTGGTGATGCCATTCAGCCATCTCATCCCCCAACACCCTGTTTTACAGTTCAGTTCAGTTGCTCAATCATGTCTGACTCTTTGTGACCCCATGGACTGCAGCACACCAGTCTTCACTGTCCATCCCCAACTCCCAGAGCCTACTCAAACTCATGTTCATCACATTGGTGATGCCATCCAACCATCTCATCCTCCATCATTCCCTTCTCCTCCCATCTTCAATCTTTCTTAGGGTCTTTTCAAATGAATCAGTTCTTCACATGAGGTGGCCAAAGTATTGGAGTTTCAGCATCAGCATCAGTGCTTCTAATGAATATTCAGGACTGACTTCCTTTAGGATGGACTTGTTGGATCTCATTGCAGTCCAAGGGACTCTCAAGAGTCTTCTCCAACACCACAGTTCAAAAGCATCAATTCTTCAGCACTCAGCTTTCTTTATAGTCCAACTCTCATATCTATACATGACTACTGGAAAAACCATAGCTTTGACTAGATGGATCTTTGTCAGTAAAGTAATGTCTCTGCATTTTAACATGCTGTCTAGGTTGGTCATAGCTTTTCTTCCAAGGAGCAAGCGTCTTTTAATTTCATGGCTGCAGTCACCATCTGCAGTGATTTTGGAGCCTAGAAAAATAAAGTCTCTCACTGTTTTCATTGTTTCCCCTCCTATTTGCCATGAAATGATGGGACTGGATGCCATGATCTTAGTTTTATGAATGTTGATTTATTTATTCCATGAGCATTTACTGGTCATGTAACTAGGTACTGAGTATTTTCCTAGACAGCAAGGACCTAATGGCAAACAATACATGTAAAGTCTCGATTGTCAGCAGTTTGCCAGTTTATGATGGAATAGCCCTGGTTCGTTCCCATTGGTATTTCATGATCTGTCATGGTATCTGCAACACAGTGGATACCCAAATAGTGTTTCCTGAGGAGATGAGTAGCTGCACGCGTACAAACCACTCATCCTTCCAACCACTAACATGAAGTCGCTGAGGAGTTGAGCCTTATTAGAAAAGCTTTTTAAGACGTGAGAAAACCCTATCACTCAAGACCAGCAGTCAAGGCTAGGAAGAAGAAATAGGATTCAAGACCACATTTCACCATGAAGTATTCTTTAGAATGTAAAATCAAAACAGAATTTCATTAATCTATTTTCGCCTACAGCCTGGAAAAGCCCTTATGTCAAAAATACCCGCCTCTAAATTATGCTTTGTCTTCCCATTATAAATTTTATTAACCACTCTTTTATTAGCAATCTTATTACAGTTGATCTGCACATGAATAGAAACAATTTACAAATGATCAGGGTTGGATTAGAGAAACCATAAACTCAATGCAAATTGTTACAAATTATTTACAGGCTTAGCACAAATCTGCATATAGATTGAGGAAGTCAATCAGAGAGGTACCTTCAGGTATTCTTCACAAGATATGATTGGGAAGATACTTGCAGGCCGGTACGCATCGTGCAGAATAGAAATGGAAATAAATAGATTCATTTGTTGAATACATTTAGGTGTGGGTCTCCTCATTTAATCAGAACTTTGGAGCACTGGCTATTGGGGAAAATTGAAAAAAGGTAATAGCGGGTGTTGAGTGTGGGCTTACTCTAAGGTCAAGAATCAGATCTAAAGGGATTTTGGAAAAACAAAAAGGAGAAACATTGATCCAGCACATCAGAGGCTGACAGAATATTTCTCATGTTGCATCTCATGAATCTTCTAAAAATTCTAGGGTATAAGGAGGAATGTTACTGCTATTTCTCAATTGAAGGAGTTGAGGTTTCATAATGAGGCTAAGGGCTTCCCTGGAAGCTCAGTGGTAAAGAACCCGCCTGCCAATTCAGGAGACACGAGTTTGATCCCTGGAGTCAGAAAGATCCCCTGGAGAAGGAAATGGCAACCCATTTCAGTATTCTTGCTTGGGAAATCCTATGGACAGAGGAGCCTGGCAGGCTACAGTCTATGGGGTCACAAAAGAGTCAGACACGACTGGGTGGCTAAACAGCAACAACAACAACGAGGCTAAGGTCACATAGCCATCAGGACTTGAATTTGCAGTCTCCACCTTCATGTCATAGGACCCATCGATGGAAGGGTTGCCTATGTCCTTGGAACTGTTTTTACAGGGTTGGGGGCTCTTGGGAATAGCTCTGAAGTCCAAACTCTCTGCCAACACCAGAGGACATGAACTATCTATCTTGTCCCTTTGCTTCTTTATGAGAAGGATGGTGTTAGGGGATGGTATGATTTAATGCAGAGAACCCAGGATTGAGCATTAGGAGGGGTAAGTCTTCTATCTAACTTGCTATGTGACCTCAGACTGTTCTTTAACTCTTTCTGTGACTTGGCTTATTCAGGCAGACAGGATTAGGTTTCTCTAAACTCTCAGAAAATTTACTGAATTTCAACTCAAGACCAAAAAAAATCATGAATGCTAATATGTATTCTCTTCAACTCTGTACCAGGCTTCCCTGAGAGCTCAGTTAGTAAAGAATCCACCTGCAATGCAGGAGACCCCATTTGATTCCTGGGTCAAGAAGATCCGCTGGAGAAGGGCTAGGCTACCCACTCTAGTATTCTTGGGCTTCTCTGGTGGCTCAGTTGGTAAAGAATCCACCTGCAATGTGGGAGAGTTGGGTTCGATCCCTGGGTTGGGAAGATCCCCTGGAGAAGAGAAAGGCTACCCATTCCAGTATTCTGGCCTGGAGAATTCCATGGACTGTATAGTCCAGGGAGTGGCAAAAAGTCAGACACAACTGAACAATTTTCACTTTTCAACCCTGTATCCGTCCTTAGCAAAGCGGAAATTGGGCAAAGCTGAAATTCCTACCTCTTATTCTCACCTTTTGGTGATGTGTTAACTTATTTCCTGCCTCTAATATTTCATAGTTTTCCTTCTTCAGTCAAAATCTGCTCTTTGGTTGTTTTTCATTCCTAGTAACTCAACTCTTCTCCCATGGATATCTGGCTTTTCATGGAGACCAGAGTCTTTACCCAGAGGGTGGCACTCCTCATGGTGACATTTCAGATCTTTCCTTTCAATAGGAAAAGTTTCTGAGGACCCAGGGAATTCTCAGAGCCCTGCAAATTCAGCTATATATTCTGAATTTATTCTCTTAGGCCCCAAGGCCAGCACTGTGGGGCTGCAGGGGTGAGGATGGAGATGAAGGCAGTGCCATTTCACCTCTTCCATCAAAGACACAGAGAAGGCAATGGCACCCCACGCCCCCACTCCAGTACTCTTGCCTGGCAAATCCCATGGATGGAGGAGCCTGGTAGGCTGCAGTCCATGGGGTTGCTAGGAGGCGGACCCGACTTAGAGACTTCACTTTCACTTTTCACTTTCATGCATTGGAGAAGGAAATGGCAATCCACTCCAGTGTTCTTGCCTGGAGAATCCCAGGGACGGAGGAGCCTGGTGGGTTGCTGTCTATGGGGTCGCACAGGGTCGGACATGACTGAAGTGACTTAGCAGCAGCAGCAGCTGCAGCAGCATCGAAGACATTTTATTTCCCTTCTTGTTTGCCATTGCTCTACGACAATGATGAGCATAAGAAACGCTAAAGTGGGAGACATTCTCCCCCTTCTATTTCCTGACCAGCTGGGGGACCCATATCACTTCCTATGAAAGATGAGTGTACTCACAACAGCCACATTAAAAAAATGCTAATTATGGGCCTGCAGTGAGCTCGCAGCTTTATGTGCTTTATTTCATGAAATGTTCACGATAGCTCTATGATCTGGGATTCTATTATCACCCCACTTTACAGACAAGGAAATACAAAGGGATGGTTCATTGAATTACCTAGAGCTAGGGACTGAAAGAGATGCGACCCTATCTCAGTTCTGTCTGACACCAAAGTCTACATCCTTAGCCAATGAACTAATCTTGAGAGCGTGAAATACATGATAGAGGACCGGTTGATCTTTATAGATCTTTCCCATCTCAAAGATATAATGGACAAGTTCTTGGAGTTAGAGAATTCTTTAGACGGTTTTTGGTCCAACACCCTGTTACAGATGAAGACACTGGGGCAATGAGACAGGAATTTTTCAAAAGCACATGTAAGGAGGGAATTCCCGGGCAATCCAGTGTTGAAGACTCTGCACTTCCACTGCAGGGGGTGTGGATTTGATCCCTGGTCAGGGAACTAAGATCTGGCATGCCATGCGGTGTGGCCAAAAAGTAAAAGAAAACAAATAAAACGCACGAGGAAAGGGGCATTGGGAATAACGTTGGGAGCAACTGCGTAATGGACAGACAGAACATCTTGACACTTGTCTCGTCCAGACCCTCCACACACAG
The DNA here is from genome assembly GCF_000754665.1 of Bison bison bison. Classification (NCBI taxonomy): domain Eukaryota; kingdom Metazoa; phylum Chordata; class Mammalia; order Artiodactyla; family Bovidae; genus Bison; species Bison bison. The sequence continues at coordinate 5,472,516 of NW_011494716.1, read as the reverse complement.
CCCTGCCCAGCTCCACTGGGTGCCGTTTGCACTGATGGCTGGGGACACACCCACTCTTCTTCAGTACCCCTACGCAGTCACTTATGACTAGCACATTTGCTTATCTCCTGATCATTTTATGCCGTAACCATTTCAAAGACAAAGGAGAGCTAGCACTCCTCTGTCTTTCCTTTCTTCTTTTTCCTGAAAGAGAAGCTGAGAGCTTTCAGAAACTAGGGTTGCTGGCATCATGGCTTTGGAGGTTGCTAGCTAATCAATCAGAGCTGCATTGTGGATGCTTGCCATGGAGTTTCTTTTTCCTTTTCATTCTTTGTGGGGTGTGTGTGTGTGTACTTATGTGCATGTATATGTGTCAGTGCATACAAGTTTGGTGCCTTTCCATCAGCAAAGGATTCAGGCACTGGATGTAATTAAATAGCAGCAACAGACTGCATTCAGCCTTGCTTTGTACCCAGGTTTTCTCCCTCCTTCCATTCACAGCTGCCCCTGTAGCTCCCTGCTCTGCATTCATTAAACACCCTGGCTCCTGGAATGTTTCAGAGCCTGCTGACTGGTGCCCCCAAGACCTGGATCCAGAGTCTGGGCCCCATAAGGAATTCTAAGCGACTGTTAGCAATCTTCTAGGCCGCTCTGAGGTTATTCAGAATGAACGAAGCAAAGTCAATAGGATGTCTGCGGGGACTTTTGGCGGTACCATCGGTGGTTGCGACTTTATTGCTCTCAGAATGCTCTAAGTCCTCAGGAGGTGAATTCGGATAAAACTGGAAGGTAAACTAATTACAGTGGGGCTATTTGTGCTTTTGTGGTTCAGCTTATGTCAGCATTTCTAGGCTAAACTGAGTTCTTTGGGGATTTCAGAGTCTGCTTTAAATATCCCCCCCCCCCCCGCGCCCTTATTACTATTCTCCTTGGGTTCTGAATCTAGTTCAATTATTGGTTCTGATATTTAGACAAATGGGCTTTATCACCACTCGTGTGTGTGACTCTGTCTCAGATCTGTTTCTCACACACACACACACACACACACGTGTGTGACTACTATAGCTGCTGTAGTCACTAAAGACAGTAACAGTTGCCAAGTGACAGAAGCCCAAATCAAACTGGCCAAAAAGAAACATAGAGATTTGTGTAAGTGAGAAGTCCAAGGGTGAACGTGGTTCAAATTGGTTGTTGGGACTCTCTCTGACACCGTATTTCTCATATTTCCTTGTGTCAGCCTGACATCATTCTTCCCAGAGGAATTACTCCATGGGAGGGAAGACGGCTGTAGCAGCCATTGCGTAGGAAGTGCCTTTCCCTTATTATTTTTGACAAAGATAATGATTGGCCTTGCCTGGGATCATGTGCCCAACCCTGAGCCAATCACAGCAGCTGTGGGAGGGATTAAGGATTGACTGGCCTGTGTTACAAACCAAGGGAGTATGATTGACAGCATAGGTCATGTGCCCATCCCTGAGCCAATAACAGTACTGTGGGAGGGATTAAGGGTTGGCCAGCCTGTGTTACACACTCAGGAAGTGTGATTGGCAGTTCTGCCCGCACCACAGGAGACAGAGAAATTCGGGCTCTATTGCTTCCAGGTGATGTGGCTGGGCAATAATCTTCTTTCCCTCTTTTTAGTTTTTCCTACTGTGGCAGGGGTGGCCTACCATTCATCTTACAGTTACCATTAAGGGTGAAATGAAATAATGATACATATAACAGTCACTTATAGGAAGGTTACTAATGGTAGACACTAGACACTTAAGAGGAGAGGGCAATGGCACCCCACTCCAGTACTCTTGCCTGGAAAATCCCATGGGCAGAGGAGCCTGGTGGGCTGCAATCCGTGGGGTTGCGAAGAGTCGGACACGACTGAGTGACTTCACTTTCACTTTTCACTTTGATGCATTGGAGAAGGAAATGGCAACCCACTCCAGTGTTCTCGCCTGGAGAATCCCAGGGACGGGGGAGCCTGGTGGGCTGCCGTCTATGGGGTCACACAGAGTCGGACACGACTGAAGTGACTTAGCAGCAGCAGCAAACACTTAAGCATTTTATTGTTGGGCTAGTCATCTCTTGAGTGTGCAGCATGGGATGTAAATAAAAAAGACCTGCTGCTGCTAAGTCGCTTATGTATATATATATATATACATATATATCTGTCTATATATGAAGGAAATGGCAACCCACTGCCTGGAGAATCCCAGGGACGGGGGAGCCTGGTGGGCTGCCGTCTATGGGGTCGCACAGAGTCGGACACGACTGAAGCGACTTAGCAGCAGCAGCAAACACTTAAGCATTTTATTGTT
>NW_011494716.1:5449185-5470076 GCF_000754665.1 Bison bison bison | reverse complement strand
TTATATATATATGTGTGTGTGTGTGTGTGTGTGTGTTCCCTGCTAGCTCAGTTGGTGAAGAATCCGCCTGCAATGCAGGAGACCTGGGTTCTATCCCTGGGTTGGGAAGCTCCCCTGGAGGAGGGCATGGCAACCCAATCCAGTATTCTTTCCTGGAGAATCCCCATGGACAGAGGAGCCTGGTGGGCTACAGCCCATGGGGTCGCAAAGAGTGGGAAACGACTGAGCAACTAAGCACACTGTGCAAAATAAGCAGGTATCTTTAGTAGAGGACTACTCAGTGTCTGTGGCATGAATATCCTAGGTCAATGGCCAGACGAGTTTTAACCTGGATGGGTTTTCTGAATAGCGTTTTACATGACCCAGTTTTAGAAGCTTGCTTTCTGTATTGTAAAGTCTGAATTCTAACTAAAGATGGACCAGGGAGCTTTGTGTTTGGCACATCTTTCTTTGGCCCCTCCAGATAGCACAATGGTAAAGAATCTGCCTGCTAACACAGGAGATACAAGAGGCGAGCGTTCAATCCCTGGGTTGGGAAGATTCCATGGAGAAGGGAATGGCTAACCATGCTAGTATTCTTCTCTGGAAAATTCCATGCACAGAAGGCTACAGTCCCAAGGGATTGGACTGAGTGAATGAGCACACACTCACTGCTTGTGCTGAATTTCTATTTGACAGAAGCCTTACCATAAGATGTGAAACCTAGAATTAAACCAGTTTATGTATTTATTGTGGGATGTGGCTGAGGTCCTAAAACAGAGTTCCCATCAGGCCAAACTACTCTCAGGCTTAAGTAATCAGGGAAATGTGCACCTCACCCAAGCAGCCACATTTTCATTTCCTGAAAACTGTTTCCCTTTTTGCTTTGGCTGCCAGGAAGCTCAAAGTCCAACAAAAGCTCCACTTCTAGCAAGTGCACAGAACTTCTGCTGGACATCTTGTGTTTGATTCTGTCCTTGACTGTTTCTTGCTTTCCTGCTCCTTCTGTGATGTTTACTCTGATTTTTAAAAAAAATTTGCATTTGTCTGTGTTATTGCTCTAAGGGACTCAGATCTTTGTGGGGTTGAGATAGGGCTAAATAAATAAACAAGTAAAATAAATGCAGGTGGGATCTCAGAGCCTTTTTCTGCAAAGATAATGTTGGCTGTGGTGATGCCCTTTCTCCTTCACTGCTAATGTCTTGGCTCTGCTTGGAGCCACTTGTTCAATTACAGCGCCAAGCTCCTGTTTTACAAGGCTTCCTTTGAGCACATCTAATCAGGAACAGCTCCTCACTGCAGTTTTTTTGTTCACTGACTGGAACCTGAATGCCTTGCTTTGCCTAATAAATAACCCAGGGGCTCAAACTTGGCCTTAGTCTTTATTTAGAAAATAGAACTGGCGAAGCTCAGAAGCACACCCAAGCCAAGGCCTTTGGAAGGTCAGGGATCTCTGAGGCACTTTGGAAAGAGTGTATACTGCTCCATTTCCCCCACATTTGTTGGACAATTTTTTTTCATGGAGCACTCTGTGCTTGCTCCTATGTTGGCACAAACAACACTAGATAAATCCCCCTCAGAGCACAGATTACTTGGTGACTTGTTATTTCTACTCCTGGGGGTGGACTCAAAAGGCAATCCTGGCATGTGCAAGCCTGGGTTAAGTCTAAGGAACCATCTGTGAAGACTTGATTACTTTCATCCTTCTGTTTTTTTTTCTTTTTCTTAACTTTGAACATCAAATGACAGCTATCAAAGGGATCCCAAAGAGAAAGCAATATCCATCAGAAAGAGGCCACAACCTGAAACTGACCCCTTGCTGGCTCCAGACCTGAGGTTGGATCTTAGCATCCTTGTTACATGCTGTGTGATCTTGGACAAATGACCTGAAGTCTCCAAGCTTTAATTTCTGCATCTCTTCCCTTACAGCATGGTGAAAGTAACTGATGTGTACCTTCTTCCACCCTCAATGACCCGGTTAACCACTCTCTGCTCTTTGGAATGCTTTCTTTAGAAGATGCTGTCTGGTGATTTCCTGATGGCTCAAGAGGTAGAGTCCTCCTGCAATGCAGGAGATGCAGTTTCTATGCTTGGTTTGGGAAGACCCCCTGGAGGAAGAAATGGCAACCCACTCCAGTATTCTTGCCTGGGAAATTCCATGGACAGAGGAGCCTGGTGGGTTACAGTCAGGGGGTCACAGAAAGTCAGACAGGGCTGAGTACACTTGCACGCACACATGCAAGTCTCATGAAAAGACTTCCCTGATCTTTCTGGCTGGGGCATATCTGCTTCCTGCAAGTCCCCAACCTACTGAGTATCATCCTTCTTGGTACCTGACACAATGGCAGGCGGACATGTGTTCATACAATTATTCAACACCTCTCTTGACAGCCTGGAGGCCCCACAAAGGCAGGCATGAGAGTGGCCTCTGTTCACCACTGTGTCCACAGTGTCTGCCTCTAGGATGGGCACATAAGGGCTCAGTAAAGACTGTGCAGGGACTTCCCTGGTTCAGTTCAGTTCAGTTCAATCACTCAGTTGTGTCCGACTCTTCGCGACCCCATGGACTGCGGCATGCCAGGCCTCCCTGTCCATCACCAACTCCTGGAGTTTACTCAAACTCATGCCCAATGAGGCGGTGATGCCATCCAACCATCTCATCCTCTGTCGTCCCCTTCTCTTCCTGCCCTCAATATTTCCCAGCATCAGGATCTTTTCCAGTGAGTCAGCTCTTTGCATCAGGTGGCCAAAGTATTGCAGTTTCAGCTTCAACATCAGCTTCCCTGGTGGTCCAGTGGTTAATACTCTGCACTTCCATTGCACGGGGGCATGGGTTCAAGGGCACTCACATCTCCCTCCTAGCAACGCTGAAATTCTTTTTTAGGTGACTTTCCAGCTCCATATGTGTCATGAAGAGGTGTTTGGTTATTTATTTAATGTTTGGGTTCAGAACCCTTTCATTGATCCCTACGTTTGTGTTCAGTATGCGTCTGGGGATCTGAGATGCACACAATCCCTGCCTCCTGGGGTTGTGTTGGATTTCACACATGTCAGCCTGGGTAAGGCATGTAGTTCCATGCCTGGTTTACAGTCATGGATGCCCTAATTAACCCTGTCTTCTCTCCCTCTTGCAGGACTTCTCTGGTGGCTCAGGGGTAAAGAACCTGCCAATGCAGGAGATGTGGGTTCCATCCCTGGAACAAAAAGATCCCCTGGAGAAGGGAACGGCAATGCACTCTAGCATTCTTGCCTGGAAAATCCCATGGACAGAGGAGCCTGGCGGGCTATAGTCCATGGGGTCACAAACAGTGGGACATGACTTAGCAACTAAACAACATCTCTCCTTCCTACAGGTCCTGATTGATGCTTCAACACACCGTCTTCATTCATTCACTACACAGTCTTTGTTTTTAGACCTGCCATGCAGCATGTAGAACCTTAGTTCCCTAATCAGAGAGTGCTCCCGACAACCCATTTCTTGGAGGTCCCAGGCTAGACATCAACAGGTCCTACCTGGAAATGCTGCCACCCCACCGCCTGCCTAACCCCAGCTCATGTGAGATGCTGGCATTGGTGTGCTCCTCACTGATTATACATGTCTGCGTATTGAGATAATTGGGTTGTATAATATGGCACACAGACTAATCGGAGAATGATTTCTGCTGAATAGAAATTACTTATTTTGATTCCTCAGGGGTTTGTTTTGTCAAAACTCATGTAGTATTTAGCAAAGTAATCATTGTTCAATTGCCGAGCACAGGAAGTGTAAAATTATCCTAATAAGAATGAAAAGAATGAAGGGAAGGAATGTGGCTGACCTCGTCAACTTGATTAGTGATGGTATTTCATCACATTGGCAAGGCCTAACCCCAGACGCTGCCTGCAAAGATCACCATGTACCTCTTTATCTCACCGGCCTTAATTAGATATGCAATTTGTCATATGGTTGTTCAACCAGAATAGAAACCAAAAAAAAGAAAAAAAGGAGAGAGAGAAGAAGGAGGAGGTTATAACTGAAAATTCTGAAGAAAACTGCTCAACAGCCATTTGATACCCCAACTGGAAGGGGAGTTTTGAAAGCAAGGAGATTGGCTTTTCCAAATATAGATTCACGCTGTGTGATCTTGAATTAGTCATTTAACCTTTCTAAACCCAAATTCCTTATCTGTCAGATGGGTCAGTAATACTGCACGTGTGCGTGCTCAGTGTGGGACTCAAGCTCCTCTGTCTGTGGGATTTCCCAGGCAAGAATACTGGAGTGGGTTGCCTTTCCCTTTTCCAGGGGATCTTCCCAACCCAGGGAAGAACCTGGGTCTCCTGCATTGCAGGCAGATTCTTTACCATCTGAGCCACCAGGGAAACCCCATGCCTCATCTCTACATCCTGGGAAATAAAGTGACCTCCACAAATGCCCAGAGTAAGCAAAACCAAAATATTTATTATGATTTCAGAAGTTTCCCAAGGAGGCAACTTGGTTTATTCACAAACCACACCATCCTGAATGATCACTAACATGGTACTGAATGAAGGTATTTCATTTCTCTGAATTTAACCCCAAAGGCCATGTTAAAAAACTCCAGCAGGTTGTTGTGTGTATTCCTGGCTTCAGGAAACTCAGCAGGAATTTTCGCAGCTCTTCTCTCTTCCTCCACAGACTTCCTCAGCCTTCTGATGGATTCTCCTGGTGCTTCTCAGCTTCAGCACTGGGATTCAGGATTTTTTTTTTTTTTGCCCATCCAGGCCAGCTGTCCCCTGGTATGTCCCGCAGTTCTCTGAGGTCTCATTATAGAACCCAGAACCTTCCACCTTTGGTTCAAGCTGTGTTTCGTGTCATCTCTTTGCAGTGGAGGTTTTGGCCATCTTTGAAACTCCCAGTATTTGACTAGGTTACATCACCTACTTTTTCCTCTTTACACAGACGCTTTGATTATGGCCAGGCTGTGACTGAACCAATATTTCTCCTCCTAAAACTGTGTGCAAGCTTGAGAATGAGATCTGGCATGAAATCCTTCGAACTGAGCCCTGGCCAGCTTCTCATTATCCGCTTTCAATCCTGAGATCCACAATGCTGTTTCCCACGCAGTTGTGCTTGGTCAACTTGCAGTTATCATTCTCAATTTTCTTCCTGTGGTGACAGTGTCTAAGATGTGATAAATGTTGGTCAGAAAAAAATCAATCATCCTATTTATCTGTAACAAGGGTACCAAGGCACCCTTCTTTCAGGAGATAGATCCAAAAAGCCTAAAGGTATTCCTCCCTCCCCCAAGCTAACACTTCTTAAATGTATCAGATGCTGTTCTGAGCATGGGTTCTTTTGTTGAATTTTCTCAATAATCCATACTTTCAACACCCATTTTAAAGATGGGAAAACTGAGGCTTAGAGAGGAAAAATAATTTCCCGAAGCTAGGAGTGGTGAGCCAGTGGCCTAATGGATAAGGCATCAGTATCTGGAGCTGGGGGTTGTGGGTTCAAGTCCCATCTGGGTCGCACCAAGATTAGTTTTGGGCTTCCCAGGTGGCGCTAGTGGTAAAGAATCCACCTGCCAATACAGGAGGCATAAGAGACACGGGTTTGATGCCTGGGTCAGGAAGATCCCCTGGAGAAGGGCATGGCAACCCACTTCAGTATTCTTGCCTGGAGAATCCCATGGACAGAGGAGTCTGGCAGGCTACAGTCTGTGGGGTCGCAGGGTTGGACATGACTGAGCGACTCAGCATGCATGCATGCATGCACACACACAACCAAGCTGTAGAGATGAGAATTGTCTTCTACTTTATATGCAGTCTCATCATCCCAGATACTTAAGCTTGCTCTCACCCCATGCCCCCGGTGAGGGTGACTTCAGGTCTGATAATGGGTGTTACTCATCTCTGCATTGTTGTTGTTCAGTGGCTCAGTTGTGTCCGACTCTTTGCGACCCCATGGACTGCAGTACTCCAGGCTTCCCTGTCCTTCACCATCTCCTATAGTTTGCTCAGACTCATGTCCACTGAGTCGGTGATGCCATCCAACCATGTGATCCTCTGTCGTTCCCTTCTCCTCCAGCCTGATTCAAGACAGGCTGACAGAAAGCATTGGACAAGTGTCTGATGGATGAATAGGTGACTATGGAGGGACTACACAGTGATATGGCTGGAAGAGGGGCTCCTAGCTGAATACTGAAGTTATTCACAGGGCTCAGGGCTTTGGAGGAGTCATCTTCGCTGCCGGTACAATCCCACTGGAACTGGAATAAGAAAAGAAAAGGTGAGGGGAGGCAGGATGATTGAAAGATAATCAGAGCCTTTTAGCAAGAATCAAGAACCAGCAAAACTCCCTGGTCTCTTTTCTGTGATTCTGTCTGTGTATCTGATCAATTTTTCTCTCTCTGCAGGAGGGAAAAAAAATGCTTTTTGCTACTTTCCCCAGTATGACCTCCAGAGTTCTGTCTTAGTTCAAGTCCCAATTCCAAATTTCCAGGAGAGAAAATCCAATTTCTCCAGATTTGTTGAGATCTTCATCACTGGTCTGATCATTAGATACCTGGAGGGTGGGGTGAGGAGTGTGATGTCCAGTACAGATTTGTCCAGTACAGAAGGAGCCAGAAACCTCATTCCTGAGCCTGAGTGGATCGTTTGGGAGGGGGAAGATACACCCGAATATGAAGACTGAAGGCTGTGCACCAATTTCAAAGTGTATGTGACTTGGGGTGGCTGAGGAAGAGACTAAGGAAGTGTTTAGCTCAAGTTACTCCCCTTTGCAATAGAAATGTGCCAATGCATCTTCGGAAATGTGGTACCCAAGAGAGGAAGGGCTTCAGAACGTGCTAAGATCAGCTGAGAAATCGGGAGATTTGGGACCATCTTTATTTAATTAAGTAATGTATGACTACGTTGGATCTTTGTTGCTGCGTGAAGTTTTCTCTAGTTGTGGCAAGCGAGGGCTACTCTGTAGTTGCAGTGTGCGGCTTCTCATCGGGGTGGCTTCTCTTGCGAAGCATGGACTCTGGTGTGTGCTGGCTTCAGTAGTTATGGCTCCCAGGCTCTAGAGCTGAGGGTCAATTGTTGTGGTGCACGGGTTTAGGTGGGGCTGCCCTGGTGGCTCAGATGGTAAGGAATCTGCCTGCAGTGCAGGAGACCCAGGTTCAATCCCTGGGTTGGGACAATCCCCTGGAGAAGGGAATGGCTACCCATTCTAGTACTCTTGGCTGAAGAATCCCATGGACAGAGGAGGCTGACAGCAACAGTCCGTGGGGTCGCAAAGAGTCGGATGCCACTGAGCGACTAACCTGTGTGGGCTCATGGGCTTAGTTGCTCCCTGGCATGTGGAATCTTCCTGGATCAGAGATTGAACCCACATCTCCTGCATTGGCAGGTGGATTCTTTACCACTGAGCCACCAGGGAAGCCCCAGGGACCATCCTTAAAATTAGTTTCTCACCGCAGGGATACATAGTGACATGGGAACAGTCTCCAACAGGGAGCGCTCTGGGAGATAAAGCCTTTGATGACAGGGACCATATTCGCCACTGTAATCTCGGTGGAACCCCATGCCTGAAGTACAGTAGAATGTACTTTTGACAAATAGGAATTTATTTGTGAAGCCCGATTGCATTTCAGGCTCTAATACCAGGCATATTTTAACTTAACCTTCATCAGAGGGTCTTATGATACCTAGATAGTATTTTCTTCTCACTTTGTTGATGAGGAATTAGAAGATTGGAGAAGTCAAGCAGCTTGACCAAGCTTAGATGCTGTATGTTATGGGGTTTAAATCTGTCTAAATGTGTATCCCAGCCTCTTTTTGAAATGGAGCAGGACTCTGTGGTCCTTCCCACCATGTTCTTTGCCTACCTTTTGTCTGTAGAGAAACTTTAGCTGAAGAATAAGTTTAATTAGAGAAGTGAGAAAATGCAGAAGCAAAGGTGAATAGTCAAAATAATAATAGTTTAGTCATTAAGCAAAGTCCTTCTCTGGGGCTGTACACTAGTTTCTTCTCTTGGGCTGTAGATAATATTCTGAGCCATCCTTTAACATGTCTTATAGATGCTAAAACCCACACCAGGTAGAAGAAGTTAACTGCATGAAGACCAGACTGTAGCCATGACATAGGCTCCCACAGTTCCAAGAACTAGCCTCAAAGAAATGGGAACCAATCAACCCTGGAACTGAAGATTAACTGTACTCAAAATAATCAAGACAATGTGATCAGACCATTGCAGGGTGAACAATCCAATGCTTGGTGAATTCAGCTTCACAATGATAGGACAAGCTGACCCCTTTCAAGATGTCTATCAGAGCTGACTGTGCTGTTTCTGCTTGTAGCCCCCTCCCTCCACCCATACACCCTGAAATTCCCCTTTAAAGGTTCTTGCCTACCGATTGTCGTTGGGGGGATCATCCACCTTTGGACACAAGTCTGCCCTCTCCCCTGGCTGCCAGCCTCCAATATAATGCAGACTTTCCTTTTTACCAACCTTGTCTCTCAAGTATTGGCTTCAGAGCAGCAAGCAATCGAACCCCACTTTCAGTAACATTCTCACTACTCCACAAAGTCTCTCTCATCCAAAACGAGTGTCTTGCAGGGGAAGAAAAAAGAAAGTAATTTATCTTCCATGAGAGTTGCTGGAGGAAGTGAGGGGCCTGCAGGTACCTGAGCACCAAGCATATGGGAGGAGATGCTGATAGAGATCTGGTCTAATTAAGCTCAGCTCTAATCACTGGTGCTTTGGCTCTGGGAGTGAAAAGCCATGCATATCTAAAAACTCAGGGTAAACAGAGTGGATGCCAGGGCTGGCTCAGCTGTCAGCAGGAAGTCTGGAAAGGCAAGTTTAATTCTGACGAAGGTAAAGCACCCAGAGGACAGAGAGAGAGAGAAAGCTGATCCGCAAATGATCAGTACTGTGTCAGAGGAAGGAAGGATGGTAAGAAGGGATGCCAGAGACTGGATGGGAAGATGATGTGCTCGTCAGCAGTGCCTAGATTCCAGGCAAAGCTGGACTGCGATAGATGTGATGAGAATCAAAACCATGAGCCCGCAGCTTTGAAAGCATCTTCAAGGTGCTAGTGCTGCCATTTGACTCTGGCCTTCCTTTCCCCATTTCATTAGAGCATCCTATGAAACGCAGGAGACGTGGGTTCAGTCCCTGGGTCGAGAAGATCCTAGAGGAGGAAATGGCAACCCACCCCTGTTCTTGCCTGGAAAATTCCATGGACAGAGAAGCCTGGTGGGCTACAGTCCAGGGGGCTGCAAAGAGTCAGACGTGGCTGAGCACATACACACTAGACACAAGGCTAGTTCCTAGAGAAGGACTCAATTCCTTAACGTGTGTCAGGATGACTTTTAGAAGTTATTATCAAACCTATTCATCATTCAGAGAATCAGCTTCATACAATTATTCTGGTTGGCTGAATAATTATTGGCAAACTTAACATGGCCCAGGAATGATTGGGGAAGTACTATTTAATTGGCTTCTTATAAAACTAGTTGTTTGCATAAGTGCTGTGTTTGGTACGCTGGGGACTTAGTTGCTTGAATAAGGCAGAGTATGTGGCTTTTGCGAGTCAGTCGCCATGCATGAAAAATCATAACTGTCAGTTTTAGCTCAAAGGATTCTTGCAAGGATTCTATGACGTAATGTATGTCATCACTTGGCCCCATACATGGTTTGTGATGGTTCTTGAACTTACTGGGCTTCCCTCCAGATGCATTTATTTTATTTTGTACCCACACAATGTTTATTAGGTGTTAGAGACATTACAGATATTAATTAACCCACTCATACCAAGCTGTTGGTATTAATCAAGATATTAACCAAGGCTCATACCAACCCTTGGAAATGTAACCAAGAAGGACCCTATGGGGCCTCTCCAGAATAGGACTCCCCCCATGCCATATCCTCCACCTGCCTTTGTAGAAAAATTTTAGTCAAAGAATAAATTTGATCAGAGAATTGAGAACATGCAGAAAGAAAGGAACACACCCAAGCAAGACAAAATAACAACAGTCTAGTCATTAAGTAAAGTCAGGAACCTTTAGTTCCTCCTCAAGGGCTATAGATAATGTCCTGAGCCATGTTCTTTGTTCTGTTTTGCAGATACTGAAACCCCCACCAGGTGGGAGAAGTTAACTGCATGCTGCTCACAAGCCCGTAGACCCCAGCCAGTTGGAACCAGATGGTTGATGATGCTGACTCCTGATTACCTCACCACCAGCCAAGAGTGTGCATTGAGTTGATGACACATCCCACAACCTCCTTCCTCACCTCATTTTTAAAAACCTTACCCTGAGAGGCTTTGAGGAGTTTTAAGCACTAGCTGCCTGGACTCCTTTGTTGGCGATAAATGCTGTACTTTATTTCACCAGCCTGGTGCTTCCCAGGTGTCACCAGTGGTAAAGAAACTTCCTATCAATGAAGGAGACACAAGAGACGTGGGTTAGATCCCTGGGTCGGGACAATCCCCTGGAGGAGGAAATGGTAACCCACTCCAGTATTCTTGCCTGGAAAGCCCCATGGATAGAGGAGCCTGGTGGTCTGCAGTTCATGGGGTCTCAAAGAGTCAGACATGACTGAGCACACAGCACATCTTTAGTTCACCATAATCTGGTGTCAGCAGATTGATTTTACTCTGCATGGGTGAGAGGAACCAAGTTTGGCTCAGTAACAGAAGTAGGTAGGACATTGTCTTTGTTTTGCAAATGAGGAAAGTGAAGAGTAAATCATCAAGTGGTTTATGCACAGCCACGTAGGAAGTGCTGAGATTTGAACCTAAACACTCTGACTCTTGACTTCATTCTCTTAACCAACCACTCTGCTAAGGCACCTTGATAAGTTAGGCTTCTACAGTGCCCACAGTCCCTTGAAGAGTGCCTTCCACAACACTGGCAGGAAGCTTTAGGAGGGAAATTCTCAAAGGAAAATTGGGTGAGATATTCTTGGGCTTAGCTCCATGTGAAAAAGTGAAAGTGTTCGTTCTTCAGTCATGTCTGACTTTATGGAACCCCATGGACTGTGGACCACCAGGCTCCTCTGTCCATGGAATTCTCCTGGCAAGAATACTGGAGTGGGATGTCATTCCCTTCTCCAGGGGAACTTCCTGACCCAGGGATTGAACCGAGGTCTCTTACATTGCAGGTGGACTCTTGACCATTTGAGTCATCTTGGTAAAGAGTTCTAATTTCTAGGCAACATCTGATGGTTCAGGGGTGACGTTATGGCTGGAGACTTGGAAATGCTTGGATCCCCTGTATCTTCCCGTTTCAATGTGATCCACCAAGTGGATTTGAGCTACCACTTTGTGCCTTTTTGCCTCCTGACATTTTCGGGAAAGCCATTCTGTTGACAATCAAGGCAGGGAGTGAACAGCCAGCGGAGCAGCCCGCCCCCAGTGTCTGATGGGAGTGGGTGTGCAGATATAAACCAGCTCCCCAACACTAAGGCATACGTTTTACACCTTTCTGCAAAATTTTCCTGGTGGATTAAGCTTCAGTCACCCACTGTGGAAATTAAGTTGTTAATGTACCTTTTATTGGTTGCTTTCCTTCCCCTGTATTATTTCTCCACTTTCTGTCCAGTGTTCCATGAACTTTCAGTAAAACAGCTTGCACTCAGCTCACTGCCTCAGGGGTCTGCTTCTGGGGGAACCCAAACAAAGGCATGCTCCAATTCTGCCCCGACAGTCAGTCTTGCTCTCTCAAGGATTCCTAAGTAAGGAAAGTACGGTATGTGCAAAAAGCAACAGCTAAACGGGAAAGAAAGCACTGCGTTTCAAATAGCTGGGTAAGCACCTAAAACCACCCCCAGTGCATGGCAGTAAAACTGTAGACAGGGAATGTGGATTAAGCCCGGAGGAAGGTTCGTTGAGGTCCCCTGCTTGCCATATCCTGTCTCGATGTGCTGACAATGTGGTGGAAAACCAGAGGGAGAGCTGCTTCAGGATGTAGACCTTTGAGGCACAACACATGCATCCAGCAGCGAACATGGCTCAGTGGAGGTACAGGGCTTGGAACAATCAAATTAGCAAGTCATCCTCTCCTAGGGGAGCCAAGTGGGGTGTCAGCAGAGGGCCTGAGATGTGGGAGAAAGATGAATGTCTCCATCCCCTAGAGCGACTGAGGACTTGAGGTGGGTCCTCACACCTGCCTGGCTTTGTCGTCTTCCTTTGTTCTACTTCAGCATCCCACGGTCATTGATTTTCCCAATGAGATGCCGACTTTATTTCCTCTAATAGCAAGTTTTGGCCTTTTCTTGGGTGTGATTAGGAGGAGTTGAGTAGCATTCTTAGGGTTTATGCAGGTGGGGCTCCCTTGTGCAAAGGTCAGGTGCCTTGAGCATTTGTGGAATTCTTTCGTATGAATGGGTTGGTTCTAAGTTGTGAAGAAGCCACCAAAATAGAAATGATGACGATTATGATCATAGCAACAATGACAGTTGATACGTGGCAAAGGACTTGGCTTTGCTGCCTGCTTGCTCTGTCCCAGGAATGAAGAGAAGGGCTTTGGATGTAGCTATGAATGCTCATAGCAAGTCTATGAGGTCGGTCAGACTGTCTTCATGGTGCAGATGAGGAAGCTGATATTTAAAGAGGCTAAATAGGTTGCTTATTGCCACTAGGTTCATTGTACGAGGCTTCTGGAATGTTTGGGAATACGTCCAGGCTGTCTCTTGATAACGTTCTTGATTTAGGTATAGGGGGCTGGTAGAAAAGGTGTGTGAAAAGTTGCCTTGTGATATGACTTCAGATTTTTCATCACAGTCTCCCTTAATGAGACAATCTATAAAGAAACATCATTGCTCTGTTCGCTTCCCCTTCATGAATTCCATGAAGACCAGGGTGATCATTTACAGAATAAGGGGAATGTCACTTAATACAATGGATGAATAAATGAAGATGTCATTATTATCTTATTTAACCCAAATATATCTTAAACCCAGAACTTCCTGAGTATGCGGAAAACGCCTCCATGAAAATGGTTCTGAAGAGCTGATACATGATCGACCATTTTTCAGGGTAAATTGGGTGGGGCTAGGTGAAGGATGTGTTTGAGAAAATTTGATAGAATCCTGGACCAACCTTTGCAAAGGCATCCCAGCTTTATCTCTCTTCTTTCTCTGAAAAGACCTGACTCTAATCTTTCCTCCCCTTTTTATTGTAATATGAACATTAGGGGAGGAAGATCAAGATGCAATCAGACCTCATTTCATTGTGCTCCACTTTATTGTGATTCACTGGTACCAAGTATCTTAGAAATTTAAATTTTGTGGCAACCCTCCGTCAAACGAGTCTATTGGCACCGTTTTCCCCAACAGAGCATGTTTACTTTGTGCCTCTGGGTCACATTTTGAAAATTCATACACTATTTCAAACTTTTTCATCATTAGTGTATCTGTTATGGTGATCTATGATCAGTGATCTTTGATGTTATTATTGCAAAAAGATGATGACTCGCAGTCTTAGATGATGGCTAGCATTTTTTAAACAATCAAATATTTTAAAATTATGCATTAATATATCCTTATTTTTAGACATAAAGCCTTGGCACACTTAATGGACTACAGGATAGTGTAAGCATCATTTTTTTTTTCATTTTTATTTATTTACTTACTTTTTTACTTTACAATATTGTATTGGTTTTGCCATACATTGACATGAATCTGCCATGGGTATACATGTGTTCTCCATCCTGAACCCCCCTCCCTTTTAAATGCTCTGGAAAACCAAAATTTCATGTGTCTTGCTTTCTTGCAATATCTGCTCTTTTGGGGTGGTCTGGAACTGAACCCTCAAAAATCTTCAAGGTCTGCTTATATTTTCCTTTTAAAAAAAAGTTGCTGGGAAGCTTTCCTGGTGGTTCAGTGGTAAAGAATCCACCTACCAATGCGAGAGACACAGGTTCGATCCCTGATCTGGGAAGACCCCATGTGCGGCAAACCAGCTAAGCCTGTGCACTACAACTATTGAGCCTGTGCTCTAGAGCCTGGGAGCCGCGACCACTGAGCCCACATGCTGAAACTACTGAAGCCCATGAGCCTACCCACGCTTTGCAACAGGGGAAGCCACCTCAATGAGAAGCCCTTGTAGCACAACTAGAGAATAGCCTCTGCTCACCACATCTAGAGAAAACCCTGCAGAGCGATGAAGACCCAGGACATCCGAAAAAAAAAAAAAAAAGTTGCTGGGAATAGAAACAAGAGGAAAGAACCTGAGTGGTAGCTCTCCAGGTTTTGTGTAACAGAATGCATTTTTGGTGCTTTTAAGGGCAAAGGGGAATTCTTCATGGCCCTCGCTGCATTGGCACGCCCCATTGTCTTGAGATCCTACCCCCTATTTGCAGACTGGAAATGTTGGAATGCGAGTAGGATTAGGGGCTGGAAGCAATTAAAATGAGCAAACCATCTGTGGAGGAACTGGGGCTGGAGCTGAGTCCTCCCATTTATCAATGTCTTCAGCAAGGAGCCCTGGCCTCCTCCGGTCACCCAGACAGCTCCCTGCACCATTTCAGTCCCCACCACAGCGGCTGGTGGAGCCCTGCATGCTGATTAAAAACCTGGTGAGTAATGGGGACAACACACGTCTCTATTGCTTGGGTAGATCTAAGCCAGTTAATAACCTTCTTTAAAGCGAAAGCAAATCAAGTCCTATTTTAAACATTTTATTGACAAGCACAAAAAGGCTGCTGTCGGTGGCCCAGGTAAATTTATCACTTGGTTTTGTTACTTGTTTCTGACTCATGCAACGGACAAGAGGATTTAAATCATCCCAAGCCTCCCATTGTTACAAGACAAGGGGAAATGCCGGAGCAGGGAAAATGGGATGAAAAGGAGGGACCTTGGACTTCTTAAGTTCCTTTTGTAGCACCAGGACTTTGCTGGGTACATTCCTTACGTGGACTCATCTGATGCTCAGATAGCTTTTCATCATGATATTATTTTATTCCTGTTTTACAGTTGAGGACATCAAGGCATCAGGCGTGAAATGCTTTGCTCCAAATTGTATGGTACTGGGGAGCCAGGTTTCAAAGCTTCATCTGGCATTTGCATTCATACTCTGTCACTCAAGGTCCTAAGACAAAACAGATGACAAAGACAAGTTGGGGACATCCTGGGGATGTCCCAGGAGACTTAGTTAAGGGACCTCTTCGATTTATTTATTTTATTTGGAGGATAATTACTTTAATAATACTGTGATGGTTTCTGCCATACATCAACATGAATCGGCCATAGGTACACATGCTAGGGAGCACTTCTATGAATGACAGTGAGGTTTAGGGAACCACGGGGACGGTTCAGTAGCCCAGAGCTAGGAACAGTAAGATGGCTGTTGCTGTTTAGGCACTAAATTGTGTCCAACTCTTTGCGAACCCATAGACTGTAGTCTGTCAGGCTCCTCTGTCCATGGAATTCTCCAGGCAAGAATACTGGAGTGGGTTGCATTTCCTACTCCAGGGGATCTTCCCAGCCCAGGGATTGAACCACCATCTCCTGCATTGGCAGGCAGATGACCACTGAGCCATCAGGGAAGTCCAGTAGAATGGTTACCACTCCTAAACCTGGAGGGGAAGGGAAGGGAGTAGTTGCTGGAACCTTGTAAAACATCATGTAAAAGAGGCTGTTTAGAGAGGAATAGTGATTTTCAGTCCAAGGACAGAATCAGTCCAGTGTGATTTTTCCATGGAGAGACCCAGGGAGGAAGGCCATTGGCTGACCCATTCAGGAGCCAGGGATCCTCCTACAGTGGTCCATTCTGGGCAGCCTCCCAGTGCCCAGGACAGGGTGCACAAGAGTTCAGCACATCACCCTCCTCTTCTGCTCCAGCAGATTCTCCAGAATATTTTTTTTCCCAGAAGGCAAAAGTCATCAAGTTGTACCAGCAAAAATCCCTCTTCTAAAGAAAGTTGATAAATATCAAAGCATTTCTCTTTACATGCAATTGAAATAATCTCAAAGCATGTTTTGACATTGATAGATCAATCAATCAATCCTAAAGAAAGTCAACCCTGAATATTCATTTGGAAGAACTGATGCTGAAGCTGAAGCTCCAATACTTTGGCCACCTGATGTGAAGAGCTGACTCACTGGAAAAGACCCTAATGCTGGGAAAGATTGAAGGCAGGAGGAGAAGGGGATGACAGAGGATGAGATGGTTGGGTGGCATCATCGACTCAATGGACGTAAGTTTGAGCAAACTCCAGGAGATGGTGAAGGACTGGGAAGCCTGGTGTGTTGCAGTCCATGGGATTGCAAAGAGTCAGACACAACTGAGCAAATTAACAACAATGAAGCATGTTACTTGGGATTTGGCCATGACCTAGAATCTATAAAGAGCTCATCTCAAGTAGCGTGTTATATTCATAAAGATACCACCAAGCAGAGGGGAGGAAGCTCACAGGCTGACAACTGCAAGGGTGGGTCATTAAAACTTACCTCCTCTATTATTTAATATATCTCCATAATACCCTGAGGCAGGCAAGGAAGAGTTTCTATAAACTGTGTCTCTGTTACAAGGTCTTCATAAGAGGAAATAAAAGCCATTCTTCCTCTTCAAAGGAGAGTCATCTTGCAGTATTAGGTCGGCTCTGTTGCTGATCAGATGGTTTTGGAAGCTCTCTGCCATTAGTGGAGGGAATTTGGGAAGGAAAAATACCCTCAGAGTCTCTCTGTCCTCCGCAATCCCATTGCTGTTCCTCTACCATTGTTTCGTACAATATATCTCAGAATAATGGCCTGGCTGTTTGTTTCATGATTAGGAGCCTAGAATTAAAAGCACCAGGGACAGTGTTTTGCATCTAAAAATCAGCATTTCAAGGATCTCCTGTGCACCTGGCCCTGGGCTAGGTTTTGTAGATGTAGAAATGAACATGACAATGTCTGTGCATTGACAGAGAGCATGGGTTAATGATGGAGAGACATCTGTCAATTACAAATGAGCAGGCTAGGGATGAGGTTTGACACAGTGCTCTGGAGGTGCAGAGGATGGAGGAATCGCATCCGTCCCGGATGATCAGGGAAGTTACATGGGCCAGGTGATTCTGAGCTCTGGGGGAGGCGGATTCTCGAGGCAGAGATGGAGAAGGGGAGTTGTAGACACAAGCAGTGGCAGTCGTTGTTTAGCAGCTAAGTTGTATCTGACTCTTTGTGACCCCATGGATTGCAGCACGCCAGGCTTCCCTGTCATTCACTATCTCCAGAAGTTTGCTCAGACTCATGTCCATTGAGTCAGTGATGCCATCCAGCCATCTCATCCTCTGTCATCCCCTTCTCCTCCTGCCCTCAATCTTTCCCAGGATCAGCGTCTTTTCCAATGAGTCAGTTCTTCACATCAGTTGGCCAAAGTATTGGAGCTTCAGCTTCAACATCAGTCCTTCCAATAAATATTCAGGATTGATTTCCTTTAAGATTGATTGGTTTGATCTCCTCGCAGTACACACACACTATGCAATGGTAGACACTCAAGCTCTGCCTACACCTACATTCTCCCACCCAACTCCATCATGAACATCCCTTTCTTATTCACACAGTCACCTGCCTCCTCATGTACCCCCTGACACACTCATCTCACACTACCATGGCTCTGTTTGCATACTCATACAACCTACCACAAACACACATTTGCCATTCACTCACATTACACACTCACTTCTCTCAAAGATTTCTCACCCCGCCTTTGTCTCTCCTCCACATTTCCATCTCCCTACACACCAACATACCCCTTGCACACAGCCTCACCACCCCCAACACACACCATCACGCCTCTTCCCAGAAGGCCCGGTGCACAGAATCTTAACCTCGGTAAAAATTTCACAGTAAAAGAATTGCTCTCCTGGCTCCTGTAAATTCTTTTCTTCTCTCTTCTGGACACTCTTTGTAACTCTGAGGCATTCCTGATGGTCATTTTGGGTATTCTACACGTCCTTTATTGGCCATCATGACTGTTCAGTATGGTATATTGGGTAAAAGCACCAGATTCAGCCAGCTGGGATCACCACCCCTTAAAGGCTGCCTCATGTTGGGTCAGTTACCCCTTTCCAAACCCCAGTTTTCTGATCTGTGTAATGGAGACACCAAAATATCTGCCTCTTGGCATCAAAGGTCGAAACGAGTAGGATAATGGAAAGCCCTGAAGTCAGCTCCGGATGTGTAACGAATGGTGGGTGAAAGTTAGCCCCTGATATTATTATTATTATGCTATATGTATTATATTATGATAATATAGTTATAATAATTATTGAAGTATAGCTGACTTACAATGTTCTGTTAGTTTCAGGTATATAGCAAAGAGATTCAACTATAAATATACATATATTCAACTACATATATACATATATGTAGTCCTTTCCAGATGCTTCTTGATTATAGTTCTTTACAAGTTATTGAGTACAGTTCCCTGTGCTGTACAGTAGGTCCTTGCTGTTTATCTAGTTTATATATAATGCATAGAACACCTGCCTAGCATGCCTTCCGATCCCAGCCTTTCAGACACCTGCCTGTGCTCGCCTGCATCTTCAAACTCAGCTTCCAGTCCCCTTTTATTTTGCAGCAGGAACATCATTCAGCACACAAGACCAGAGCTTCAAATATCTGGAGGGCCAGGTTTCCATCTCAGTTCTTACATTGCTCACCAGTGACTTCGGACAAGCTCCCACCGACAATCCCCATCCTTAGTTTTTTATCTGTAAAATGGATTCATCCTAATAAAATACTAAATAATAATAGTGCCTATGTGTTGTCAGGTTGTCTGCAGTGTGAAATGATCTTCATCTGCAAATGCCATTTCTATCATCAATTCACGTGACTTAGTATAATAGCAGAAATCTTAACCTCACGGTCTTCACCCTGAAAAGGTGGCTGCTCCATGGTCTGCCTTCTGACTGGCCAGCCAGGACTCTGAGGGTTGCCCAGCAAGGATGCAGGAAAGAATGAACCAGTCCATTTGCCATGGAGGAGGCTTAAGCCCTACGAGTAATGGGAATTGTTCAAGACCTGCCAGAAAATTGGTGGATCCAGGATGCCTCTTACCCTTTGTAGGGGGTTTCTAGGAGTATCAAACAACTGGACTGTGATTAAAATAACAAATATAACAATTGCAAATTGCAACCTCCTTCACCCCCACCATCGCCCTACCCTTATTTTTTCAACAAACATTTTCTGCATGTCAAGCACTGTATATGTTTGCATGTATCATCTCATTTAAGCATCCTAACTCTAGGGAGTAGGAACTGTGATTTTCTGTAATCTGCTCAGAGAGGCTGAGAGCTGGCCCAAGATGACAGGACTGAGAAGTGATGGAGGCAAACCAAGGTCATTTGAGTTCTAAGTCCATCTTATAGGAAAAACTTGAGGTGACTGGGCTTCAAGTTATGGATGGACCTGACTTAATCGAAGGAGAAAGCTCTGTGGGCACCCGCGGCTTTCTTTAATCTTCTTCCCAGGACATTGGTTTTTCTATCAGTGGCTTTGCTTGGAATAATTCTAGCCAGAGACCAGCAGGTCCCTCTGTGCTGACCCAGCCCACAGTCACTGCATGCTCTTTCCTGCTGTGTACAGCTTGAGTGATAAACTCTCAAGCCTCCGTATGATTCTCTCTGACACTCTTCTAAAACTGCCCTAAAAACAGTTCTCTTTCTTCGCCTTATTTTTTCCTTTATTTTAACCCCCAAGCCTTCCAATTTTCACTCTCTTTTCTTTTTTTACAGGAGGTTGAGGATCTAATGGGCTTCCCAGGAGACTCGGTGGTAAAGAACCTGCCTACCAATGCAGAAGACTCATGAGATGTGGGTTTGATTGATCCCTGGGTTGGGACGATCCCCTGGAGGAGGAAATGGCAACCCAGTCTTGTATTCTAGCCTGAAAAATGTCATGGACAGAGGAGCCTGGTGGGCTGTCTGTGGGGTTGCAAATAATCCAATGTGAGTGAGCAGGCTGTGAGCATGAGGATCTAATATTCCTGTTTCCTTGTCTCCCCTACGATCCTCTGCTTCCTCCTTTTTATCACTCGATTCACTACTTCAATGAACTGGAGCCTTTTCAATCTATGACATACTGTTATAATCAGAGTTTGCACTGACCCTATTTTATTTCTGGGTTTCCCTGGTGGCTCAGACAGTAAAGAATCTGCCTGCAATGCCAGAGTCCTGGGTTCAATCCCTGGGTTGGGAAGATCCGCTGGAGAAGGGAATGGCTACCCACCCCAGTGTTCTTGCCTGGAGAATTCCTTGGACATAGGAGCCTAATGGGCTACAGTCCATGGGGTCAAAAAGAGTCAGACATGATTATTTTGTTATTCTTCCCTTTATGTATCATCTCTACCCTCCTCTCCTTCCCCTGATTCATAGACACTCTGTGTACTAATTGTATGACTTCCCATTCTATTGTTCCTATGTTTATTTACATATGTGGGCATCATCGGATTTTGCTTTGGGCAACTGTATTTGAAATTTTGCATAAATGGCATTGTGTTTTAGTCTTCATTTTCTGATTGGCTCAGTGTTATAGTTTGGAATCCGTCCTTGTTACCATATGTAAACCTACGTCACACTCCTGAATGCTCCCTGGTGTTTCACAGTCTCTCATACCAAATTTATCTAATCCCCTAGTGATGGACATCCAGGTTTCTTCCAACCATGGCTACCATAAGCAAAGCTGGACTGATTATCTTCCTATGTGTTTCTTTATGGACCTTTGTGAGGATTTCTCCAGATTATGTATACAAGAGTTAGTTTGCTGGATCACAGGCATTCAGTTCAGTTCAGTCGCTCAGTCCTGTCCGACTCTTTGCGACCCCATGAGTCGCAGCACGCCAGGCCTCCCTGTCCATCACCAACTCCCAGAGTTCACTCAAACTCACAGCCACCGAGTCAGTGATGCCATCCAGCCATCTCATCCTCTGTCGTCCCCTTCTCTTCCTGCCCCCAATCCCTCCCAGCATCAGAGTCTT
>NW_011494716.1:5447379-5449075 GCF_000754665.1 Bison bison bison | reverse complement strand
AACACCACAGTTCAAAAGCATCAATTCTTCGGCACTCAGCCTTCTTCACAGTCCAACTCTCACATCCATACATGACCACTGGAAAAACCATAGCCTTGACTAGACTGACCTTTGTTGGCAAAGTAATGTCTCTGCTTTTGAATATGCTGTCTAGGTTGGTCATAACTTTCCTTCCAAGGAGTAAGCACCTTTTATCATAGGCATTAAAGCTTAGTTATTCTAATTCTTCCAGTTTGAGGAACTGTAAGAATTCATACTGTCATTCCTGATAGAGGGAGATTCATCATGTCCTCATATAGAACACCCTTCCTAGGTAGAATTTTGGCCCATCTGAAGAGTATAAAATACCATCTCAGGACTTCCCTGGTGGTTCAGTGGCCAAGACTCCACATTCCCAGTGTAGCAGGCTCAGGTTTAGGCCCTGGTCAGGGAGCTAGATCCCACCTGCTACAACTAAAGATCCTGCATGCTGCAATTAAAACTCAGTGTAGCCAAATAAATAAATATTAAAAAAAAATTTAAATGCCATCTTATTGTTGTTTTCACTTTTATTTCCCTAAATACCAGAAGTTGGGGCCCTACACCCAACAATTTCTTGTCAATTTCTTTTCTCCTTCTGTGATATTGCAAGTACCTTCTTCCAGTCTGCCAGCCATCAATGATGCTCTTCATTGAAAACACGTCTTAAATTTGTCATAGAGTGAAAAAAAGAAAAATACCTCCACCCCAAATTTGTGCTTTTGAGGACTCACCTAAGAAATCACTCTATAGCCTGAGGTCACAAAACTATTTACATTTTTCTTTTGTTTGAATGGGAAAGACTTACCTTTAATGCATTTGTTTTTGTGCATGGTGTGTGGCAGAGATTCAGTCTTCTCTATAAATAAATTTATGATACATGTAATAATTGCCAAATATGCTAAACACTTATAAAACAATCCATTATTCCCCCCCCACACACACAAATTTGTGATTCTACTTCTTCTTTTTTTAAAATATTTATTTATTTGGCTATGCCTGGTCTTAGTTGTTCCCCATGGGATCTTCCATCTTTAGTGTGGCACATGAACTCTTAATTATGGCATGTGGGATCTAGTTCCTCCACCAGGAATTGAACCCATGGCACAGGGAGCATGGAGTTCTAACTACTGGACCACCAGGGAAGTCCCTCTACCTCTATTATATGTCAAATTTCTCTTTCTCTCTCTCTTTACCTCTTTGTCTTGTACTATATACCCTATCCCATTGGCCTTTGTGTACACACACACACACACACACACACACACACACACACATATATATATACACATTTTTCCTCCCTGCCAGTACCATCTTGCTTTCATTACTATGCTTTTGGAAGATATCATAATAACAGGTTGGGTGAGTCATCCTCTCTCCCTTCTTCTTTTTAACTTCCCAAATGTCCTTTGCTATTTTGGGAGTTTCATTCTTACACGCAAATTTTAAACCAGTTTGTCAAGTTTCTTACCGAGTTTGGTTGTGAGAAAGTCTACCCCATAGGATCGGTAGGCCAACCACACACACTACCATATGTAAATTAGACAGTCAGTGGAAATTTGCTGTATGACCCAGGGAAGTCAAACTGGGGTTCTGTAACAACCTAGGGTGGGGAAAGAATTGGGGGTGGGAGGGACGTTCAAGAGGGAGAGGGCATATGTACTTGCGTGCATGCTAA
>NW_011494716.1:5439849-5447279 GCF_000754665.1 Bison bison bison | reverse complement strand
CATTTGCTTGCGTGCATGCTAAGTCATTTCAGTCATGTCCAACTCTTTGCAACCCCATGGACTGTATCCCGCCAGGCTCCCGGGCATATGTATATCTATGGCTAATTCATGTTGATGTATGGTACAAATGAAGCCACTATTGTAAAGCAATTATCCTTCACTTAAAAGTGGATAAAAATTTTCATAAGGCTTTGCAAGCTGCTAAAGCATCTAGGAAAGTTGGCACTGTATTGAGACAAGAACAAGGCTTTGGGGTCAGCCAGATATGAGCTGAAGTCTCTTGGAGTTTGAATGAATCATTTAACCCCTGCGTTTCTCAGTGTCTTTATCTATATGACTGAAGTTGATACTAACCAACTCTGAGGCTTGTGTATGGGGAAGGTAGTGATTGCATGGGGCTTCGTAGCCTGGTGCATGTGGGGCTGGGGGACTTGGCAATGGAGGGTGGGAGTATCATTAGGGAAGGGAGAGGCGGATGAAGGTGCTGAGCCAGGTTTTACACCAAGACTCAGGGCCGCTGTTGACGTGGGACAGGCTGCCGGGTTAATGAGATCATTCATCAACATTATGTTTGGGGCAATGATGGATTTATGCAGCTCCCCTGCCTGAATCTTCTGGGGAAAAGGACATTAATGGTGACATCTGTGAGCATGGGGATGTGTGTCAGGCTCCTGGAGTGGTGATGGGGAGGAGACTTGCCTCTCTCCCCCAAACTCTTTCTGCTTCGACATCTTAAACTCAGCAAGGCCTGGCGGGACCTGCTGGGTTATTGCTGATCTGCCCTAGAATCAGCCAGCCACGGAGGAAGTGTCTGCTGTGAAATGCTCTGACAATGCTAGGAGGCAAAAAGGTAGAGTGAAAAGGGCACCAGGTTTGGAGGCAGTGCAATTAAGTCTGAGCCTCAGTTCTCCCACTTCCTGGCTGGCGGTGTGACTCTGGGCAAGTCATTTTGCCTAGTAATTGTATCTACCGCATAGGTGTTGAGAGGGTCATGTGCTATGATGAATGTCAAAGGCATATGCTAAATGGTAAAGTATCATAGAGATGTGAGGGATGGTCATCATTTCAAAAACGAATCATGAGCTGCCTTTTAGGTGACCATTTGCTTGCAGTTTTAACTTCAGCCCTTCCACTAAATGGCTGTTAATACTTACCTGGAAAAATTTCTGGACAATGGACATGGTTTGAGCAAACTCCGGGAGATAGTGAAGAAACAGGGAAGCCTGGCATGCAGCAGTCCTTGGGGTTGCAAAGAGTCAGACACAGCTGAGCGACTGAACAACCACCACTAGCAACTGGCTTGGATAATATAATTTAATGAGGCCCACAAGTTAGTGTGTGTGTGTGTGTGTGTGTGTGTGTTTATTGGGGAGGGGAGGAGAACTGTAAGATGTGAGGTTCTTAGGGTTAAGAAAAATTATAGCCAGGCCCAGGGTTTAAAGGAAAATCAAATTAATTTGGACTTTCAATTTCAGTAAAAGTGCAGCCGATGATTTTGAATCTAGAATGGCCCTATGACTAATAAGAAAGATGATTAGCAAAAACAGTAATAGCTCCATATGCTCCACATACTGAATTGATTAGTGTCCATTCTTCCATTTACCTATGTAGCATGAATCCCCAACTTACAGATGAGGAAGCTGAGGCTTCCAAGCTTTCAGCGACACGGCAGGTAGGTCACTGTAACCAGGAATCAAACCTGGGTCTGTCTGGTTTTAATACCTGGGCTCTTTATAACTTGGAAAGGCCTGTCAGTTACCCTGGGAGATTCACATGGGGTTCTTTTCTTGGTCAAGAGCATCGTTCTCCTCCCACGTCACTTCTGAAAACAGCAATTTTGGGAGCTGAAACTTCAGTTTTTCATATTGGGAGGCTGACACTTGAGATGAGGCATCAGGCTAGAGCATGTCACCCTGCCCCCAGTCACAGTTGTAGAGGCTCTGACTGCAGGAAAGGCAGTGAGTGAGGCAGCCAGCTAGAAAATCAGAAGAGGAAAATGTGGCTTCACTTGGCAGACAGTTCGTATTTTCTTCGGGTCACCAGGGCCAGATCCCTTTTCTGATAACTTCCCACTCAACTTTCAATGGAAGGTACCTCTTAGATCCTCGGGACTTATGAGGAAACTGCCCCCGCCCCATGCCCTTTCCCAGCCATAGACTTCTGTAAAAAGTTCTATTTAGACCTGAATTTTCTGTCCTTTATGATTTGGCCCCACAGCATATGGGACGATTGTTCGCCAACCAGGGATTGAATCCGTGCCCCCTGCAGTGAAAGCGCAGAGTCTTAACTATTGGACCACCAGGGAAGTCCCTCCCCTGCCATAGACACTGACTACAGAATAGAGCAGACTGTTTTCACATGATGAAGAATCTATTTCACTATTAGTAAAAATATTTTTGGGACTTTGCAGGTAGTCCAGTGGTTAAGACTTCATGTTTCCGCTGCAAGTTGGCAGGGAGGCGGTGGGGAGGCGTGGGCTCCATTCCTGGTCTGGAAACTAAGATCCTACATGATGCAGCCAAATAAAAAATTATTAAAAAAAATATTTTCCTCATTATGCCATCTTAAAAATGTGACTTGGGGACAAAAAAAAAAAAAGAGATTAAAAGTAATCCACAGATCTTAACTGCCAGAAGGCATCTTGGCTGCATATAAAGGCAAGGAAGCAGACAGTCAAATCCATGATCTGTTACTTCCCAGCTGATAAATCTCAGAGAAGCTTCTTTATCCCTCCAAAGATTTGTATATTGCTCAACTCTAGGGGTCAAGAGAGGATGAGATGGTTGGATGGCATCATTGACTCAACGGACATGAGTGTGAGCAAAGTTTGGGAGATAGTGAAGGACAGGGAAGCCTGGAGTGCTGCAGTCCATGGGATTACAAAGGGTTGGACATGACCGAGCAACTGAAAAACAACAACTCTAGGGGGCGCCATTCTTTCTGCTCTCACAAAGAATATTCTGTTTATGGCTCCTACTGCAGTTGGTATAGCACAATTTCTCTGTCTCTGGATATCATAATCTTTGTTTATAAAAAGAGCATGATGCAAGAATACCTTCTTCATAAGGGTTGTTTTTAGAATGAGGCAGGATAATGACCACAGAGAAGTTCACAGTGACTGGCACCATGGCAAGCTGTTCAACAGGATACATCCTCTTCCCACATGACTTTTCAGAAATGGGAGGAAATGGAGATAAATAAGTTACAGCTCCATCCAGTGCTTGGGAAATCAAGCATCAAGATACATGATGATATCAAAGTTTGTGAAACAATATGAAACAGGACATTACAAAGTGATACTTGTCTAAATATTAGATAGATGACATTGTGAATATGTATTATGACTTCCAAAGAGAGAGGGTGTCTTAGGTGAGGGTCCTGAGAAGTGGATTCTAAGATAAGGATTTATCTGCAAATGATTAAAGAAATAGTCCTAAACAGACATTTCTCCAAAGAAGGCATACAGATGGCTAACAAACACATGAAAAGATGCTCAACTTCACTCATTATCAGAGAAATGCAAATCAAAACCACAATGAGGTACTATATCACGCCAGTCAGAATGGCTGCGATCCAAAAGTCTACAAGCAATAAATGCTAGAGAGGGTGTGGAGAAAAGGCAACCCTCTTACACTGTTGGTGGGAATGCAAACTAGTACAGCCACTATGGAGAACAGTGTGGAGATTCCTTAAAAAACTGAAAATAGAACTGTCATATGACCCAGCAATTCCACTGTTGGGCATACACACCGAGGAAACCAGAATTGAAAGAGACACGTGTACCCCAGTGTTCATTGCAGCACTGTTTATAATAGCCAGGACATGGAAGCAACCTAGATGCCCATCAGCAGACAAATGGATAAGAAAGCTGTGGTACATATATACAATGGAGTATTACTCAGCCATTAAAAAGCATACATTTGAATCAGTGCTAATGAAGTGGATGAAACTGGAGCCTATTATACAGAGTGAAGTAAGCCAGAAAGAAAACCACCAATACAGTATATTAATGCATATATATGGAATTTAGAAAGATGGCAATGATAACCCTGTATGTGAGTAGAAAGAGGTTAAAAGAGATGGACTCTGTGGGAGAGGGCGAGGGTTGGATGGTTTGGGAGAATGGCATTGAAACATGTATGCTATCATATGCGAAATGAATCACCAGTCCATGGAGGATTCATGTCAGTGTATGGCAAAACCAATATAATATTGTAAAGTTAAAAAAAAAAAAAAAAGAAATAGTCCTGGCTGAAGAAGTGGGGGCAGCAGGGAAAGGTGGGGAAGAAGTCAACTAAGGGTATGATTTCAGCCTTGGTGGCTCAGGGGGTGAAGGATCCACCTGCAATGCAGGAGATGCAAGAGGTGTGGGTTCGATCTCTGGGTCCAGAAGATCCCCTGGAGGAGGAAATGGCAATCCACTCCAGTATTCTGGCCTGGAGAATCCCATGGACAGAAGAGAGTGGCGGGCTATAGTCCATGGGGTTGTGAAGAGTCAGACACGACTGAAGGGACTGAGCCGCAGCAGCAATCCTGCAGAGACACTCTGGAATGTATATTGCACCTCTGAGTTTGCCTCCAAATGCAGCAAGGAGCTTTTAATACTTCTGTCATCGGTCATTGGCTGGGGCTGCCCCTGGGTGGGCTACATTCCTGGACACTTCTTGGTTTCTCTACAGTTCTCCAAAAAGAGTTACAAGGATCAGTTATTAAAAGAAAAACACATAGGGACTTTGCTGGTGGGTCCAGCGGTTAAGACTCCAGACTTCCACTACAGGGGGCATGGGTTCCATCCCTGGTTGGCGAACTAAGATCCCACATGCCACAGGAAAAAAAAAAAAAATCAAAACAAACCCAAAAACCACACAGAAATTGATGAGGGGATTTATGTTGCAAAACTATATTTCCGCAAATGGTGTATTTCCCATTCCTTAAACTCTTCAAGGATTTTACTACTTCCCTTGGGGCTTCCCTGGTGGCTCAGATTGTAAAGAATCTCCCTACAATGAGGGAGATCCCAGTACAATCCATGGGTCAGGAAGATCCCCTGGAGAAGGGCATGGCAACCCACTCCAGTCTTCTTGCCTGGAGATTCCCATGGACAGAGAAGCCTTGTGAGCTACAGTTCATGGGGTCACACAGAGTCAGACATGACTGAGCAACTAACAGTTTCACTTTTCAAGAGCTACAGATAGTCTATTGTATAGGTGACTGCCGTGATGAATAGACAACAGTGGAAGCAACGCTATGTAACTTGCAAGGTTTGGTCATATTATACAGTTCTCTTTTGAAACACTTGCCCACAGAACCCAGATACAGTGCTTTAAAGCAGCTCAGGCCACTTGAAGACCCATAGAAGTGGGAATCGAGAACTCCAGCCCTCTGCTGTGATGAAGTTCCTACTGACAGCCAGCCCTAGTTTGCTAAGCATGAGAGAGATCATCCTTGAAAGTGGATCTCCTGGTTGAATCACTCCACTTGATGCTGCATTGAACCAGGAAGGTTGCACAATCAGGAGCAAAATAAATGTTGGTTCCTGTTTTAAGTCACCAAGGTTTGGGAGTGACTTGCTTTTGTAGTGGTAACTGGAATAGACTATAAGAAAATGATGGAAGGAATCAATATGAATCTGGGTGAAGCACTTACAATGTCGTAGAGGCTGTTGGGGTTAGCTTCAGATTCTCTTTACCATGCTGGTGTGCCCCATCTCCTAGATCCCATGAGTGGTAATCATTGCCCTCTTTTGGAGAATTGCCCTGGGCCAGATGGGAGTCACCTCACCCAGGAGGTATCCTTTCCTCTTGGAAGTTCACAGCCAGCAGCTGACTGACACAGTGGTATTAAAAGGCTCGTCCCTTGTCTCAAGGTAGAATCAATTCAGTGGTGCCACCGTGTTGCAGAGTTTCCCATGGGATCACATTGAATCTGGTCTCTTTGTCCTTGTCTATGTTTTTTCCCTGCCCTCCCTCTCTTCCCCTTGGGAAGACTCCATTAATAAATCATTTGCATAAAGATCACCCCCCAATGCAGGCTGTGTTCCTAGGGAACTTGATCTAGGACAGACAGTCCCAGGGAGAGTTATTGCAGAGGATCAACATATATTAAAAAGTGTGAGTTTTGTATACAACACAATGCAAGGTGATGATGACATGATCATTATTGTTGCTGTTGTAATATGATCAGATGTTTTAGAAGAAAGGTTCAGTTAGTTCAGTCGCTCAGTCATGTCCAACTCCTTGTGATCCCATGGACTGCAGCACACCAGGCCTCCCTGTCCATCACCAACTCCCAGAGTTTACTCAAACTCATGACCATTGAGTTGGTGATGCCATCCAGCCATCTCATCCTCTGTCATCCCCTTCTCCCCTCACCTTCAATTTTTCCCAGCATCAGGGTCTTTTCCAATGAGTTGGTTCTTCTAATCAAGTGGCCAAAGTATTGGCAGCTTCAGCATCAGTCCTTCCAATGAATATTCAGGACTGATTTCCTTTGGGATAGACTGATTGGATCTCCTTGCAGTCCAAGGGACTCTCAAGCGTCTTCTCCAACACCATAGTTCAAAAGCATCAATTCTTTGGCACTCAGCTTTCTTTACAGTCCAACTCTCACATCCATACATGACTATTGGAAGAACCATAGCTTTGACTAGATGGACCTTTGTTGGAAAAGTAATGTCTCTGCTTTTTAATATGCTGTCTAGGTTGGTCATAACTTTCCTTCCAAAGAGTAACCGCCTTTTAATTTCATGGCTGCAATCACCATCTGCAGTGATTTTGGAGCCCCCCAAAATAAAGTCTGTCACTGTTTCCATTGTTTCCCCATCTATTTGCCATGACGTGATGGGACCAGATACCATGATCTTAGTTTTCTGAATGTTGAGCTTTAAGCCAACTTTTTCACTCTCCTCTTTCATTTCCATTCTTCATGAAAATTTAGGATGCCTCTATGACACTGTATGTGCTTCACCCTTATTCAGATTGTTTCCTTCTATCATTTTCTTATAGTCTGTTCCAGTGACTACTACAAAAAGCAAGTGATTGCTTGGTGATTTAAATCTTGGTGATTTAAAATAGGAACCATGGTTTATTTTGCTCTTGATTGTACAACCCTCCTGGTTCAATGCAGCATCAAGTGGAGTGATTCAACCAGGAGATCCACTTTCAAGAATGATCATTCCCACGGTTGGCAAACTAGGCTGGTTATCATACTCTTTAGTTCTTCTTTACTTTCTGTCATAAGGGTGGTGTCATTTGCATATCTGAGGTTATTGATATTTCTCCCGGCAAACTTGATTCCAGCTTGTGCTTCATCCAGCCCAGCATTTTGCATGATGTACTCTGCATATAAGTTAAATAAGCAGGGTGACAATATACAGCCTCAACGTACTCCTTTTCCTATTTGGAACCAGTCTGTTGGTCCATGTCCAGTTC
>NW_011494716.1:5439016-5439749 GCF_000754665.1 Bison bison bison | reverse complement strand
GCCACTGCTGAGTTTTCCAAATTTGCTGGCATATTGAGTGCAGCACTTTCACAGCATCATCTTTTAGGATTTGAAATAGCTCAACTGGAATTGAATCACTTCCAGTATCTTTGTTCATACTGATGTTTCCTAAGGCCCACTTGACTTTGCATTTCAGGATGTCTGGCTCTAGGTGAGTGATCACACCATCATGGTTATCTTGGTTGTGAATATCTGTTTTGTATAGTTCTTCTGTGTATTCTTGCCACCTCTTCTTAATATCTTCTGCTTCAGAAATGGTTCCATACCATTTCTGTCCTTTATTGTGCCCATCTTTACATGAAATGTTCCCTTGGTATCTCTAGTTTTCTTGAAGAGATCTCTAGTCTTTCCCATTCTATTGTTTTCCTCTATTTCTTTGCATTGATCACTGAGAAAGGCTTTCTTATCTCTCCTTGCTGTTCTTTGGAACTCTGCATTCAGATAGGTATATCTTTCTTTCCTTCTCTCCTTTGCCTTTCCTTCTCTTCTTTTCACAGCTATTTGTAAGGAGTTAGACAACCAGTTTGACTTTTTGCACTTCTTTTTCTTGGGGATGGTCTTGATCTCTGCCTCCTGTACAGTGTCACAAACCTCTGTTCATAGTTCTTTAGGCACTCTGTCTATCAGATACATACAATCCTTTGAGTCTATTTCTCACTTCCACTGTATAATTGTAAGGGATTTGATTTAGGTCATACCTGAATGGTCTAGC
>NW_011494716.1:5438092-5438916 GCF_000754665.1 Bison bison bison | reverse complement strand
CACTGTTTCCCCATCTATTTACCATGAAGTGATGGGACCAGATGCCATGATCTTCATTTTCTGAATGTTGAGCTTTAAGCCAAGTTTTTCACTCTCTTCTTTCACTTTCATCAAGAGGCTTTTGAGTTCCTCTTCACTTTCTGCCATAAGGGTGGTGTCATCTGCATATCTGAGGTTATTGATATTTCTCCCAACAATCTTGATTCCAGCTTGTGTTTCTTCCAGACCAGCGTTTCTCATGATGTGCTCTGCATATAAGTTAAATAAGCAGGGGGACAGTATACAGCCTCAACGTACTCCTTTTCCTATTTGGAACCAGTCTGTTGTTCCATGTCCAGTTCTAACTGTTGCTTCCTGACCTGCATATAGGTTTCTCAAGAGACAGGTCAGGTGGTCTGGTATTCCCATCTCTTTCAGAATTTTCCATAGCTTATTGTGATCCACACAGGCAAAGGCTTTGGCATAGTCAATAAAGCATAAGTAGATGTTTTTCTGAACTCTCTTGCTTTTTCGATGATCCAGCAGATGTTGGCAATTTATCTCTGGTTCCTCTGCCTTTTCTAAAACCAGCTTGAACATCTGGAAGTTCACAGTTCATGTATGGTTGAAGCCTGGCTTGGAGAATTTTGAGCATTACTTTGCTAGCCTGTGAGATGAATGCAATTGTGCGGTAGTTTGAGCATTCTTTGGCATTGCCTTTCTTTGGGATTGGAATGAAAACTGACCTTTTCCAGTCCTGTGGCCACTGCTGAGTTTTCCAAATTTGCTGGCATATTGAGTGCAGCACTTTCACAGCATCATCTTTTAGGATTTGAAATAGCTCA
>NW_011494716.1:5406304-5437992 GCF_000754665.1 Bison bison bison | reverse complement strand
TACATACAATCCTTTGAGTCTATTTCTCACTTCCACTGTATAATTGTAAGGGATTTGATTTAGGTCATACCTGAATGGTCTAGCGGTTTTCCTTACGTTCTTCTGAATTTAAGTCTGAATTTGGCAATAAGGAGTTCATGATCTGAGCCATAGTCAGCTCCCAGTCTTGATTTTGCTGACTGTATAGAGCTTCTCCAGAGAAGGCAATGGCACCCCACTCCAGTACTCTTGCCTGGAAAGTCCCATGGATGGAGGAGCCTGGTAGGCTGCAGTCCATGGGGTTGCTAAGAGTCGGACACGACTGAGCGATTTCACTTTCACTTTTCACTTTCAGGCATTGGAGAAGGAAATGGCAACCCACTCCAGTGTTCTTGCCTGGAGAATCCCAGGGACGGGGGAGCCTGGCGGGCTGCCATCTGTGGGGTCACACAGAGTCGGACACAACTGAAGTGACTTAGCAGCAGCATAGAGCTTCTCCATCTTTGGCTGCAAAGAATGTAATCAATCTGATTTTGGTATTGACCATCTAGTGATGTCCAAGAAGGCAATGGCACCCCACTTCAATACTCTTGCCTGGAAAATCCCATGGATGGAGGAGCCTGGTAGGCTGCAGTCCATGGGGTCACACAGAGTCGGACATGACTGAAGTGACTTAGCAGCAGCAGTGATGTCCATGTGTAGAGTCGTCTCTTGTGTTGTTGGAAGAGGGTGTGTGCTATGACTAGTGTGTTCTCTTTGCAAAACTCTCTTAGCCTTTGCCCTGCTTCATTCTGTACCCCAAGGCCAATTTTGCCTGTTACTCCAGTATTTCTTGACTTCCTACTTTTGTATTCCAGTCCCCTATAATGAAAAGGGCATCTTTTTTGGCTGTTAGTTCTAGAAGGTCTTGTAGGTCTTCATAGAACAGTTCAACTTCAGCTTCTTCAGCAATACTGGTTGGGGCATAGACTTGGATTACTGTGGTATTGGATAGTTTGCCTTGGAAACAAACAGAGATCATTCTGTTGTTTTTGAGATTGCATCCAAGTATGCATTTCGGACTCTTTTGTTGACTATGATGGCTATTCCATTTCTTATAAGGGATTCTTGCCCACAGTACTAGATATAATGGTCATCTGAATTAAATTCACCCATTGCAGTCCATTTTAGTTCGCTGATTTTAAAATGTCGATGTTTACTCTTGCCATCTCCTGTTTGACCATTTACAGTTTGCCTTGATTCATGGACCTAACATTCCAGGTTCCTATGCAATATTGCTCTTTACAGCATCGGACTTTACTTCCATTACCAGTCACATTCACAACTGGTTGTTGTTTTTGCTTTGGCTCTGTCTCTTCATTCTTTCTGGAGTCATTTCTCCACTGATCTCCAGTAGCATATTGGGCACCTACCGACCTGGAGAGCTCATCTTTTAGTGTCCTTTTTTCATTTTCATACTATTCATGGAGTTCTCAAGGCAAGAACACTGAAGTGGTTTGCCATTCCCTTCTCCAGTGGACCACATTTTGTCAGAACTCTCCATCATGAGCCTTCTGTCTTGGCTGGCCCTACACGGCATGGCTCATAGTTCCTTTGAGTTAGACAAGGCTGTGGTCCATGTGATCAGATTGGTTAGTTTTCTGTGATTGTGGTTTTCAGTCTGTCTGCCCTCTGATGGAGAAGGATAAGAGGCTTATGGAAGCTTCCTGATAGGAGAGACTGACTGAGGGGGAAACTGGGTCTTCCAGTTACTGATGGGTGGGACCATGCTCAGTAAATTTTAAATTCAATTTTCTGTTGATGGGTGGGGCTGTGTTTCCTCCCTGTTATTTACCTGGGGCCAAACTATGGTGGGGGTTTCCCTAGTGGCTCAGAGGGTAAAGTGTCTGCCTATAATGTGGGAAACCTGGGTTCAGTCCCTGGGTCGAGAAGATTCCCCTGGAGAAGGAAATGGCAGCCCACTTCAGTGTGCTTGCCTGGAAAATCCCATGGACTGAGAAGCCTGGTAGGCTACAGTCCATGGGGTCACAGAGAGTCAGACACGACTGAGTGACTTCACTTCACTTAAACTATAGTGGAGGTAATGAAGATAATGGCAACCTCCTTCAAAGGGTCCCATAGAGGCCCTTCTACACTCAGTGCCCCCAACCTTATAGCAGGCCACCAGTGACCCACGCCTCTGCTGGAGACTCCTGACCACTCATGGGCAAGTCTGGGTCAGTCTCTTGTGGGGTCACTTCTCTTTTCTTCTGGGTCCTGGCACACAAGGTTTTGTTTGTGCCCTCCAAGATTCTATTTCCCAGTCCTGTGTAAGTTCTGGCAGCTCTATGGTGGGGTTAATGGTGATCTCCGCCAAGAGGGCTTATGCCATACTCAGGTCTGCTGCACCCAGAGCCCCTGCCCCTGTGGCAGGCCACTGCTGACCCATACCTCCTCAGGAGACACTCAAACATGGTTCTGTCTCAGTCTCTTTGGGATCCCTGGGTCCTGGTGGACACGGTTTGTTTGAGCCCTCTGAGTGTCTCTGGAAGTTATGCAGTTTGATTCTAAATGTGATTTTGCCCCTCCTACCATCTTGCTGGGGCTTCTTCTTTGCACCTGGACATGGAGTGTCTCCTCAAAGTCATTCCAGCACGGCACAGCCACTGCTCCAGCTCAATTACCAGTGTATATTTAAAATACCCCGAAGGGGTACAGGATAAAGATGCCTTTATAGCTGGGAAAAGATGGAGATCTTTGTGACATAAGACTGTGCTGTGCAACACCAGATTTAGACTCTTCTGATTCAACACCATGACTTGTGGACAGCACCCACCCCAAGGCTCATGAACAGAACACACACCATTAATGTGATTTCCAATTCAGCACCACAACATGCAAAAAGCAGATGCCTCAATTAAAGGGTGATTGTTTCTAGTAAGTCTTGGTTGTAAGGTCTTATGCTGTTTTTCACATCTCCAGCCCTTCTCCCCTGACACCATCAGGATATTAGAAAAATCCCAGGGTCTGCCAGGGGATTACTCTGTTTATTAAATTTAGCTTCCCAAACAGAGATGCACTGCACTTTGTATCACCCTGGAGAACTTGAGCATTAAGGCATTCTATTGGCTTGAAACCCAGCCATTTCACAAGACAATAAAACAATGTATGTTCTTTTCAATTTTTTTTCCCTGTATACTTTATTTGCTAAGGGAAGTAAAACGTAGTGCAATGATACACCATTATGTGAGATGGAAGCTCTCAGCTGAAATTAAATCTCACCATTACAGGGTGAATACCCAAATCCATGGAGTTAGCATTTGCACTTTGCGCATGCTAGTGGCTGCGACTTGATGGGTTAGGTACTTCGTTCCACTAGTGTTTTGGTAGCCTTTGTTGTAGTCTTGAAATTTGCAAATGAGGTGAGTGTAGGGCATAATGTTCAGAGAATCACAGGATGCAGAATGGGAGGAAACCTCAGCGATGGTTCAGCTTAGAGATTTCCTTTTTAAAGGTTAGGAGACTGATGAGAAACAAAAATGTTTTGCCTAAAGTTATAGGGTTAGTGAGTCAATAAGCCAAGTGTTCTGACTCTGAGTTCCATGATTTTCCTGCAGGTCATACAGATTTCTGCCACTTCCATCCCTCACGTGTAAGTAGCTACGTCATGAAGATTGCTCTAAGTCATTTATTGTCTGGTATCTATTGCAGTTGGACACACCAGATCTGCTTCCAGGTAGGAGCAAACTGGTTGGCTGTGTAAATCCCAGGGGAGGTGAGGAGTTTGAACACTGTAAAGTTATTTCCCTCAAGTCCTATAATATGCCCTGTCTACATCGCCGTTGGTATTCAACACTGACACTAAAGCTAGGGAGAGTTTGCTGACAATGATATTCCAAGAGTTTGTAATAATACCATTCTAGAATGTTGACTTAGGAATTCCTCACATTTGCAGGAAAATTCTTCATAAAAAAGGTTTAAGAATTTAGGGTTTTCCAAACTTATGGTTGCCAGAGGGGAAGGATGGAGGAAGGGCTATTTAGGAAGTTTGGGATGGACGTGTACACACTGCTATATTTAAAATGGATAACCAAGAAGGTCCTACTGTCTAGCACGGGGAACTCTGCTCAGTATGTGGCAGTCTGGAGGGAAGGGGAGTTTTGGGGGGAGAATGGATACATGTATATGTCTGGCTGAGTCCCTTTCAGTCCCTTGGAATTTCAGTCCCTTGCTGTATACCTGAAACTATCACAACATTGTTAATCAGCTATACTCCACTATAAAATAAAAAAAAAATTAAAAGGAAAGAATTCAGAGTTTTAAAGAGTCTGCTCATCTTTAAAAAGCTGAGGTATAGCCAATGAACTTTGTAGTTCTATAGTTAGTAATACGCAGGGTGGACTTGTATACTAGTCATAAGGAGACCAAGCCTTCATAGAGTCCCTTAATTTATGTAAGGGGTAGGTCATAGTAACAGTGATATAACCTACAGGATTGGAAGTCTGACAGCTGGTGTTTGAATATGTTCCACATCCTTGCTCTTGGTGGTTATTTAAACTCTTCCAGCCTCAGTTTCCTATATGAATACTGAGGATAACTTTAGTAATGCTTGTGTTGTTGTTTAGTTGTTAAGTCATGTCCAACTCTTTTGCAACCCCATGGGCTATAGCCTGCCAGACTTCTTTCCATGGGATTTCCCAGGCAAGAATACTGGAATGGGCTCTCATTGCCATTTCCTTCTTTAGGGGAATCTTCCCCACCCAGGGATCAAACCCACATCTCTCACATCTCTTGCACTACAGGTGGATTCTTTACACTGAGCCACCAGGGAAGCCCAGTGATGGCTATAGAATGTGGCAATTTTGTCAATTAAATAAGATCATTGATGTAAAGCCCTTCACTACTGTGCCTCACTTTTCAGCAGTACTCTGTAACATGTTCACTTTGTTGATGAGAGAAGGTCATGAGGGCTTAGTAGGAGTCATAAGATGAGTCATGACTGGACCCCAAGGCTCCAGGTCTTCAGACTAATCATCCACCCACTGTGGTACCCTGCCATCTTTCCCACCCCCAGGACACTCTTAGCATTTATCAGCCGGATGAGTTGGGACACTCTGTATCTCATTGTGAAGACCTCCTCCTCATCAAGCAGAGGATTTCCCTTCCTCCTACACTCTCTTATCCTTCCTTCTCATGACAGAACTGTCTGTTGATGAATCTATCACCAAGGTGACAGCATTCTGACGATGTATTCACATAATATATCATCAAAGTGCCAGTCCTGATGGCCCTGTGATGTATGAAGCTAGCGTTTCTCAACGCCCTGCAGTTCCAACAGAACCATCCATCACAACAAAGTCCTCTTCATGGGGGGTACTACACGGAGACACATTCCTAGGCAGATGAGGAACGGAGCAACCAGGTGAATGGACCACCAGGGAGGCATCCAGAGAGATGGGCAGAATGCATATATTAATCCTGAATTGAAGGGAGTATGTTGTGGGCTACCTTTGCTGAGTCTATCATTCATTCAGATACATTCATCCAAGCACATCTAGCCAGGCACTCTTTGGGATGTTGGGGATCGAATGGTAATATTGATAACAATCCATGTTTCTTGAGTTCTCCTTATGCATCAGCCACAGTAGTAAATGCTTTACAGGTTTTATTGCATTGGATGCCCCTTGCAATCCCACTTACAAAATGCCTCCCTTTTCAGAAGAGAAAATTGAGGCATAGAGACAGAAGCAGCTAGATGTGATGGATCCAGCATTTGAATTAAAATGTTGGGCCCAGAATATATTCATTTACCCACTAAGTCTAACAGGAGTGGCTCAGTCATGCCTGACTCTTTGCGACCCCATGGACTACAGCCTGCCAGGCTCCTCTGTCCATGGGATTTTCCAGGCAACAATACTGGAGTGGGCTGCCATTTCCTTCTCCAAACAGGAGTGGCAGGTCCTCATAAAAGGTAAGTACTTCGTACTAGGTACGCAATACATGTACACTCTAATGCTAACAGCAACCTGAGAAAATAGGTTTTATTAATGCCATGTTGCACATGAGGACACTCAGAGGGATTGCACTGCTAGGAAATGATAGAATTCGATCTTGAGTTGGTCTGACTTCAAACCCACTCCTCTTAGATCTTAAGGCACAGGGGGAGGGCAGGATTGATAGGTCTAGACTCAGACCTGATTCAAACCCAACTCCACCAATTTCCAGCTGTGTGATAGTGTCAGAAGTAATGAACTCCTCTGGGCTTTGCTTTTTCCATTGCTAAAATGGGGATGTGCACTAGGATCTACCTTTTAGGATTTGTTAAGGACTGAATGAGACAATGTGTGCATTTACATAAAAAGATTAGCCCCGAGTCTAGTGTTGGGTAATGTTTTAGACAGCAATTTTATTGGCGAGGGAAACCATAGCTGGGACTGTTGCTAGAAATAAACTCATTAAAATATAGCTAATGCCCAGATATTGTTTTCTAAATTCCATTACCCATTTCCTTAGGGAAATGCCCGAATCTAGAGATGGGGCAGAGATAATAAAAATTGAACCTGAAGCATCTTGTAGCACCAGAAAGTAAGGAAGCGCAAAGAAGAAGAAGAAAGAGAAGATAAAAGGATAAAGGAATGTCAAAGGGATCTAAGAGTCTACCTGATAGAGTATTTAGTTGCTCTGTCTTGTTTGTTCAGTCACTAAACCATGTCTGATTCTTTGTGATCCCATGGGCTGCAGCACATCAGGCTTCCCTGTCCTTCACCATCTTCTGGTGTTTGCTCAAACTCATGTCCATTGAGTTGGTGATGCCATCTAACCATTGCTAAGTTAGAATTATTTAAGCAACAAAAACAAATAATGATAATATTGGATTTTAACCCAGAAAATAAGATAAATATCCATAAAATCATGTTGATACAGATGCTAAGGAGCATCCTGTGGTTTTGGATGAAGACTAGTCTGACTCAGTGCCAATAGATTTGGTGTTCATGAATCCTGTCACCCTGCTCGTTCTGAAATCCACATTGTTACCTGGAAGGGATTTTGGATTGAAGAGCAGCAGACCTCATTAGCCTGTGGACCTGTGGGTTGGCATGGAGCTGGGGCAACAGATGAGGCTGCTTGCAGTATGAGTTCTTGACATCCCTTGTTATTGCCTAGGAGGGGTAAGTTGACCTTGTAGGTATAGATAAGAAAGAATCAGGCACACAATAAGCACTCAGTAAAAGTAAGCTGTGGTTGCTTTTAACAGAATAACATCATGCCCAAGAGCAAGGGCTCTGGAGTCAGAATGCCTGGGTTCAAGTCCAAGTTCCATCACTTAGTAGCTTTGTGATCTTGGGCAAACCACCTCACCTCTTATACCTGAAGTTCTTCATCTGGAAAATGAATAATTAATCATGTCATATCTCATAGGATGGTTGTGAGAATAAAAAGGATTAAAATGGTGCCTGGCATACAGTAAGCACTCCAGCAAAGTTAGTATGTTGCTACTACTACTCCAATTCCTGTCACCACCACTGCTATTATTAATACACCTATTTCTGCTACAAGGACACACCACCATTTCCCTGCAGACTGATTGGTTTGTGGATTGACTGATTGACTCAAATATTTCATTTCAAATCAGGAGAAAGTGGTACAAGAAAAAATAAAAGGTTTTACGAATAGAAGAGAAAATGAAAGTTGGGTCATGATTCCTCATCAGAAGAATGAAGTTCTGTTGACCTCTCTTCATCTTGCTTAATATGAACTGTGGATTTGATGAGACATCACAGACAGATCGATTTTCCATTGTCCAGGTTCTTTTAGCCCTCATTGGCCAAAAAGAGCCTTCTCTTTTCCTGGGAGTCAGAATGATAGAATAACTTTCAAAATAAACAAATCAGAAATCAGACTGTCTTTTCCACTGATAGAGTCCTGGCAGATAGAATGCTGAGACTTCAGTTGCTTTTTTCCTGAAGGTGTTATTAGATTACCTACAAGACAAAGTACGAATCTTTTCTCTTCAGTGATTAGGCCCTTGCCAACCTTACCACATGTCTTCCTTTGTATTATGTGAGGCTACCCATGAGATGTAATTTAAGGTGCTTTCTCATGATATGCTTAAGGAACTGTCCCAGTTTCTAAAATTTCACACTAAATAAGTATCCTTTTTGGTCTTAAAGTTATGTCACCTTTAAGAACCTTCATGAAAATGTGAATAACTCAATAGAGAAATTTTTAACAAGACACTTAGCTTTCAAACTGTACTCAAATCTCATAACTCAAACTATCCTCACGATGATCCCATTTTCCCCAGATGAGAAAACTAATGCAGTGAGTTGAAGCAGTTTACACCTACGTATTAGCTCTGGCCATACCTAAACTTGGATTTCTTCAACCACAGAGCCTTTTCCCAATCTTCCACATGTATTTGGAGGGAGAAACTCCTGGGAAGGGTGAGGCAGAGGATAAAGACTTAATGAGATTTTGAGATGAGAAACAGTATAGCAATGAAAATCTGCCAGATTTGGATTTTCAACTCAGTCCTTACCCTATGACCTCCATAAGCCCATTTAGCTCTTGGAACTAAAATTCCTCCTTGTAAAATAATGCTGACAATAATCACTGCTTCATGAGATTGCTGGTGAAGAT
Source organism: Bison bison bison (assembly GCF_000754665.1). NCBI lineage: Eukaryota > Metazoa > Chordata > Mammalia > Artiodactyla > Bovidae > Bison > Bison bison. Next base: position 5,429,394 of record NW_011494716.1, on the reverse strand, counting down.
TAAAGGAGAGAGTAAATGGTTTATTATGTGATGGTGTTGATTCCGCTGCTTAACCCATAGGAAAAGTGAAAATATTAGTTGCTCAGTCTGTCCAAATCTTTGCAACCCCATGGACTGTAGCCTACCAGGCTCCTCTGTTCATGGAATTCTCCAGGAAAGAATACTGGGGTGGGTAACCATTCTGTTCTTCAAAGGGATCTTCCTGATGCAGGGATTGAACACTGTTCTCTTGCATTGCAAGCAGATGCTTTACCGTCTGAGCCACCAGGAAAACCCAACCCATAGGAAGTGATCACTAAACACTGTGTTGCCCAAAAAGTTTGCTCAGGTTTTCCTGTAACGTCTTACAGAAAAAAACCCTAACAAATGTTTTAGCCAACCCAATATGCATTTCTCCTTTTCCCACTTTTCACTGTCTGCCTCTCTGAATTCAAAAAGTACAAATTCTGAACTAGATCAATAATGTAGATCAGCCTTATGGCATCCCAGAAAGTGACTCCCAGCACCAAGGTGCTTTGTCAGTGGATAAGGAGCATGGTCTCTTTGTACCTAGAGCAAAGACAGAGTTGACACGCTGTTGTTGATTTCACCTTTTACTAAAGCTGTGGAATCTGCCTGCCTTTGAACCAGTCTCGGCTGAGAACTCTACCCCGCTTTTAGAGGAGGGCTGGCCTTCAAAGTAAGTCTCAAATGTCACGGGACCACAGCTGGTGAATTATCTCTTACCTATTCTGGATGGAATGATTTATGCCTGATCTGTCAGAGGTCACCAAGCTGCTCAAAGCTAAACTGAAAGATTAAGAATTGATCCAGATGTAATAACAACCCAGACTAGACAGCCAGGCTTCCACTGGGTGCCCTTAAGGTACTAGGCAGGTGTTTTCAGGGGGTGAGGGACCCTCTGAAGATGTCCTGGGGTATACACAGAATCTAAGGCTAAATTATGAATCCTTGTGTGATAAGCTTGTTTCTTTTGAGGCAAAGGGAACTCTGAAGGGACTTATGTCTGTAGGGTATTAGTCACTCAGTTGTGTCTGACTCAGTTGTGACCTCATGGACTCTAGGCCACCAGGGTCCTCTGTCCACAGGATTCTCCAGGCAAGAATACTGGAGTGGGTAGCCGTTCCTTTCCTCAGGGGATCTTCCCACTCCAGGGATCAAACCCAGGTCTCCTGCATTGCAGGCAGAGTCTTTACCATCTGAGCCACAAGAAAAAAGGGACTTGTAGTTGCTTCATTTATTTACCCGAGCTTTTACTGAGAGTCACACCTTGTCCTAGACTCACTATTCCAGTCAGAATTCTGAACATGAAATCTACAGACTCTTGGGGGAAAGTGTTCAGTAACTCCTTCCCCATAAACCTAATGCAAAGTGGGGCATTCCTATTCAGTAATTCTGCTATCTGCTCATCTCCATTCCCAACTCATTTTGGTCTAATTCCTTAATTTATAAAATGATGTTCATAGTGATATCTTCCTTTGGACCCGAATAGGTACTTCTTTAAAGAAGAAATGCAAATGGCCAAAAAGGCTATGAAAAGATGTTTCAAGTCACTATTCATTAAGAAAATGCTAATGAGGTGAGAAGGGATAAAGAATATGGGACTAACAGATGCACACTCCCATATATAAAATAGATAAACAATGAGGATTTACTGTATAACACAGGGGACTATGTCCAATAGGTCATAATAACCAATAATAGAGTAGAACAAAAAAGAATATATATACATAAAGAATATATATATGTATGTATTTGTTGCTGCTGTTTTGTTCCTGAGTTGTGACCGACTCTTTGTGACCCCGTTGACTAGTCTGCCAGGCTCCTCTGTCCATGGGATTTTCCAGGCAAGAATATGGGAGTGGGTTGCCATTTACTTTTCCAGGGGATCTTCCCACCGCAGGGATCAAAATACTACGTTGGCAGGTGGATATGTTTACTGGTGAGCCACTGGGAGAGCACATATATATATATATATATATATATATATATATATATATCAGTTCGGTTCAGTCGCTCAGTTGTGTCTGACTCTTTGCAGCCCCAAGGATTGCAGCATGCCAGGCTTCCCTGTCCGTCACCAACTCCTGGAGCTTGCTCAAACTCATGTCTATTGAGTTGGTGATGCCATCCAACCATCTCATCCTCTGTTGTCCCCTTCTCCTCCTGCCTTTACTCTTTCCCAGCATCAGGGTCTTATAAAATCAAATCACTTTGCTGTACACCTGAAACTAACATAATATTGTAAATCAGTTATACTTCAATTTGAAAAAAGAAAGTGCAAATCAAAACCATAATAAGCTACTACTTCACACTCACTAGGATGGCTAGAACAATAGAAAATCAGAAAACAACAAGTGTTGGTAAAAACATGGAGAAATAAGAACTCAAGGACATTGTTGGTGGGAATGTACAATGGTATGCCCACTGTGGGAAAGAGGTTGGTGGTTCCTTAAAAAGTTAAACACAGCATTACCTTATGATGCAACAATTTCACTCCTAGGGAAATGAAAACATATGTGCACACAGAAACCTGTAAATGAATGTTTATTTCATTTTATGGTATATACATAAAATGGAATAAAATTCAGCCATAAAAGAAATGAAATATCTTTGTCCAATGCTATTACATGGATGAACCTTGAAAATATGCCGAGTTAAAAAGTCAGACACAAAAGGCTGCGTATTGTATGAGTCCTTTTGTATGAAATGTCTGGAATTGTCAAATCCATAGAGACAGGAACCAGATGCTTGGTTGCCCCTTGGGGGTGGAGGTGGGGAAATGGGAATGATTATTTGAAGAAGACAGAGTTTTCAACTGGGATGGAGGTGGGAGCTTGCGTTACTATAGTAATCATTTTGCAATTCGCAAATATATGGAATCAGCCTTTCAACTTACACACTGTTATGTATCAATTACATCTCAATAAAGCTGGGAAAAATCAAAGTAAATTAAAAAAATTTGAAACTACAGAGATGTGGTAGTTATACAACATTGTGAATGCATTCAATGCCTCTGACTTGTACACTCTAGAATGGTTAATGAAATATTATATGTTCTCTCAATTAAAAAACAGTAATATGTACCTCTAAAAGTTGTTGTGAAAATTAAATGAACTAATATATGTGTGTATAAATAAATACTAATATTGTTTCCCTAAAGAAATATTATTTTAATGATTGTTGTCATAAGATTTACTTTTTCTAGGGAAAAGTTTCCAAGTGTCTCATCAGATTCTCAAAGAAATCCCCATGCCCCCCAGTATAAAAATAGACACATGAAACATTGGCCGACGAGTTGTGGATTGGTGCCGACATTCTGAAGACAGTTGGGCAACACTTGGTCAGTTAAAGTGGAAATATACATGCCCTACTCCCTGACAAATGCATTTCTGGGCCTGTATCGTGAAGGGATTCTCCACTGGGCTCCTAGTCTTTATGCGCAGAGATATGTACTGTGACATTGCGAGGTGGGGGCTGGAGGCCAAGTGGGTCTGGTCCCTGGAGGAGGGACAAGTAAGCACCGGGAACGCACACTGTGGAACTCTGTGAGTCATTAGGATGATGAGCAGGTATTCTGGGAGCAACACGGCACTCAGAAACACAGCACTGGGTACAAAGAAGAAAGGCACAGAATGAACGCCATAATCCTGGACCAGGTATGCAATTAAAATGGTGCATAAACCCTAAACATGCAACGGACAGGGCCACAAACAAAGGAAAGGTTGCATAGTGGACCCAGGAGCGTGACAGCCAAATGAGGGGCTGGGGACTGATAATTAAGGGCATACGTGAAGAAAGCAAGAGAGACTTGCCTGAACACAGTGGTGGCTCTGTGTCATGAACTGTGTGCATGTGTGCATTTTTGCTTAGTCGTGTCCGATTCTTCGTGAGCCCATGGACTTCAGCCCGCTAAGCTCTTCTGTCCATGGGATTTCCCAGGCAAGAATACTGGGGTGGGTTGCCATTTGCCTCTCCAGGGGATCTTCCCAACTCAGGGATCGAACTCGTATCTCCTGCATTGCAGGCAGATTCTTTACACACACACACACACACACACACACACACACACACACACACTTGTTGTCATTGTTTAGTCACTAAGTCCTCTCTGACTCGTGACCCCATGGACTGCAGCACGTCAGGCTTCCCTGTCCTTCACTGTCTCCTGGAATTTGCTCATATTCATGTCCATTCAGTCGGAGATGCTGTCTAACCATCTCATCCTCTGCCAACCTCTTCTCCTTTTGTCTTCAATCTTTCCCAGCATCAGGAAAGCATCCAGTGAGTTGGCTCTTTGCATCAGGTGGCCAGTGGAAAGTTACTAGGACTTTGTGATGCTTGGAAGGATAATGGCCTTGTTGGACCTGCCTATCAAGGTGATGGGAAAATACTAGCTAACATTTATATGTCACTTATAAAGCTCCTGGTACCATTCTTTACATGCACCTTCCCACCTAATGATTTCAACAACCCAGTGAGGTAAGTTGGTCCTGTCCAACCCAACTCAGTGGGATGACCAAAGCAAGGCTCTGGAGTGTTTATTCTTTGCCCAGAGCTGGTAGCAGAACCAGCATCAGAACTAGGCTTTTCTGCCCCAACCACTGCCTCAGCCCATTTCCATTGCAGTTCTATAAGCCATAGATTGACACCGTAAGATATTGCCAGCCATTGAAAACTGTTGTTCCTTGCAATGCTTTGTTCTATTCTAATCCAAGCGGGTAGGGGTGCTTCCCTGATGTCTCAGCAGTCAAGAATCCTCCTGCAATGCAGGAGGCGCAGGAGATGTGGGTTCAGTCCCTGGGTTGGGAAGATCCCCTGGAGGAGAAAGTGGCAACCTACTTCAGTATTCTTGCCTGGAAAATCCCATGGACAGAGGAGGCTAGTGGGCTACAGCCCATAGAGTAGCAAAGAGTCAGACACGACTGAGCACATAATCCAAGACTGGAGACGAGCCTCTTCTTCAGGTTTGCCAGGGTCTGTAATGGATGGTCTGAGCACTTTTGAGAATTTCTAATCAGGCTGAAAAACCTGGGAATGTGCCATTTGGTCCTCTGAAATGAGGGCAGAGGAGACTGCTTGGGGGACAATTTAAGAGCTTCCAGAAAAAAAAAAAAAAAAGGAACAGTTCCCAGAAGAATGCAGGGACTCTCGCTGTCACAACGGGGCTGCACGAAAGACCCTGCATTGCTATGGAAACGGCGCATTTCTTTTTTTATGGAACAGGCACATAAAACTCCCAGGATGTGTCATGAAATAAGTTACTACTGTCCCGAGGCTGCCAAAGATGTACACCCTCATTAGGGGGAGCGATGTGACAGTTTGGGGATTATAACGAACAGTTTGCAAGCTCAGAGGCTGAGCTAAATCTCCCCTGTTGGGATCACACCCTCTTGGTTTGGGGGAGTCAAGGGGTCCCCCTTCCTCAAGGTGTCCACAGACCAGAGAACCATCAGCTTCCGCGCTGGAGCAAGACGGCTAGGTGATGTAATTACGGTACCAGCACAGCTCATTTACATGCAACTGGTGAACGGATTCTGGCGTTTCGTAAAGACATGCCTGCTGAAATGAAGCGTTTTATCACCTTCTTTTCACCTGGCGCCCTTAATTGGGTAGTTCTGCTCTCTTCAAAGTTTTATTTACCTGGTAATATGCAGATGTTAGTTGGCCAGCTTAGAAATAGGAATTTCAGAGGAGAGGAAGCAGAGAGACCACACAGGTGTGTTTCCCCTTTCAACCTGGGATGATGTGGTCCTTGACTGTAAGCATCACTGGGAGTCTTCTCTAGCATCTTTCAAAATCTACTGTGCTTCTCCTCGACTGACAGCATCTCTGATAGTGCTTTTGAGGAAGATGAGATTGTTTTAGAAAACAGTTAAACTGTAGAGTGTGGGAGATGAAAAGGAAGGTGGCAAGACAACACCTCCTGGATTCTATCGTCAATGCATCCTGGATAAGCCTGACAGATTTGTCATGGAGGAGGCAATGACCACCAGTGCTCAACAGCAATGAACACAGAACCAGGAGTGCCACAAGGGAAGACTTCCAGTTGTAAAGAAATTGCTGCTTTAATTAAAAAAAAAAAAAAAACACCCAGACACTCACAGGATGACGACAATAGAGCATCTCCTTTGGGAGATTTCTCACTAAGCAGGGGGCAGTATAGCCAAATGGTTATGAACTTGGGCACTGGAGTTGAAACGTGGGGATTCAGTTCTCTGCCCTGGTCCCTTAGTATTTTTGAGCATCTTCTGGGTACCAGGCAGCACCCTTGCCTGTATGTTATGATCTAGAGTAAGCTCCTCAACCTCCCTAAGACTTAGTTTCCTGATTTGTAAAAGCAGAGTAGCAACCACCCCTCTCTCACTGGCTTATTGCGATGGTCAAATGGAAGCATGTATGCCATGTGCTTCTACAATATAAGCAATAAATGGTCAGTTTTGTTATCACTGTGTTGGGTTTGGGAAAGCCGTGGTGGCTCCATTATACTCTTTTAATAAAGAACAGTGTCTCCTGATATCAAGTTCTAAGAATGAGAAGATGATAGTGAGAGCACTTCGGATATCTTTGTGAACAAAGTGCTTTAATAATTTTAGTACAAGATGAACCCCTGAGTTGGTGAATGGTTATATTCCAGCCCCTCCTGACTACATACACATTTCTATTTTCTATTCTACTCCAGGACCTGGGGGGGGTTGATCTCTAGGGATTACAGGAACTGGCTTTCTTGTTCTCTGGCTTCTTCTTTTTTTTTTTTTAATTTTTATTTAATTTTTAAACTTTACATAATTGTATTAGTTTTGCCAAATATCAAAATGAATCCACCACAGGTATACATGTGTTCCCCATCCTGAACCCTCCTCCCTCCTCCCTCCCCATACCATCCCTCTGGGTCATCCCAGTGCGCTAGCCCCAAGTGTCCAGTATCGTGCATCGAACCTGGACTGGCATCTTGTTTCATACATGATATTTTACATGTTTCAATGCCATTCTCCCAAATCTTCCCACCCTCTCCCTCTCCCACAGAGTCCATAAGACTGTTCTATACATCACTGTCTCTTTTGCTGTCTCGTTCGCAGGGTTATTGTTACCATCTTTCTAAATTCCATATATATGCGTTAGTATACTGTATTGGTGTTTTTCCTTCTGGCTTACTTCACTCTGTATAATAGGCTCCAGTTTCATCCACCTCATTAGAACTGATTCAAATGTATTCTTTTTAATGGCTGGGTAATACTCCATTGTGTATATGTACCACAGCTTTCTTATCCATTCATCTGCTGATGGGCATCTAGGTTGCTTCCATGTCCTGGCTATTATAAACAGTGCTGCGATGAACATTGGGGTACACGTGTCTCTTTCCCTTCTGGTTTCCTCAGTGTGTATGCCTAGCAGTGGGATTGTTGGATCATAAGGCAGTTCTATTTCCAGTTTTTTAAGGAATCTCCACACTGTTCTCCATAGTGGCTGTACTAGTTTGCATTCCCACCAACAGTGTAAGAGGGTTCCCTTTTCTCCACACCCTCTCCAGCATTTATTAATTGTAGACTTTTGGATTGCAGCCATTCTGACTGGCGTGAAATGGTACCTCATAGTGGTTTTGATTTGCATTTCTCTGATAATGAGTGATGTTGAGCATCTTTTCATGTGTTTGTTAGCTATCTGTATGTCTTCTTTGGAGAAATGCCTATTTAGTTCTTTGGCCCATTTTTTGATTGGGTCATTTATTTTTCTGGGGTTGAGCTGTAGGAGTTGCTTGTATATTTTTGAGATTAGTTGTTTGTCAGTTGCTTCATTTGCTATTATTTTCTCCCATTCTGAAGGCTGTCTTTTCACCTTGCTAATAGTTTCCTTTGATGTGCAGAAGCTTTTAAGGTTAATTAGGTCCCATTTGTTTATTTTTGCTTTTATTTCCAATATTCTGGGAGGTGGGTCATAGAGGACACTAATAGATGGAGAAATATACCATGTTCATGGATTGGAAGAATCAATACAGTGAAAATGAGTATACTACCCAAAGCAATTTATAGATTCAATGCAATCCCTATCAAGCTACCAACAGTATTCTTCACAGAGCTAGAACAAATAATTTCACAATTTGTATGGAAATACAAAAAACCTCGAATAGCCAAAGCAATCCTGAGAAAGAAGAATGGAACTGGAGGAATCAACCTACCTGACTTCAGGCTCTACTACAAAGCCACAGTTATCAAGACAGTATGGTACTGCCACAAAGACAGAAATATAGACCAATGGAACAAAATAGAAAGCCCAGAGATAAATCCACGCACATATGGACACCTTATCTTTGACAAGGGAGGCAAGAATATACAATGGATTAAAGACAATCTCTTTAACAAGTGGTGCTGGGAAATCTGGTCAACCACTTGTAAAAGAATGAAACTAGAACACTTTCTAACACCATACACAAAAGTAAACTCAAAATGGATTAAAGATCTAAACGTAAGACCAGAAACTATAAAACTCCTAGAGGAGAACATAGGCAAAACACTCTCTGACATACATCACAGCAGGATCCTCTATGTTCTCTGGCTTCTAACTGGGCTTGCCTGATGGAAGAAAATGGCAGGAGAGAGCTGAGATTTAGAGGAGAGTAAGCTCAGAAGGCTCTAGCGGTAAAGAACCCCCCTGCCAATGCAGGAGATGTAAGGACATGGATTCAGTCTCTAGGTTGGGAAGATCCCCTGGAGGAGGAAATGACAGCCCACTTCAGTAGTCTTGACTGGACAATCCCATGGACAGAGGAACCTGGCAACTACAGTCCATAAGTCAAAAGAGTTGGATAAGACTGAGGGACTGAGCAGGCAGGCAAGCTTGGGGTATGTATTCCTCAATTCTCTTCCTGTTGGACATGGTGGGTTGGTCCCGTCCAATCACTGAAGTCCACAGCGCCTATCAGACAACACTTTCATACCCTCCCTCAGTTGCACCTGTGGCTTAAACTTTGTAATGTCTCCTTCTGCAACTATCCGCAGGACTATGCTTTACTGGTTTCCATAAATCCTGCCCCTTTGTTAAAGCTTACCCAGTTGGAGTCTGCAGTGTCTGCTAATACTGGCCCTTGCAGATGATTGATGCAATGACTGTATACCCTGATATACATACAGATGAGATCCTCAAAGTACAGCTGAAACCCACCCAGGTAAAGAAATTGCTCAAAGGCATACCACGAATCAGTGGAAGATTCCCAAACACGAACCAGAGTCTTCTGAATCTCAGGTTGGGTTTTTATCCAGAATATCAAACTCCCTTCCAATAGAAAGTAACCCCACGAGGCTTGGGAAATTTACACGAAAAGAAGAGAACTAATTGCAAGGCCTGCGGACATCTCTTTGATGAGACATTGAATATACAAAGAGATAATGGCCAGATCATGAGTAAAAATAGAACTTGCATCTGTAACCCGCAGCAACCAGCCTGTGTGCTTGCTAAGTCTCTTCAGTCGTGTTTGACTCTTTGTGATCCTGTGGACTGTAGCCCACTCAGCTCCTCTGTCCATGGGATTCTCCAGGCAAAATACTGGAGTGGGTTGCCATGCCCTTCTCCAGGGAATGTTCCCAACCCAGGGATCCAACTCGAGTCTCTTAAGTCTCCTGCATTGGCAGGTGGGTTCTTTACCACTAGAGCTACCTGGAAAGCCCCAGCAACCAGTCTAGGAAGCCAAATGATTGTAGAAACCAGCCCCAAATGGCTGGTACTTGATCAATAACTGATGGCCTCCCTAATTTTTATTCCACTTCCTATTTAGAACAAACTGGACAGAGAAAATATTTGCCCATAATCAATCACATAAGACAGGGTTCCCTGATGGCTCAGTGGTAAAGAATCTACCTACCAGTACAGGAGACTGGGGTTCGATCCCTGGGTTGGGAAAATCTCCTGGAGGAGGAAATGAAAACCCACTTCAGTGTTCTTACCTGGAGAACTCCATGGACAGAAGAGTCTGGCAGATTACAGTCCATGGGGTCACAAAGAGTCGGACATGACTGAGAGACTGAGCATGCAAGCAGGCAATCACAAGGATGCCTGCCTCTTGTTAGCCTCCCTCACTTCCCCATGCCAAAAGCCTCCATAGAGAAAACCTTCTTTTTTTTTTTCCCATTGTAAAGTGTTCCCAGTCTCTTGCCTGCCTTAGAGTCTCTGCCAAACATAAATGATGGTGGCCGACTCTTTTGCTATAGCAAGCTCTGGATAAATAGTCTTTGTTTGTTCTCATTTGGATGGTCCTCATTTATTTCTACATTGGGGTTCATCTTTTTTAAACAAAACTGACTCCATAGTGTAGAATCAAATCTGCTGACAGACAAGCTTGAAACATTCAGCAAATTGGTCAACACAGTGGATGAAGCACCAACTGAGGGTTAGCAGCTGCCATGCTGTGTCTACCAGCAGTGAAAAAGTGAAAAGTGTTAGTTGCTCAGTCATGTCTTGACTCTTTTTGACCCCAGGACTGTAGCCTACCAGGTTCCTTTGTCCATGGGACTTCCTAGGAAAGAATACTTGGGCAGCTTTTTAATCACTCAGAATTTTACCTTTTCTTATCTGTAGAGTCAGGTATTTTAATACTTATATCATTGGGACTCTGTGAGGATTAAGTGAAAAAAAGTATATAAATAATCATAAGAAGGACCATATACAAGAGGAGATCAATAATTTTGGTACCTTCTTCCCTTTTCCCCTTGAGACAGATGCTATAGCATCCTCACTTAATTTTAAAAAATTAAAAAAACACATGGAAAGCTCCTACTATGTAGTTGAACCAGATAACACTGTAAACTTAAGTTCTAACTTGGTTATGGAAAATGGAGTTAAAACCTCACAGGCTGACGTTACAACACGTCTGAAATCGGGCAGGTTCCAATTTGTTCCATCACGTTGTGCCAAATTCTGAACTAGACTGCAGGGAGACAAGAGGAAGAAATAAGTCACGATTATGGTCATCAGACACGCGGCTATGAAAGGGCGGTGGAAGCCGAAGGAGAGGACACAGGAGGACAAAGTTAAATGGATTCTTGGAACAAGCTAGAATCCAACAACAAGAAAAAATATCCATCCATTCAGGAACCAGATAGAAATGATCTCCCATGAAAGTGAGTCTATATAATTTATGAATCTCCTTTTTTATTTTTCCTGGTTAAACAACAAAAACAGACTAATGCTGAATGTGTTTAAATCCCAATTGGGCTGAGAATGGGATGGAAGGTGGAGGCATCGAATAAACTTAATATGAGGTATTTTCAACCAAGGAAAGGGGCTGGAATATCTTCTGGCTGAAACCACCGATGTTTGTCATTTCTAACATTCTGATAAACATTCTAAGAAAAAAAATTTTTGGTAATGTCTTGCTTGGATTGGAAACACCTCACCATTAATTTATTTTTTATCTTACTTTTTTATGTTTACATAATTTGGATTAGTATGCGCTTTCCACTTATTACCTACTTTTCACTTCTCAATGAACAACCTTCTCTTATAATTGAAGTTCTATAATTTACTTTCAACTATTTCACTATTTGAATTGTGGTGCTGGAGGAGACTCGTGAGAGTCCCTTGGACAGCAAGGAGATCAAATAACTCAATCCTAAAGAAAATCAACCATGAATATTCATTGGAAGGACTGATGTTGAAGCTGAAGCTCCAGTACTATGGCCACCTGAGGCAAAGAGCTGACTCACTGAAAAAGACCCTGATGCTGGGAAAGATTGAAGGCAAAAGAAGAAGAGGGTGGCAGACAATAAGTTGGTTAGATAGCACCACCGATTCAATGGCCATGAGTTTGAGCAAACTCTGGGAGATCGTGAAGGGCAGAGGAGTAGTCTGGTGTGCTTCAGTCCATGGGGCCACAAAAAGTCAGATATGATTTAGCAACTGAACAATATTCTTCTCTTGAGAGGCACTTGGATAATTTCCCAGTAGGAGATATACTAAACAGAAAGGAGTAATTATATGTTTGTCCATTTCTTTCTTATTTTATGACAGACAAACTCTAGGATGACCCCCAACCATCCTCACTTCCTGGTAATCTGGTAGTCATGACTTTGTGTAATGCTGTCCCCTTGAGTAACTTGCTTTTAACCAACAGATTGTATTAATCTGGAGGGATGTAATTTCTGTTATTAGGTTGCAAGAGATTCTGTCTCCTCTCTTGCTGGAAGACTTTTTATATTGCCTTTTCAGTTTGCAAGCTTTATTGAAGCATGACGTCACTGAAGAGGTCCACCCAGCAAGGAACTATGATCCTCAGTCCAATAGTCCTTGAGAAACAATGACAACCACTGAGTTTGGAAGCAGATCCATCCACGGTAGAACCTTGGGATGAGACCTCAGTCCTGGCCAAGACGTTGATTGCAGCTTAATGAGAGACTGTGAATCAGAGTATCCATTTAAGCCACACCCAGATGCCTGACTCACACTGAAATAGTAAATGTCTGTGGTTTTCTATGGTTTAAAGCCTTTTAGTTTAGAACTCACTTGTTACACAGCAGCAGATGACTCATACAAGCAACTAACAATTCAATAGAGAAACTGAGAAATGTAAACAAATATGTCTACTACATGAAAGGATGTTAGGAGGGCCAATAGAATCTCAGGTAATGGACTGTAGGGATGAAGAGTCACCTTTAGCTAAGAGCACTGAGAAATCTGCAAAGTCACTCAGTCTCTTATTCAGAAACGATTTGTTAAATGTTTTCTGTGTGCCAAGTACTGTGCTAATGCTCACGGGTTAAAGTGGTGAAGACGACAAGGCTCTTTTTCTCTTGATGTTTATATACTCTAGGGACAGAGACAGACAATAAAGAGTAAATACGCAAGATCATCTGTGTACCCATTCCCTTCTCCACGGGATCTTCCCCACCGAGGGATTGAGCCTGGGGCCTCCTGTGTTGTGGGCAGATTCCTTATAGTCTGAGCCACCAGGGAAGCCCCTTTCTTTCAGATGCATGAAAAGTATCACCTGTGGAGACACAGGCAGAAGAGGGAACGTGATAAAGAGTGATCAGTAGAGCTAACGTGAGGTCTTTGTTCCTGATGGTCAAGGCTGTGATAAATGCTGAAAACCATCTTTGAGTCGTGCCCCAAACAGGTGGAGGTTTCCATAAACCCAGAGGGGCAGGGGCCCTGCCCTCCTACCCCAGCATTGGCTGTTGTGCTGTCCCCACTCTGGGCAGTCCGTGACAACAGGAGGTGGGTTTAGCCCAGCAAAGGCTGTATATTGGCTCAGGCTTCTGTGGCTCCTAACGCCTGGATGATGGATGCCGCGGTGGAAAGAGGGACCCGCTTTGATGTACGCAACCTGGTTTGATTAATGAGTGGCTCTGCCGGGAGGCTACACTGGGAGTAAATTACTCTTTTCAGAAATGGCTAGATCGGCACTATTGTACTAATTATTTCACAAGCTTGGGGTCATTCCAAATTCCCTGACACACACAAGGGAACAAACACCCAGGCTAACTAAAGCCGACAGAGCTCTAATTAAAGCAGAAATAGTTTGTGACTCCCCTCTCCTTCTACCCTCCACCCCACTGGCCCTTTTTCCCAGGGGAGGAAGCTGTCAGACACATTTCCTTTCTGCCCCTAGCATGGCCCAGCATGAACCTCCAGAGTTCCAGGAAACAACCCCCAGCACCCCAGCATATACGCTGAGCACTGGCAAAGATCTCGATGTGGGGTTCAGTGTCTTGGTTTCTGATGTCTTTCTCCTAATCATCTGCACAGGTATTGTAATCACTCATTCATTCAATCCTCTGTTTGTTCATTTCATACACATTTATGGAATGCATTTTATGGGTCAGGCATGCTGAGAACTAGCAGGGTCCCAACCTTCAAGAGGCTTCTGCCTGGTGGGAGACACGCATCCATCAGATAATCACACAGATAAATAAAAAATTGCAACTGTGACAAGAACTCTAGTACAAGGACTGTGGCTTTCAGGATGTGTTGCTGCCATTCAGTCACTAAATCATGTCTGACTCTTTGCAACCCCAAGGACTGCAGCACACCAGGGTTCCCTGTCCTTCACTGTCTCCCAGAAGTTGCTCAAACTCATGTCCACTGACTCGGTGATGCTGCCCAACCATCTCATCCTCTGTTGCCCCCTTCTCCTCCTGCCCTTAATCTTTCCCAGCATCAAGGCCTTTTCCAATGAGTCAGCTCTGTGCATCAGGTGGCCAAAGCATTGGAGCTTCAGCGTCACTCCTTGCAATGACTATTCAGGGCTGATATCCTTTAGGAATGAATGGTTTGATCTCCTTGCTGTCAAAGGGACTCTCAAGAGTCTTCTCTAGCACCACAATTTGAAAGCATCAGTTCTTTGGTGTTCAGCGTTCTCTATGGTCCAACTCTCACATGACTATTGGGAAAACCCTAGGTTTTTTCCTGTATATCAAAGGACTATACAGACCTTTGCTGGCAAAGTGATGTCACTGCTTTTAAACATGCTGTCAAGATTTGTCATAGCATTTCTTACAAGGAGCAAGTATCTTTTAATTTCATGGCTGCAGTCACCAGGAGGATGTGTAAGAGGGGGATTTGCCTTGGCTGGGGGCTCAGATCCTTGAAGAAGTGGTGCTAGAGTTGACAGGGTTTAATTAACTGAAGGATGTGAAGGGAAATAAGGAGGCATATCCAAGGGGTGGAGACCGCAGGTGCAAAGATCCTGTGGAAGGAGTAAGGGGCAGAAAGAAAGGCAGTGCGGCTATAACATCAGAACGGAAGTGGACTGACTTAGATTCAGGCCTTTGCTACAAGGGTGGCCCATATGGGTCCTTAGTATGTCTGCACTTCAGTCTCCTCACTTGAAAAATGAGGATAAAATTTGTTGTTTTCCATAAACATTTTGGTGGCTTCCCCAGCCAATTCTCGTAAACACTTCCCTTGACCTTCTTTGGCCGTCTTTTCTCCCACCCATGCCAGCCTTGGTGCTCCTGCTAAACAGTATTATTTGATTTTTCCTAAGGAGAAGGCAATGGCACCCCACTCCAGTATTCTTGCCTGGAGAATCCCATGGATGGAGGAGCCTGGTAGGCTACAGTCCATGGGGTCGTTAAGAGTCGGATACGACTGAGCGACTTCACTTTCACTTTTCACTTTCATGCATTGGAGAAGGAAATGGCAACCCACTCCAGTGTTCTTGCCTGGAGAATCCCAGGGACGGGGGAGCCTGGTGGGCTGCCGTCTATGGCGTCGCACAGAGTCGGACACGACTGATGCGACTTAGCAGCAGCAGTAGCAAGGATTTCATGGACTTCCCAGGAGGTGCTAGTGATAAAGAACCTGCCTGCCAATACAGGAGATGCCAGTCTCTGGGTTGGGAATATCCTCTGGAGAAGGAAATGGCAAGCCACTCGAGTATTCTTGCCTGGAAAATCTCATGGACAGAGGAGCCTGGTGGACTATAGTCCATGGGTCACAAGGAGTCAGACATGACTCAAGCGACTTAGCAGCAGCAGCAAGGACTCCTCTGGGCTTCCTTGGTGGCTGAGCAGTAAAAAATCTGCCTGCAATGCAGGAGATGCAGGTTCTATTCCTGGGTGGGGAAGATTCCCTGGAGAAAGAAATGGCAACCCATTCCAGTATTCTTGCCTGGGAAATGCCATGGACAGAGGAGCCTGGCAGGCTACAGTCCATGGGGTTGCAAAGAGTCAGACACGACTGAGCTACACACAAGGACTCCTCACACTTTTCAGCCTCTGTGCCATCCTTGCCAATTTCTAAAAGGCCAGCTTCCTCCTAACCTACCTGTGGGGCAAAAGGAGGGATAAAACTTGCTCCTGCATTTGGGCATCTGCTCTACTCCCTGTAGACATTCACCAGGTCCTGCCCTGTGTCCTTCAAAGTTTATATCACTTATTTAGGGGGTGGTTCCTTTGTAAAATGACTGAAGTTTAAAGCAATCTGTAAGCTTCACATAACTTCATATATTCCTAATGGGGGGAGCTCCCATTTCATGCATCTTAGCCAGAGCTTTTACCTGTGCTGTTTAATTCTCCTGATGACGTTTCCCAATAGGTATTACTCTATCATTGAATGAATGATCAAGTGATGTTGAATCAAATGAACGATCAGTGTTATATAACTTGCTCAGATAATAAGTATGCGTCAGAAGTGAGGCACCGTTTTCGATGACTTCTATTTCTATCCACTGGTTTATGTATTAGTAACATATTTATTTGTTTTAGGCATGATAACTGCTGGCATAGATTGAATGCTTAGTATAAGATAGACATTGTGCTTGACACTTGCCATGTATTAGCTTACGCCCACCCTATAAGGTAGAAACCATGGTTAGCCCCATTTTATAGATGACAAAACTGAGGCAGACAGGGATTCAGTCATTTTTCCAAGATTATACAGCTGGTCAGTAGGGAAGACTAGATTTATTGCTAGGCATGAGAGGCCAGGACCACCATCTGTGAGGGACTGTCACCCCCTTCTCAGTTTCAATTCCCAGGTAAGAAAGCACCTTTCTTTCTTTTTTCTTAATATTTATTTTTAATTGAAGGATAATTGCTTTACAATATTGTGCTGGCTTCTGCCATACAGCAACATGAATCACCCACAGGTATATAAATATCCCCTCCCTCTTGAGACTCCCTCCCACCCCTTCCCACCCCTCCAGGTTGTTACAGAGCCCCGCTTTGAGTTCCCTGAGTCACACAGTAGATTCCCACTGGGGACCTATTTTACATATGGCAGTGCATCTGTTTCTGTGTTACTCTCTCCATTCATCCCACCCTCTCCTTCCTCCTCCCTCCACTGCCTGTGCCCATGGGTCTGTTCTCTATGTCCTTCTAAAGGTGGTCAGTGTGGCTGGTTAAGGCAGGCCCAGAAAGGGTGAAAGAAGGCAGCATTCACTCAGATATCTTTACTTTAGGAATTGGAGGTTTTTCAGCTCGAGGCTCCTGTGCACCATCTTAAAAGAATGGCCTAAATGAGGAAATCAATAATGCACACAGATGGTCCTGGAGATGTTTACACTATTTAAGAGAACAAATTATTCCAAAGCACCCGGGATTCATTCTTTTCCGTACAAAGGGAGAAAAGCCAGGGAATTGCAGGTCATTCTTATCTATTCATTGAAGCTGATTCCCTAAGAGGCAATTATTCTAGGATTCTATTAGTTTGCATTGGTCATTTTCTACCACCTCCATTGATGCCAATTAAGAAAGTTCCACTTTACTGCAATTTCCAGTGCAGATAAAACGTGCAAAGAACAGAATTCATCCGACGGGCATTCACTGAATGACTACTATATCCCAGGTACCACACCAGGAGCTGGAGGTAAGGAAAAACAGCCATAAGGGAATAAACAATCATGACAAATACTTATAAAACTTATAAAACGTTTCCTCTGCACCAAGTTTCTGAATGAGAAGTCATTTAATCTTTAAGCAAGCCCAGGAGGTAAGTGGGCCTCCCCAGTGGCTTCAGTTTTAAAGAATCTGACTGCAATGAAGGAGCTGCAGGAGACACGAGTTCAATCCCTGGGTTGAGAAGATCCCGTGAAGGAGAGCACAGAAACCCACTCCAGTATTCTTGCCTGGAGAATCCTGTGCACAGAGGAGCCTGGGGGTTTACAGTCCATAGGGTCACAAAGAGCTGGACACGACTGAAGTGATTTGGCACAGGCACAGGACATAGATTCTATTACTATTGCCTTTTTCTAGAATAGGAAACTCAAGGTCACTCATTTAGGGTATGAAGAGGCAGGATTTGAACACAGGAAGTCTGAAGACAACAAATAAAATCCCTTCTCTGGATTTGCCTATCCATGTAATGGGGGAGACAGACAGGAAAACATACACATGGACCAAAAGAGCAGGCAAACAAAAAAAATACACACACGACACACCACAACCACAACAACACACACTGCAAAACGGTCGTGTATTGTAAATAAAGAGAGATGAGCCACGGTGACGGCAGAGTACTAAAAGGTAGGGATTTAAAGTACTCCTTAAAGTGTCATGGGCTTCCCTGGTGGCTCAGATGGTAAAGAATCTGCCTGCTAATGTAGGAGATCCGGGTTCAAATCCTGGGTCAGGAAGATCCCCTGGAGAAGGGCATGGCAACCCACTCCAGTATTCTTGCTTGGATAATTCCGTGGACAGAGGAGCCTGGCGGGCTACAGGCCATGGGATTGCAAAGGGTTGGACATGACTGAGCAACTAACACTACATTACTATGCTTAAAGTGTCATAGAAAGTGGTGCTAAAAGTCCACTCAGATAGTTTATGTTGAAATCAAAGGGATGAGAAAGAGCAAGAGATGGGATGTCAGTGAAGATTTTCATGAGATGGAAAGTTCCGGAAGGAGAGATCCAGGTGAGTAAGGAGTCTGAGGTGGGAGTAAGCTTAGAGAGTCCAGGGAATGGAAAGAAAAATACATCACAGGGGTTAGGATTTAGTGACTCGAGGGAAGTAGCAGGGTGATGGGGGTGGGGGGTGGGGACAGTGGCACAGACCAGATTGTGTAATGAGACAAACTATGTAGTTTGCATGTTGCAGTGTTTGGAACTCAATAGACACCCAATCCGTGTTCATTTCTATGATCATTGTGTCCCATTGACTTGGATTTCTTTAATTAGATTATTTAAAGGAAGCCATCAAGATTTTTCTTAAAAATGTACCCCTCTGTCCACAGAGTTTATGCTTAGAGGATTTAGGAAGAATTCTCACCGGGAAAATTTGGGTCCATCCTGGGCATGCCAGATATGGTGCTAAGTGTCTGGAAACAACTTGAATATCCACGGATGGGTGGATGGGTAAAAGAAATGCGGTCAGCACACGAAATGGAATAGTATCCAGCCTTGAAAAGGAAGTAAATCTTGACATTTGCGACAAAGCAGATGAACTCTGAGGAGCTGGGGAAATAAGCCAGTCACAGAAGGACAAATACTGCATGATTCCACTTACATGAGAAATCCCAAACAGTCAAAATTAGAGAGTCAAAGAGAGGAAGGAAGGTTGCCAGGGGATGGGGGAGGAGAAAATGAGGTGGTTACAAATCAGCAGGCATAACGCATGCACACTCAGTCGAGCAGTCACGCCCCACTCTTGGCAACCCTTGGGACTGTAGTCCCCAAGGCTTCTGGGTCCATGGGATTCTCTAGGCAAGAGTACTGGACTGGGTTGCCATGCCCCACTCCAGGGAATCTTCCTGACCCAGGGATCGAACCCATGTTTCCTGTGTCTCCTACACTGCAGGTGGATTCTTTATCCACTGAGCCATCAGGAAGCCCAATCAATGGGCATAAAGTTTCAGTCAAACAAGGTGAGTAAGCGCTGAAGATCTGCTGTACAGTATTGTATCCAGAGTCAACAGTCCTGTACTATGCATTTAAAAATATCTTAAGAGGGTAGATCTCATGTGAAGTGTTCCTTCCACGATAAAACAAAATGAAATTTAAAATAAAATAGGGTCTCTGCTGGTGGTCCAGTGGTTAAGGCTTCACCTTCCAATGCAGGGCAATGTATGGGTTTGATTCCTGGTTGGGGAGCTGAAATCCCACATGCCTCGTGGCCCTCCTTCCCCCAAACAAATCAAAACATAAAACAGAAGCAATACTGTAACAAACTCAATGCTATGCTATGCTATGCTATGCTAAGTCACTTCAGTCATGTCCAACTCTGTGCGACCCCATAGACAGCAGCCCACCAGGCTCCCCTGTCCCTGGGATTCTCCAGGCAAGAACACTGGAGTGGGTTGCCATTTCCTTCTCCAATGCATGAAAGTGAAAAGTGAAAGTGAAGTC
Source organism: Bison bison bison (assembly GCF_000754665.1). Classification (NCBI taxonomy): domain Eukaryota; kingdom Metazoa; phylum Chordata; class Mammalia; order Artiodactyla; family Bovidae; genus Bison; species Bison bison. Next base: position 5,409,620 of record NW_011494716.1, on the reverse strand, counting down.
GTTCAGTCGTATCTGACTCTTAGCGACCCCGTGGACTGCAGCCCACCAGGCTCCTCCATCCATGGGATTTTCCAGGCAAGAGTACTGGAGTGAGATCTTAAAAATGGTCCACATCAAAAAAAATCTTTAAAAAAGTAAATTAAATAAGTGAATGGGCATTTCAAGTCTGCAGCTGAAGGACTAGAGGGCAAGGGCCACAGAGCCTGGCCAGGGACTGCTTCTCGCTCAGACGCCTGTCCTTACGCTGTCCGCTAAGCCTCTCAGCACAGATGACAAGAAGCTTGTGCCGAGAAAAAACCTAAAGGCTTTATTTTAAGCCCTTCTGTCAGGAAAGGCCCTTGGCGCAAATGCAACCATTCGACTGCGTTCTTGAAGGTCAAACAGCAGCGACGTGATCTGCTGGATTTGGGGAAACATTTAAAAAAGAAGAAGGGAATAAAAAAAATCATACCCTTCCCGAGGGATCATTTTTGTTTTTACTGAGAGACCAGGAAAGATGGGAGAAAACTCTGGAGGGAAGGAATTCAAGGAAGATGAAAACCTGCCTCTTCAGCGGCTGTTGAAATTGTTCTTAAATCAAGCAGCGGTTTCAGACAGGGCTGTGTAATTGATTATAAATGTTGGAATTTATTTCAATAAGTCCTGTCATTCCCTAGCAGCTGTTTTACTTTACAGCAAACCAACAAACAGAAGGAGGCGTTGAATGCAGCCTGTCTTCTGTCTTTGCCTTTGATGAGTCTGAATGGTTTTTTTGGAGAGGTGCTTCTGGCTGAGGTTGCAAAAAGCGAGGCCCCTGCTTTTCCCCTTTGGCAGAACAAACAGGGAGGAGACAGGGGTTGCCTTTGAGTAGCTTAGCTTCCCTGGTGGCTCAGACCGTAAAGAATCTTCCTGCAGTGCAGGAGACCCAGGTTTGATCCCTGGGTCAGGAAGATCTCCTGGAGAAGGGGATGGAAACCCACTCCAGTATTCTTGCCTGGGAAATTCCATGGACAGAGGAGCCTGGCAAGCTACAGTCCATGGGGCTGAAAAGAGCTGGACATGATGGAGCGACAACTTTTGCACTTTGAGCAGCTTGTCTTTTCAGAGACAAGATGATTGGGGCTACTTCTTGTGAATCTTTTTCTAAAGCCAGAAGGAAGTGGCTGTGTCCTCACATTAATCAGCCCAGGGAAACCATCCATGGGTTCTGAGAGAAAGTCCATCTTTTATTCTCATAAAAGCAGGGAGAGACAGCAAGGAGGAGTTAAGTCTAGACTCCACTTAGGATGTCCCAGCGGAGGATTTTCTCACTCTAAGATGAGAACATCAGAGTGTTCTGCATCCAGAACTGTTGGGAAGATGGAATTCATTGACCTAGAGCTGAAGGCCCTTAGTGGGGTACCTGGCAAACAGCACGTGCTCAGTAAATGTCTAGCTGAACCTCAGTTTAAAAGCCATCTTCCACCTGTTCTGTCTCAGGTTGATCTCTCTGTCCACTAAAGCTATGTGCTGTCCACCTAGCTCGCTCAGCATTTAGCATGGAGCACTAAAGAGATTTGAGTTCACATCCTGAGTCTGACTCCTGACTTTGGACCAATCAAATCACCTCCCACCTTTCTTTAACTGCAAAATGGAGAAACAGTGAAACAGACCACTCACCTCCCAGGATGGTTGTTATATGTATATGAGTTAATTGATGGGCAGTTGTTTTCCAGTCTTTCAAAACATATCAGACATAGAGGGGTTTATGGTGGTGGTTTAGGTGCTAAGTCATGTCTGACTCTTGCAACCCCATGGACTGTAGCCTGCCAATCTCCTCTGTTCATGGGATTCCCAGGCAAGAATACTGGAATGGGTTGCTATTTCCTTTTCCAGGGGATCTTTCCAACCTAAGGATTGAACTGGAATCTCTCTCTCTCTCTCTTTTTTTTTTTTTGAACTGGAGTCTCTTAAGTCTCCTGTTTTGGTAGGCAGATTCTTTATTGCTGAGCCACCAGGGAACCCAGAGAGGGTTACAGTATCTGCTATTTTCTGTGGCTACATTTTCTCCTCTTTCTTAAAAGTGGGCTTCCCATCTAGTTTGTAAGATTATGCAAGGCAGGCATCACTTCTTTGACCTTTTTTGTGCTCTGGATCCAGTGTATTGATTTAATCCTTTGGTGAGGGTCATTATGGGAAGGTTCTAAAGGGCCTGGGGAATTATCAGCAGCAGGAAGCTCAGAAGTTAAGCATCTTCTAATGCCTCTTTCTCCATGGAATCCCAGACTTCTGTATTTCCTTGAACATCTCTGCTTTTCCCTCCCTTCCCTGCTCTGGCCACACATTCAGTGTTTTGAACAGGTTTGGCTAACTTCCTGCCTCAGGATCTTGGAACATACTGCTCTCTATTCTGGGATACTCTTCAGGTTTTTGCAGGGATGCTCCTTCTGGTCATTGAGTCTCATGAAAAGTATCCTTTCCGGTCATTTGCCACACTCTAATCTGCTGTTCTCAGTTGGTGTACCATGCTAGTTTATGATCTTATTGCTACATGATTTCTTATCCATTATTGTGTACATCTGTTTTTCTCCTTCTGTTTTCCACCTGAATGTAAGCTCCTTCTCCATGAGATCAGGAACTTCAGTGTTTTCATCACCACATCCTTTACGTCTAGAGCAGTCCCTGGTATATAGTAGGTATAAGAAAATGATTGATTAATCAGCTTCCTTTTCTACATAATCCCACGTTTTCTTTCTCTCAGAAGCCTTCCAGGATTGTTTCAGTACTTGTTGATTTCCCCCTTTCCAAGATTTTCTGCATTTAGAGTTAACTGTGCTACATTATCTGACTCAATTTTCTTTCTAATTCTTTCATATGTGATGGTCTGAGATGATCTTTGCTTTGAGATGGACATGGAGAAGTTCCTTGGAAAATGTCTGCTTGACTAAGAAATCTCTTTGCTGGATTTGGGTGGAGAATAGGAAAGAGAGAACTCTGAAATCTCTAGAAGACAGAGGGGTAAGGGAGAAAGCAGGTGAGTTTTCCTGCATTTATGCCTTTAGGCTTCCATTTCTGGGAAAATAATGAGTTAAAAGGCATTTTCCAGACCAGTAAAATCCGGAATTTCCCTAGAGGTAGTACAGAGTCCAAATCCCTTATTCTTAAGATGAGAAAATAGGAAAAAAAAGTGAGGAAAATGAAACCCATGGGAAGCAAACACCAGTTACCACACATTTGTATTCCAGGTTATTTTCTCATCCATCATCCCGTTTAATTCTCATAATGTGTCAACAAGGTTGGTGACATTATTCTCATTTCACAGATGGGATAACTGAGGCTCAGAGAAGCTAAGCAACTG
>NW_011494716.1:5366225-5406204 GCF_000754665.1 Bison bison bison | reverse complement strand
GAAAACACAGAGCTAGCAAGAAGCATCACTGAAGTTTGAACCTGGGTCTTTTGTGCTTTTTTTCCTACCACATGTAGGGGTTCCGGGCTTCTCAGGTGGCGCTAGTGGTAAAGAACCTGCCTGCCAATGCAGGAGACATAAGATATGTGGGTTCGATCCCTGGGTTGGGAAGATCCCCTAGAGGAGGAAATGGCAAACCACTCTAGTATTCTTGCCTGGAAAATCCCATGGACAGAGGAGCCTGAAGGGCTACAGTTCATGGGGTTGTAAAGAGTCAGACTCGACTAAAGTGACTTAGAACTCATGTAGGGTTTTGGAATAAATCCCCCACCTTCCCCAGTGGGGCCTCTATCTCTCAAGCCTCTATCTTTAATAATCCACTAGATTTCACAGGTGGTGGAATTAATATCTTTTTACCTTTTCTAGGTTGCTGAGATTCAGAAGAGGCACCTCTAGGCGCCATAGAGGTCAGTTGTAAAATCTGCCATTATAAAATTAATTAAATTAATATTCTGGTGTGAAGAGGCTGCTGGGAGCAGGGCTCCATGAGGCCCATTGACTTTCACATAGAGGGGAAATTTTTCTGCACTCCGCCCCTTGGGGCTGCATGAAAAATTCATGGCAGAAGTTGGCTCTTGAGTGCTTGCAGCAATGGCATCTTCATGCAATTAAACCTTTACAAAATTCAAAAGTCTTCCCCTGCTCTAGCTGCAAGCAGGAAACAATGCAAATAAAGGAGTTTTAAAGTGAGATGGGCAGAGTTTTAACTCACCGCTACCTGGTCAACAGTAAGAAACAGTAACAGACTTTATTTTCTTGGACTCCAAGATCACTGCAGATGGTGACTGCAACCATGAAATTAAAAGATGCTTGCTCCTTGGAAGAAAAGCTCTGACAAACCTAGACAGTGTATTAAAAAGCAGAGAGGTCACTTGCCGACCAAGGCCTGTATAGTCAAAGCTATGGTTTTTCCAGTAGTCATGTGTGAGCTGGACCATAAAGAAGGCTGAGCACTGAAGAATTGATGCTTTCGAATTGTGGTGCTGGAGAAGACTCTTGAGAGTCCCATGGACTGCCTTCAAGGAGATCCAACCAGTCCATCCTAAAGGAACCCTGAATATTCATTGGAAGGACTGATGCTGAAGCTCAATACTTTGGCCACTTGATGCGAAGAGCTGACTCATTGGAAAAGACCCTGATGCTGGGAAAGATCGAAGGCAGGAAGAGAAGGGGATGACAGAGGATGATATGGTTGGATGGCATCATCAACTCAATGGACATGAGTTTGAGTAAACTCTGGGAGATAGTGAAGGCCAGGGAAGCCTGACATGCTGTAGTCCATGGGGTTGCAAAGAGTCACACACAACTGAGTGACTGAACAACAACAACAGAAATGTGGTCAATAAAATGTCCTGGAGTTGAAATGAAGAACTCCCACTGTGGAAGCCTGGTGACTCCTTCCAAGGAAGAACAATGCTTGAGTGAAAAGGGGGATCCTGGATTCTTTGGGTGGATCCTAAGCCCCCAAACAGGTGTTCTTATAAGAAAAGATGAAGATACAGACAGAAGACAGACACAGAGGAGCTGGCAAGGCAAAGATGACCATCCAGTGGGAGAGACCTATGTGTCAACATGTCTACAACAATGCACCAATGTCATTGCTGACGCGGGCACAGAAGATCGTGAAGGCAAGGAAGAAAGAAGACCCCAGGGTGGGAGCTTCAAGGGAGGGGACTATCTTTTAAAAATTTTGTGTTTTACATTTGGCTGTGCTGGGTCTTATTTGCAACATGCAAACTCTTAATTGCAGCATATAAGATCTAGTTCCCTGACTAGGGATCAAACCCAGGTCCTCTGCATTGGGAGCCCAGAGTCTTAGCCACTGGACCACCACGGAAGTCCCAGGACTGCATTTTTGATATCAACATTATAGCTTTTACCCCAAGACAGTGCAGATCTCTGGACAGGATGGAAGCTCTCCAAGCTTTTGCTGAATAAACAAAGAATGCATTTTACCTGCTGGGCTCAGAGAAGTCTTCCCCTAAGAGCTGAGTTCTGAACTGACTCTGGAAAGATGAAAAAGACAGAAGACAAGAGTGAGCGGGGGCTCCGCCCAGGGAACATCCTTTTCAAAGGCTGGGCTGCAAGAGAGAGCACGAAGCTTTTGAGGACTTCCCTGTGGCTTGGATGGTCTCTATGGGATATCAGCGGGAAGAGATGAAAGATGAAATGGCCCGAAGGCAGATCCCAAAGGGCCTTGTCAGCTGTGTCAAAGACCTGGAACATTAGCCTAGAGGCTATGGGCACCACCAGAGGATCTGGCCCTTGCCTGTTCCTCAGACACTGTTTCTACCACTCTCCCATCCCCCACTCCGCTCTTCCCGCTCCATCCTCAGATAGGTTTGTGTGAATGATCACACTTCGTCCACCACTAGGCACTTTTCATGTGCTTTTCTCTACCCAGAGTTTTCTCCTCCACATATACACATCTTGCTGTTGTTGCTTTAGCTGTCATTTCCTTCTCCAGGGAATCTTCCTGACCCAGGGCTTGAACCCGCGTCTCCAGCATCGCAGTTGGATTCTTTACCACTGAGTCACCGGGGAAGCCCTATCCATTTTTAAAAACATTGATTTATTTTTAATCGATGGATGATGGCTTTACAATATGGGTTTGGTTTCTGTCATACATCAACATGCATTAACCATAGGTGTACATATGTCCCCTCCCTCTTAATCTCCCTCCTGCCTCCCGCCCATTCCCACTCCTCTAGGTTATTACAGAACCCGGGTTTGAGTTCCCTAAGGCATACTGCAAATTCCCATTGGCATGTAGACCCAGCACAGGCAAAAATAAATACATAAATTTTATAAAAAGAATTGATTCTGTTTTGTTGTCACCACATGTGATCAGTTTGGGGATGGATGCTGGTTGTACCCATCCCGCTGTAAATGGGGAATTGAGAGGGGTTATCCTCCCCCTAGGTCTGAATCTTCAGGCAGTGCTCTACCAGTTTATCTGATTCCAGCAGAGCAAGTGCCCCTCTTCACTTACTCCTTTCTTTCACCTCTCCAAGCTTCCTTTTCTTAAAACGAGAGACTATTACCTGCTGCTGGTAGTTCATCTGAAGTCACTGAGGGTGAAGCTGCTGGGCTCCAAAGCATTTTATTCTAGGAGAACAGGAGGATAAAGGATGAATGCCAGGGAACAGGAGTTCCTGGAATTTAAGTAAGAAGTAACTAGACCCTAAAATTTAGACCTCAGAGCAGAGTCAGGAAATCTGAACTTGGAGGCTGTCACAGCCGACCTCAGACTTTCAGTCATATCTTGTTAGGCCTAATCTGACTTCCCCTGCTCACATTGGAGGCGACACGAGCTGACTCAGAAGTGTAGGCGCTGCGAGCTGCAGATTCGGAGTGGAGTTGAATGCCACATTCACCTTTCACAACCTTTGCTGCTCCAGAAGCTTATAAAATAATTTTCGCCTTTATCTAAAGGCAGAAGGGCTTTTCTGCCCCCCCCACCCCACATTCCCCCAGCTAATGTTCTGGCTTTTTCCTTCTTCTTTTTTTTTTTTTTTGACTCCTCTTTCCACCTAATAAATCCTCAGTGCAGTGCCGGCCTATGTAATCAGGGCTGTGCAGGCTGCTCTCGGAGCTCGCTTCCCAGGCTGCACTGCAGAAACTCATTGGAGGGAGGGATAAAACTTGGGGAAGTAATGATGTTTCCAACACCGGCCAGCTCCCGGAGGTCAGACCCTGATGGAGATCCTCCTGCCCTCCGCGCACTCCTGGAAAAGAAGTCTGGCTTATTTACCATTTTAGAAAGTTAGACCTTTTCAAAGAGATGCCCCAGGCAAAACATCCTGCCTCTCCCCGTCTCTGGGAAACTAATGACTTCTCAGAAAGTTTTGACAGTGAGAGTTGTTCCGACAGCTGGGGGCGGTTGCCGGGAGCTGGGCTGGCACGTGGCCTGCAGAAAGAGCCGGCCTGTGTGCTGTTGGCTCGGGGATGCCTGCTTCTAAAATGCATCGGGTTTGACTTTCTGGGATAGAAATGGGGGTGCAGGAACAACGCCAGGCGTTGGGCAAGTCTCTGGACCAGGGCCATGTTCTGAGAGTCAGATTATGGATGGGGTCTTAATTTTGAGGTTCCTGAAATACTTGAATTATTGCAACCATAAGAACAGTAATGATGAAGTCTGAGATTTGAAAGAAGACAAAACAATGTTACTTGCATGCACATCTCATCAGATCCCTAAAATGATGACAACAGATAAATGGTTTCATGCTTACTTTTATCTTTGAGGCAAAAAGAGGCTCACAGAGAATTATGTGAACAGGTTTTGGAGTTTATATCCCATCTGGAAGTCAGACTCAGGTCTTTCTAACTCTAGCTGTGTCAGGCTGTGTACTGTCGACTCCTGAGGGCGCTGTAGGCAGGGGCGGGATTCACTGGATGGGTTGGAGATGGAGATGGAGAACGTGATGCCAAGAAAACCCTGACCCCATCCTATGGACATAGTGATGACCACACACATGCTCCTAGAATAAAGAGAACAAGGAACTTGTAATCACACCGCTAAGGACCTACTCCATATACACTGTGTGTATATATATGTGTGTTCACATACCTGAGATGGCTTCAGTCAACCTTTGTAGACAAGTCAATGAAAAAATTTTTTACACGAACACAGGCCATGACTGTTGACAAAATACATTCAAACCTTCTTATCCTTCCATGAGAAAGTGTGAGTCACTCAGTTGTGTCTGACTCTTTGCCAGGCTCCTCTATCCATGGGATTCTCCAGGCAAGAATACTGGAGTGGGTTGCCATTTCTTACTCCAGGAGATCTTCTCAGCCCAGGAATCTAACCCACATCTCTTTGTATTTCCTGTACTGGCAGACAGATTCTTTACTGGGGAGAGGCTAGTTTTCACAAAAATCTGGTAAGTGAGCGAAGGTAGAGATTTACACTAATTCTCATTTTGAAGAAATTGAGTTTGGAGAGCTTATGAGACTCAAGTATGGTGGCTGGATCTGTAAAGAATCTGCCTGCAGTGCAGGAGACCTGGCAATCCCTGGGTTGGAAAGATCCCTGGGAGGCGGGCATAGCAACTCACTCCAGTATTCTTGGCTGGAGAATTCCATGGACAGAGGAACCTAGTGGGCTACAGTTCATGGGGTTGCCAAGAGTCAACACGGCTGAGCGACTAAGCACAGCACATGAGACTCAAGTTAGATTATAATGCTGGTAAGCAGTGAAGCCACCAAATGTCTAAGATCTGTTGTAACAGAAAATAGAAGGTGCTATTGAACAGTCAAATTCCTGGGTCCCTACCAGACCAACTAAATCAGAATATCTGGATTTTGAAATCACTTCTCCAGGAGATCTTAAGGCAACTGGCCCATGGCTAGGTAGTTGAAACCAATTCATCACACCATGCTTCTCACGTCAAGTTCCAAATAAGGATGGTAGAGAGGTGGGGAAGGAGGAGAAAGAAGTGTCAAGAGATGTAACATCCTTCCTTACTAAATATGGTATAACTCTTCACACTCTCAGCTCCACTGGGGAGCCCCCAATGTCTCATGAAGTCTAGCCCTCATTTCTCTTGGTACCTATTCTGGTACCCGATACCCAAGATATCCTCAGTCAACCTTTGTAGATGTGAGTCAATGAAAAAAAAATTTTCCCTGAACACAGGTTGTGACTGTTGACAAAATACACTCAAGCCTTCTGATTCTTCCAAGAGAAAATATGAGTCACTCAGTTGTGTCTGATTCTTTGCAACCCCATGGACTGTAGCCTGCCAGTCTCTTCAGTCCATCAGATTTCCCAGGCAAGCATACCAGAGTGGGTCATCATTTCCTGACCCAGAGATTGAACCCGGGTCTACTGCTTGGCAGGCAGATTCTTTACCCCTGAGCCACTTGGGAAGCCCTATCTCCTCCTCAATGGCATTGCCAATCATAACCACTCCCCTCTCAGTAGTGTTTAAGAATACCCATTTCTTCCACTCCACTGACATCTGATACTGCCAAACCTTTAAGTTTTGAATGCTATGATTTTAAGGGATGGTTGAGGGTTTTACAAAGGCTGCCCTGGGTCAGGACTGTCCATTTGTTTCTTGAGATCTTTCTGGAAATATGTCCAGAACACCTCCCCACCATGGCCTTGTCTCAGGCCATTATCACCTCCACGTGACTTACTGATACCATCTGAGTCAGGGATGAACTCCCTGCCCAGCGTGACTTGCTGATCTTATTTGACAAAGGTGGAAGGAAGGCATCCTTATATCCCACCTCTGCAAGAATATATGTGTTGCAGCCTAAGCCTGTGTTTGCTGCACCTGGCTGGCCTTGGCAATCACCCGAGAAGCTTAGAAGAAAAACAAATAACCTCCTTCATCTTCCCAGGCACGGATCCAGATAAACAGACTCAAAGTCTCAGAGATGGGGCAAGGGTATCTGCACTTTTAAAAGCTTCCCTTGTGATTCTGATGCAGCTGGTTTGTGAACTGCCAGTTGGAGAGCCACTGCTATCAGAGAAAGTGCTATGTCAGTTAGGAGCTTCCCCGGTGGATCAGTGGTACAAATTCTGCCTGCAATGCAGAAGACGCAGGTTCAATCCTTGGGTTGGGAAGAAAGGCAATGGCAACCCACTCCAGTATTCTTGCCTGGAAAAATCCATGGGCAGAGGAGCCTGGAGGGCTATAGTCCATGGGGTTGCAATGAGTTGGGCATGCCTGAGTGTCTGAGCAAGCATGCTCTGTCAGTTACAGTCTATTATATAAAATACATGAAGCAGGCATGGTTTGCAGCTAGATTTCCTGAGTTTAATTGCCTGGTCAGCCTCTGCCCAAGTTGCTGACCTTGGGCAAATCCCTCTAAAGCTCCAGTGGTTGTTCCAAATAGTTGTGGGTGATGTCATATGGGAAGCACTGACTTATATCCAGCCATGGTTCAAGTCATCAAAACAGAACAAAGCACGCAGTTCTGTCTTGTTTCCGTGGTATCTCTGTTCCAAAATGAGGCACCAGTAAGTTATCCCTCCCATTATCCTGCCATCTGTGAAATCCGAACCAGGATGAAAAAGCTCCCAGGTTTCCCAGTAACAGATGCAGATTCAGATCTGCTGAGTTGAGAGGTGATCAGTGGTTGGAGATGGGAAGGCGCAAAGGGAAGTGGGGACACAGTATAGGATATGCAGCTTAGGGGTTAATAAAAAAGACTTGGAGTCAAAAGACCAAAGATCTATCAAGTTCTCCATTTAGGGACTTGATGCTACAATTTTCCCTTCTGTGAGATGGGGTGATGATGATTACATGGAGCGTGGTTGTCAAGATTAAGGTAGACAATTCATATAAAATACAGTGTCCAGGCTTTCCAGGTGCTAAGTGGTAAAAGAATCTGCCTGCCAACGCAGGAGATGAGGGTCGATCCCTGGGTTGGAAAGATCCCCTACAGGAGGAAATGTCAACCCACTCCAGTATTCTTGCCTGGAGAGTTCCTTGGACAGAGTGTGGTGGGCTACAGTCCATGTGGTTGCAAAAAGTCAGACACAACTGAATGACTAAGTGTGTGAACACACACATCTGGCATTAAAAGTGTGATTATTAGAACTGATTCAAATGTATTCTTTTTAATGGCTGAGTAATACTCCATTGTGTATATGTACCAAATGAGGTGGATGAAACTGGAGCCTATTATACAGAGTGAAGTAAGCCAGAAGGAAAAACATAAATACAGTATACTAACGCATATATATGGAATTTAGGAAGATGGTAACAATAACCCGGTGTACGAGACAGCGAAAGAGACACTGATGTATAGAACAGTCTTATGGACTCTGTGGGAGAGGGAGAGGGTGGGAAGATTTGGGAGAATGACATTGAAACATGTAAAATATCATGTAAGAAACGAGTTGCCAGTCCAGGTTCGATACACGATACTGGATGCTTGGGGCTGGTGCACTGGGACGACCCAGAGGGATGGTATGGGGAGGGAGGAGGGAGGAGGGTTCAGGATGGGGAACACATGTATACCTGTGGCGGATTCATTTTGATATTTGGCAAAACTAATACAATTATGTAAAGTTTAAAAATAAAATAAAATTAAAAAAAAATAAATAAATAAATAAAAATAAAATATAAAAAAAAAGTGTGATTATTATTACGACCACAGTGGGGTTGAGTTTTGACAATTATGGGGAGAAATCAAAAAGTGAAGGAAACCAACTCATCAGATGGCCTGGCTGAGTTTTGGGGAAAGTGTTAGAAAGGCATTTAGACGAAGTTTGGAAACAGGGCTGTATTAGTTCTTATCGCTGCTGTAGTAAATGACTACAAACTCAGTGGCCTAAAGGTTGGAAGTTCAAAATGGCCTTCCTGGGCTAAAATAAAAATGTTGGCCAGGCTGCATTCCATTTTTCTGCCTTTTCCAGCTACTAGGGGCTGCCTGCATGCTTTGGCTCATGGTCCCTTCTTCCATCTTCAAAGCCAGGAATGTGATAGACATCACCTCCATGAGCTTTCTTATGTCTCCCTCCTTTCCTTTTTATTCATCTTGATTGTGGTGATGATTTCACCCTACTTGCCTAAGTCCAAATGCATGAACGATGTGCAATTTTTATATACAAAATTGTACGTAAATAAAGCTCTTCATAAAGCAAATTCCGGCGGTGTAGCATCTTCACATCTCTCTCTGATTCTCCTGTCTCCCTCTTTGATTTTTTAAAATATTCTTTGTTTATTTGTTGGCTGTTCTAGGCCTTCATTGCTGTGCACGGGCTTTCTCCAGTTGCACTGTGCGGGCATCTCATCGCTGTAGCTTTTTCTTGCAGTGACTCCTCTTGTTGCAAAGCACAAGCTCTAGGGTGTGTGGGTTTCAGTAGTCGTGGTCCACTGGCTTAGTTGTTCCATGACACGTGGAATCTTCCTGGACCAGGGATCAAACCTGTGTCCCCTGCACTGGCAGGCAGAGTCTTAACTCCTGGACTATCAGAAAAGTTCTTCCTCTTTGATTTATAAGGACCCCTGAGATTATACTAGACACTTCTGAATAATCCAGGATAATGTCCCCATCTCAAGACCCTTATGGTAAAGGACCTGCCTTCCAATTCAGGAGATGTGAGAGATGTGGGTTTGATCCTTGCGTTGGGAAGATCCCCTGGAGGAGGGCATGACAATCCACTGCAGTATTCTTGCCTGGGGAATCTCATGGACAGAGGAGCCTGGTGGGCTATAGTCCCTAGGGTGGCAAAGAGTTGGACATGACCGAAGCGACTTGGCACACACACAAGACCCTTTGCCTGGAGAGCATGGGTCCAGATGATAATGTGGTGAGTAGGGAGACTTGATGATTACTGGGAGGTGTGGAGGAGTACCATTTTTTTCTTTTGTTTGTCTTGACCAAAGTACCTCCTTCTCATCTCTTGAGGCTCAGCTAGATTTTTATCTTCCCTGGAAAGGTTTTGCCAAACCCTGACCCAGGCCCAAATAAACAATCTCTGTTCTGGTATATCCACAGCAAGCACACTGCTTCCTTATAAGAGCCACCGTACTATGGCACCCACACTAGTCTGATCTCTTGTTCCCATGGAACTGTGAGGCCTGTGGTGCTTAGCTCAGTGCCTAGAACATAATAGGAACTTAATAGATATTTGTCAAGGAAAGCAATAAAGTAAAAACAAGTAAGAAAGTGCTTAGTTTTATTCAACTCTTATAAATGAATGAATGTTCAAATCGTGAAGAAAAATTTTTCTTGCAAGTGCTTTCTCTGTATATGTGGGGCTTTCCTGGTGACTCAGTGGGTAAAGAATCTGCCTGCTAATGCAGCAGATGCAGGTTTGATCCCTTGGTTGGGAAGGTTCCTTGGAGAAGGAAATGGCAACCTGCCTCGGTATTCTTGCCTGGAGAATCCCCTGGACAGAGAAGCCTGATGGGCTACAGTCCCTGGGGTTGCAAAAGAGTCAGACATGACTGAAGTGACTGAGCACTTGTGCGTGGGCTCCAGAACCTGACGATGTGTGTTTAAATCCTCACTTGTCATTTACGAGTTGTGTCAAGGGGGCCCTTGCTTTGTCACTCTGTACTTCCTGCCTTCATATCCTTGCCTTCATGCTGAGGACAATGACAGTATGATCACCATTTGGTTACTGATGAGGCTTCATCAAGCCCAACTGTGTCAGTCACGGAGAACCATATTCCCCAAATATGATAAAACTCAATGTTCCACCATTTCTGCTACAAAATAGTGATGTCTGGTAAACGTGAAACGAGTGAAGTTTGTGTGTGGTGTTTGCTCATAGAGATTAAAAAAAATAATAGGATAAAAAAAGGTAAGAAGATCATATTGCAAGGTGTTATTCTTCCTTCTTTTTACAGATATTGTGTGTATGTTAGTTGTTTAATCGTGTCCAACTCTTTGTGACCCCATGGACTGTAGCCTGCCAGGCTCCTCTATCCATGGAATTCTCCAGGCCAGAATATTGGAGTGGGTTGCCGTTTCCTCCTCCAGGGGATATTCCCAACCCAGGGATTGAACCGGGGTCTCCTGCATTTCAGATAGATTCTTGACCATCTGAGCCACCAGGGAAGCCCAGACTTAATGAGGTCAAGTGACTCATCTAAGGTGTCAGAAGGGCTTGATGCTGCTCAGCTTTAGAGCTGGAATTCACATCTAGACTTTTAGTCTAAGGGCTTCCCTGGTGTCACAAATAGTAAAGAATCTGCCTGCAATGCAGGGGACCTAGATTTGATCCCTGGGTTGGGAAGATCTCCTGGAGAGGGGAATGGTACCCCACTCCAGTATTCTTGCCTGGAGAATTCCATGGAGAGAGGAGCCTGACTGGCTACAGTCCAAGGGGTCGAAAAGAGTTGGACACAACTGAGTAACTATCTTATCTTCTATGCTAAAATGATCCAACCCAGAAGAGAGTAAGGGGAGGACACTGGGGATACTTTCCAGGGCTTGGGGGATGTGATTCTGGGGTCTGTGCAGCTTTCTGCCCATCTCCACACCAACACGAGAGCAGGCGCCAGACAGTCCACTACCCCTGGACGCATGAGCCTCAGGAATCTAGATTCCCAACATCCCATGACCTTGAGGAGTCTGACAAGGCTCTTTCCCAGGGCGCTCATCCTTTGCCTTAAGGAAAAACCCTTGAAACAAAGTGAGACTCCTTTTCAGAGCCCCAGATGGCTTGACGGGAAAAAAAAAAAAAAAAGGAAAATTTATGAAAGTCACAAGGAGTCCTTGGAATGTGGCCACGTGGCAGGACAGAGCATAAATGCTTTTTCTTCTCTTGACAAAGAGAGAGAAGAAAAGCTTGTGGTCTACTCAGGGTAGGACACAGGGAAAGGCGAGTGACTAACTTCCTCGACTTGGACAGTCACCTGATTCAAGACTCTGTCTCCTAATTTCTGGGGTCTGGAGAAGAGCGCATTCCCCCTCGACACCTCCCATAGCAGCAGAAACCTCCAGGAATTTGTATTTTTCAAGGTCATAGAGCCAGTCCTGGATGCCCCCAGGAAAAGGTCTTCAGAAGAGTAAATGAAAATATACTTTAGGAGTATTTTAGTTTAAGAATCTAGAATTTCCCCAAGCTACCCAATTCTCCTTCCCTCTTAAGACCACATTGTTTGGGACTTTCCTGGTGGTCTGGTGGTTAAGACTGTGCCTTCAAATGTGTGGGCTGCAGGTTCGATTCCTAGTCGGGGAGCTACGATCCTACAGGAAAGTGAAAGTGTTAGTCGCTCAGTAGTGTCTGACCCCATGCATGTAGTCTGCCAGGCTCCTCTGTCCATGAAAATCTCCAGGCAAGAATACACATACCTTGCAGCCAAAACCAAAAACATAAAACAGAAACAACATTGTAACAAATTCAATAAAGACCTTAAAAATGGTCTGCATAAAAAATTTTTTTTAAAAATTAAAAAAAAGATAGCATTGTTCAACCATGATTTCTTGAGCTGTCAGAGATTTAAGCATTTTTATTCAGTCACCAAGTGCCTACCAAACTCCTTACCATGGTTTGGTAGCTCTGTGATTGACTTTAATTTTACCTGCAACCCAGAACCAGTCAATTACAGCACCCCATCCCCAGGCCACAGGAATTGGTGAAGGAGAGGGCCTCAAACAGAACCAGTAGAATCCTGCCTTGGGATTTTGGACTTTGAAAATTATGTCTTTTTTTTTTTTTCTGCTTGACTTGATAAACTGGGAGAATACGGATTTGGGGATCTGGGAGTGGTCTCCCCGAGGGTTTGTACACAGCTCTTCTGAAGAACAAAGTTAAGCAAAGATGAAAGATGGATGAGGGGAAAATGCACTGGGGCTTTGAGTCTTCCTTCCAGCCTTGGAGGCTCTGCTTCCTGAAGCTATTTCTGCTAGCTTTGCAGCTATCCAAGTATTTTTTCAGGCTAGGTAAACTTGTTTCTTCTTTTCTTGGATGTCTTTTTTTTTTTTTAATTTTTCATTGAAGGATAATTGCTTTACAATGTTGTACTGATTTCTGCTGTACAACAATGTGAATCATCCCTAAGTATACATATGTCTTGGCTTCCTTGGT
Organism: Bison bison bison; assembly: GCF_000754665.1. Taxonomy (NCBI): domain Eukaryota; kingdom Metazoa; phylum Chordata; class Mammalia; order Artiodactyla; family Bovidae; genus Bison; species Bison bison. The sequence continues at coordinate 5,393,636 of NW_011494716.1, read as the reverse complement.
GGCTCAGATGGTAAAGAATCTGCTAATGCAGGAGACCAAGGTTCCATCCCAGGGTCAGAAAGATCCCCTTGAAGAAGGGCATGGCAACCCACTCCAGTCTTCTTGCCTAGAGAATCCCATGGACAGAGGAGCCTGGCTGGCTACAGTCCACGGAGTCTCAGAGAGTCCTACATTACTGGGCAACTGAACACAAACTGCAAAATCCTGGAAGATGGGGAGTGACCCTACTTCAGCTCTGCATCCACAGTACCCAGTATGATGCGTGATGTTTAATAGGAACAGGATGAGCAAAGTTCAGTGAATGGGGGACTGAGCCCCTTTCATCTGCAGGGCCGAGCGAGTGTCAAGCAAAGATGGGAGGGAATGAACTTTGATAGAACATCTGCTCTGTCAGTAATAATAGTAGATTAGTAGACACTCAGCAATTGATGGATATTTTTATTCACTGTATTCAACATGGCAACATTATGTAGTAGAGATGATCATCTCCATTAAGATTTTTATTATTTTTTTAATATTTATTTGGCTGCCTTCCGTGTTTGCTGTGTCATGTGGGATCTTTCATCGTGGCTCTTGGATTCTCTAGCTGTGACGCTGGGGCTCACTTGGGCTCAGTAGATGTGGTGCATGGACCTAGTTACCCCAGTGAATGTGGGATCTTAGTGCCCTGATTAGGGATCAAATCCACATCCCTTGCCTTACAAGTCGGATTCCTAACCATTGGACTACCAGGGAAGTCCTTCATCTCCATTTTATAGACAAGAGAAGGACATAAAGAAATCAAGTCTCTTCTCTGGGTTATATAGCTGATGTGTAGAAGACCTAGAATTTGAACTCATATCTTTGAGGCCCTATAGTGTCTGTTGGTTTGTTTTGCTTTTTAAAAACAAAAAAAAACATTATTTAATGGAGCAACAGATGAAGAAGACATGGCCTCCACCTTCAAGAAGCTCAAAGTGTGCTAGAAGAAATAAGCTTGACAACATACACCAAGTAGTGTACTATGGGATGACTTGAGATAACTTGTGTTCCCAAATGAACACACCAAGGGATATACAGACACTGATCCGAGAGGCATTCCATCTCAGTCTCGGGTTTGTTTTGTTGGGACATAAATTTTAGGTGATTATGAAGAATTGCCTAATGCAAAGGAGGCCCTAAAGCTGGATGGATACACAGAACATGTGAAGAGTTCACCTGGAAGAATCAGTGGGACTCGCATTTGCTGGGGAGTTTGCAGAAAGAACTGAAGGGCTCTTCTGACCTGCAGATTGATGATCCATTAACTGTGGCTGGTTGGAGGCATTTATTGGACCAAAAATTAAGCATTTAGCATCAGGACTTGGATAGAGATGTGCGTGGACCTCCTTGGTGGTCACCCCAGGGAGCTCAGATGATCACAGTTCTGTATCCTGGAGGGTAAGGCGGTGCCAGCTAGTAAGTAGAGTATGGCCTTGAGCTGGCTTCTGAGGGTGGGCTTGTGGAGGAAGGCAGTGGTCCTCAGGGTAGATGGCCTTCTAGGGGAGACATGCAAAACTTTGGGGGCTTTGGAAGCCTTTTAATAAGCTTTGCAGCTCTGTGCAAAGAGTGCTTGGTTGCTGCTAATGGCATGGTGCTTCAGTTCCCCTAATTCTTCAGGGTATAATTTAGCATGTCTGGCTGTCTATTAGGGGTGTGTCTGTATATATATGTGTGTATTGAGTAGCCTGGTTGGCAGACAGGGTGGTAAGAGAGCTCCATTTGAGAAGAGCAGAGGGTACCCAGCAATAGAAAACCAAGCCCACCTTCTGGGTAAGGAGCTGCCTTTTAGAAATCCCACAGACCGTGGGAGATGACTAGCCTGGTGCCATATGCCCTCTGTCTCTTATCCTGTTTCATCTCCCATAATCTTTGGCCATTGCCATCTATATTTTACAGGTGAGGAAACTGTCACTTAGCCTAAGACATGCAGTCAAGAAGAGTGGTGAGAGATATGATGGATGAGATGATTCAAGAGTTTTAGGGTTAATGAAGGATTTTGGACTTACTGTTAAGTGCAGTGGGAAACTGTTAATGAGTCTTGAGCGGTGGGTTGACAAAGTATGGCCCTATATGGCAATGAAATGGAGCAGGGCAAGAGTGGAAGCAGAGACAGCAAAGAGCTATTTAGTGTTCCACTTGGAGCAAGAGGGGCTTGGGTTATTTAGCATGCTGTGCTAAGTCATTTTGGTCATGTCCAACTCTCTGTGACCTGATGGACTATAGCTCACCAGGCTCCCTTGTCCATGGGATTTTCCAGGCAAGAATACTGGAGTGGGTTGCCATTTCCGTCTCCAGGGGAGCTTCCTGACCCAGGGATTGAATCTGAATTTCTTGGGTCTCCTGCATTGGCAGGCAAATTCTTTACCACTATGCCACCTAGGAAGTCCCACAGTGGAATATTACTCAGCCATAAAAAGGGATGAAATTGGGTCCATTTGTAGAGCCATGGATGGACCTAGAGGCTGTCACACAGAGTGAAGTAACTCAGAAAGAGAAAAAAAATTTTTATCGTATATTAATGCATATGTGTGGAATCTGAAAAAATTGCTATAGATGATCTTATTTACAAAGCAGAAATAAAGACACAGAAGTAGAGAATAAATATATGGATACCAAGGGGGTGGGGAGGATGGGATGAATTGGAAGACTGGAATTGCTGTATGCACTATTGATATGATGTATAAAATAGATAAATAATGAGAACCTACTCTACGGCACAGGGAACTCTACTCAATATTCTGGTGACTTAAATGGGAAGGAAATTCAAAAAAGAGGGGATATATGTTTACATATAGCTGACTCACTTTGCTGTACAGTAGAAACTAACAGGACATTGTAAAGCAACATACTCCAATAAAAATTCTAAAAATATATGGACAGGGCAATTCTGGAGGCCTCTACTGGGGAGACACTCAAAGGAGGAAAGAAATAGAGATTTGACCAGAGTTCTCTCTGAGTTCAGAATCTCTCAGCAACAGCACCCGCTGGTTCTTGCAATCCTCCTGGGGACAAGGGTGGTTTGGGGTTTCTCAGAAGGACTGAGAAGGGGGTGCTGAGAGCAGGGTGGTCACAGGAGGTGGGGAGTGGGGTGGCCTGGGAGCAGAGCTGTAGCCGGTCTCCAATCAGACACCTGCCCTTTATCGCTTGCAACCCCTCTCTCCGGAATTACAGGTAATAAGGTAGAGCTGATGTTAATGGTTTATGACACGAACTCATTTTGAGAACTATATGCTTCACCCATCGCTTTTATTTTTCAATTTGCATCTGTTGGGTATTAATGGCTTTGGGGCTGTGTTTTCCATTTTAATCTTGCTTTTTTCTCATTTCCAAGTAGATTCCTTCTTTCAATTTACACAAACATTAAACCTCCATTTCCTGCAGCCCCACACTTTCCCCCACCCACCCCATTCTCTCTGCTGACCTTGTGATAAAACTTTTCTTGAACGCGTCAACTTTCCTTATACCAGGCCTGCCTTCCCATCCCCACCAGCCACTACTGCCTTATGCTTTAGCTGCTGCTGCTGCTAAGTCGCTTCAGTCGTGTCTGACTCTGTGCGACCCCCACCAGGCTCCCCCGTCCCTGGGATTCTCCAAGCAAGAACACTGGAGTGGGTTGCCATTTCCTTCTCCAATACATGAAAGTGAAAAGGGAAAGTGAAGTCGCTTGGTCGTGTCTGACTCTTAGAGACCCCACAGACTGCAGCCTACCAGGCTCCTCTGTCCATGGGATTTTCCAGGAAGATTACTGGAGTGGGGTGCCATTGCCTTCACCACTTGGCTATTTATAGTCTCTCATAGACTTTGATGTTACTTTGGGCTTCAAGGGAGAGATAATCCAAACCAACAGAGGGTTAAAACACACAGGTCTTTCATAGCTCACATAGTAAAACATCCAGAGGTGGACAGTTCTTGGGCTCATGGCTTTGAAGGTGCATGCGTGCTAAGTCATTCAGTCGTGTCCGACTCTTTGTGACCCCATGGACTGTAGCCCACCAGGCTCCTCTGTCCATGGGATTCTCCAGGCAAGAATACTGGTGTGGGTTGCCATTTCCTCCTCCAGGGGATCTTCCTGACCCAGGGCTCGAACCCATGTCTCTTATGTCTCCTGCATTGGCAGGTGGGTTCTTTACCACTAGCGCCACCTGGGAAGCCTTGATTTGAAGGTGCTATCCTCTGGAGGAGGGCATGGCAACCCACTCCAGTATTCTTGCCTGGGGAAGCCCATGGACAGAGGAGCCTACCAGGCTACATACCATAGCATCGCATAGAGTTGAACACGACTGAAGCGACTTAACACACATGCGTGCACTCACATGACCTCAATAAGAATACAGGTTTTTTTCCATCTCTCTGTTGTATCCTTCTAAGGGACTAGGTCTTTCCCCTCCCCAACCTGTCTCCTTATCATTATAAGAAACTGAACAGCTTTAGGGATCCTGTTCTCCATGGCTCTATGCACAGGAAGGATGGAGATGTTTTTCTATGTCTATTTCTTTTTACAGGCAGAATGTTTTTTCCCCAAGTTCCCCCCCTGGTTACCACTGGATCACATGTCTAAACCCATCACTGTATGGCATAACCATGGCCTTGATTGTTCCAGATGAATCATAATTCATGTCCTAGGACTGGGACCATCTTCCCTGAGCACCTTGTTGGCTGACACCTGAACAGAGCTAAGGACCAGCAGAGGCTGCTACACAAGGCAGGTTTTATATACCTCTGCGTCTTTGCTTCTGCTTGTGCTTTTCTGCTGCATCTTCTTCTGTCACCCAGTGACCTCAGATGCAGGTAATACCAGTCTCACTTCCTGTTCAGACTTTAAGATGCCCTGGCACCACATTCTCAGGGTCACCCTGATTTTGTTACTTTACGCCTGCAATTTCATAGTGCCCCAGGCATATGCCAAGCTCTGCATTTGCAATGTCATTCTTATGATAGTCTGCTTGTCCCACTAGACTGGGAGCTCTTTGCAAGTAGATGCGTTCATGTGTGCCCAGTCGTGTCTGACTCCTTTTGATCCCCTGGACTGTAGCCCGCCAGGTTCCTAGGATGGGTCTCTTCCACTCTGACGTCTCAGAACCCGGCACACAGGAAACACCCAGTAAAATTGACGAAGAGGCCCTAGCCTGTTGGCAGAAATATACATTGGGGCAAGCACTATGGAGAACAGTATGGAGTTTCCTTTAAAAAGTTAAAAAAAAATAGAGGTATCATATGATTCAGCAATCCCTCTCCTAGGCATATATCTGGGGAAAAAAATGAAAACTCTAATTTAAAAAGATAAATACACTCCAGGGTTCTTGGCAGTACTATTTACAGTATGCAGGACTTGGAAGCAACCTAAATGTCCATCAACAGATGAATGGATAAAGACGTGGTGTATATATACAATAGAATAAGACTCAGCCATAAAAAAGAATGAAATAATGCTATTTGCAGCAACATGGATGGATCTAGAGATTATCAGGTAAGTGAAGTAAGTCAGACAGAAAGACAAACATCCTACGGTATCACTTATATGTGGAATTTTAAAAATGATACAAATGAACTTGATTACAAAGCAGAAATAGACTTATGGATACAGAAAGCGAAGCTATGGTTACCAAAGGGGAAAGGAGCAGGAAGGGACAAATTAGGGTTTGGCATTAGCAGATACAAGCTACTACCTGTAAAACAGATCAACAAGGACCTACTGTATAGCACAGAGAACTACACTCAATATCTTGTAATAACCTATAATGGAAAAGAATCTGAAAAGGAACACACACACACATATATAAACATGAATTGCTTTTCTATACACTTGAGACTAATAAACACTGTGAATCAACTATACTTCAAAAAAACTGCGGAAAGGGCAAATGGCCCCGAGGAACGGGAAGCTGAGAGATGCCCTCGGCTTGCTCCTGCCTTGATACCTTCTCTTAAAGCATCAGCAGCATAAAGATGCTTGCAGTCCCCCAAACAAGCCATGTTCTTTTGTGTCCCAATGTCTTCCAGTTTTTTTGTATCTGCCATCTGCATGCCTTCATCTAGGCCTCCACTCCCACTGCTCAACTATTTTCTCGGCAAGCCATTTTTTAAAAAGGATCATCTCCAATATGAACAAGCTTTCTTTCTTTCTTTCTTCTGGAAATCCCTCCCAAATTTGGACACTTTCTTTCATGGTCCCGTTGCACTTGGCACACACTTCCATTAATTAAGGAACATTTTTAAAGCCTTTCTGTGCATTAATTTCCTCCTCAGACAAAAGAAATGATAAACTGCTTGGCTCTGGTTTTGAAGAGTCAATGGGTGAATGCATGTGTAACACTCAGACCAACATTTAGAGATGGAGCACTGCATGCAGGATTTGGTGGAAGTGGTTGCAGCCTGCACCCCTCTGAACTGCACATACCTGGTGATCTTTCTTTCTTCCTTAACCCTCTAAGGAAACTCTACCAATGACTATCATATTTTGTCCATCACTGACTCCCCAGCTCCCAGTTTAAGATGGGACACAAATTTGATGTTCAGTTTGCTAAGGACTGAGTGAGTGAACAAGAAACTTTTCCTTTTGCAGGAAGGCACCAGCCACTCCCAATCTTTCTGGGGGGGAAGAAGCAGTGAGGAAGAGGAGGTGGGGCTGCAGTAGAAAGAACGCAAGTTGGAAAAGAGGAAGTGATTCAAGACCTGCCACCGTTTCCCCCTCAAATTGCAAAAACCAACGCGCCAAATAAGTAAGCATCTTTGTAAAGGCTGGTTCTCTGCACGTTTTGGCAGTTGCAAATCAGGGAATCTGAGTTCTAATCCTGCTTTTGTTATAGATTCTCTGAATGGCCTTGGGAGTGCTCCTGAAACCAGATATTAGCTTCTCAGTTCATAACATCCCCAGAGGACAGGTTGAGTAATAGCTCAGGTTCTTAGCATCTCAGATATTTTAAAAAGGAATTAAATGATAGAATGAAAACAAAATATTCTGTGGTTCTAAGGACTTCAAAATCTTCCTTGGGACTAAGAAATGGGAGAGAGCAATCATTGAAGGTTATAATTTTTTGACTTCATTTTTTATTGCAGTAGAGTTGAATTACAGTGTTGTGTGAATTACTGCTGTGCAGCAAAGTGACTCAGTTATTCATACATGCATGCTAAGTCACTTCAGTCATGTCCCACTCTCTGCAATTCTATGGACTATAGCCCACTAGGCATCTCCAGGCAAGAATACTGGAGTGGGTTGCCACGCCCTCCTCCAGGGGATCTTCCCAACCCAGGGATTGAACCTGTGTCTCTTATGTCTCCTGCATTGGCAGGAAGGTTCCCAGCACCACCTGGAAGCCCTTATACACACACAGACACGCACACACACAGTCTTTTTCATATTCTATTTCATTATGGTTTATCATAGGATATTGAATATAGTTCCCTGTGCTATATAGTAGGACCTTGTTGTTTCAAAGGTTGTAATTTGTGCCAAAGTTGCTGATCCTGGGGTAGGGTCTGCATATATCTGAGAGAAGTGGGGAGCAGAGGGCTTTGGATCCAGGCAGGCCTCGCATCTAGCCTTCACCCTGTCACCATGAGTCCTTCACAAAGTTATTGGAACCCTCCAAGCCTCAACATTCTCATCTGTAAAATGAGGGGATAGAATCCACCCTGTAGCATAGTTGCTGCTGCTGCTGCTAAGTCGCTTCAGTCGTGTCCGACTCTGTGCGACCCCATAGACGGCAGCCCACCAGGCTCCAAAGTGATATACGGACCTTCTACATAGTAGCCTCTGTCCCTATTGTGATTATTTACGGAGAGAAGAAGCCTTGTTGACTGCAGTCATCAGGAGGTAAGATTTGAGATGAAATATGAAAAATGGCTACTGATCAACTAAGCACAGAGAGGTGAGGCATGAGGCATGCCTGTGGCTGGGAAATGATGACGATGTCATGATGATGGTGGTGGCTTGCTGTGCATCACACAGTCCCCTGTGTGCATGCTTGCTAAATTGATTCAGGCGCGTATGACTCTTTGTGACCCTAAGGACTGTACCCACCAGGCTCCTCTGTCTATGGATTCTCCAGGCAAGAATACTGGAGTGGGTTGCCATGCCCTTCTCGAGGGGATCGTCTCAACCTAGGGGTCAACCCTGCATCTCTTGTGTCTCCTACATTGGCAGGCATGTTCTTTACCACCAGCACCACCTGGAAACCCACACACTCCCATATGATTTGTAAAATAATCCTATAAAGCAAGTGCTTCGGATTGTCCCCTCCCACATGAGAGACCAAGGCTCAGAGAATCGAAGTAACTTGCTCAAGGTCACACAGCGAGCACATGGCTGAACTGAGACATTGCGTGTGGACCAGTAACTGGGCATATATATTCTCCCACCTCTATGAGAGTCTTAGAAAAGACTTGAACACCTAGGCTAACATCTTTGAACACTTGAAGGGACACGGTGGCCTTCAAAGGACAGCAGAGAATGCCCAGGCTGAGAACGGGGCTCCAGAACCCTCATCCGAGTGCAGGAAGGGCAGCTCTGCCGTCCCAGGTCACTCTCCACTTGGAGAAGCCTCCACCATACCCGGCTTGCCTGATGGCTGAGTCACAGCTCTCATGATCCCGGCTGGCAAATTGGAGACACCCTTAATTGGATGCTGAAAAAAGTCCTCCTGCCGCACAATGGCTCCAACAGAAGAGTTATAGCTGTTTACTGTAACACACAGACAGTCCCATTAACAAGAATGATGGGAAGTTGCTGCCCAGCATTACTCTTAGCAAAAGACTTGACAAATATGCTTTGTAAATTAAGGCGCTCCAACAGAGAAAACATATAACACTCCCTCTCCCCGCCCCCACCCTCGCCCTCCCCTTCTGCTGCAGACTTTGCATGTTGAATCTTTATACATTATTCAAGGCTCCGGTATTCTGACGACGTTCATCAATAGCGGTGCCTATGGCAGGGAGAAGCTTGTATCCACTGACAAATGTAGACAAAGCAGGCTGCTTAACCCGGCAACAGCGGGTCAGAGAACAAACAGGGAAATTGATGGGGCCCGCCATATTTCTGCGGAGACGCGGGAGTAAATGAACCCCATACGTCACCGCTTATCACGGACAGTAGGAGGCGATCGTGAAGGGGCAGCATGGTCTACTTCAGGGATGCTGATGGATCATTCCCAGACAGCTTTTGTTCTAGGCTGGGGTTTGTCTTGTCTGCTGAGGGTCACGGGCGTCCTCAGGGTGAGAGCCATAGGAAGCATGCCCACTCCAGGCCACTGGAGTGGTTTCTACTGATGGAGACTGGGGGAGATGCTCAAACTCTGTGGCCCGTGTTTACAAGGATGAGTATACCTCCTGGACCACAAGAGGCAGAAGGGTGCAGTGGTTCTGAGTCTGGTCTTTGGCATCAATTAGGGTTCCGCTTTGTCACTTATTAGCTTATGGACACATGGGTAGACCAATCACTGATTCAATGGACTTTAACTTAGGCAAACTCCGGGAGATGGTGAGGGACAGGGAAGCCTGGCTGCTGCGGTCTATGGGGTTTGGAAGAGTCGGACACGACTTGGCGACTGAACAGCAAGCAACAGCGTTCTGCTTTGTCATGTATTAGCTTGTGGGCACGTTGGCGGACCAAGACTTTGACACCTCATCTGGCAAGTAGGACAATAATAGTACCTGCCTCACAGGAGTAGAGGGGCTCCCCTTGTGGTTCAGCGGTAAAGAATCCACCTGCCAAAAAAGGAGGTGCGGGTTTGATCCCTGGGTTGGGAAGTTCTCTGGAGTAGGAAATAGTAACCCACTCCAGTATTCTTGCCAGGTGAATCCCTCGGACAGAAGGGGCTACAGTCCATAGGGTCACAAAGAATCGGACACAACCAAAGTGACTGAGCACCCATGCACAGGAGTAGAATCAGGAATGATTTGAATTAGGGTGCAGGGAGCTCTTAGAACAGAGTGCGGCATCCTGTTGTACACAGTGAATGCTAATTAATAATCTTGTGAGGTAGTGAGTTCCCATCACTGGAGGTTTTAAGCAGAGGACTAGCTGCCTTTCTGGAACAAGCCTGGGAGACAGTGATGGAATGTTTAGGAGGCTGTCTTTGGAGTCCTGTTTCTGCCCATTCACACTTCATGGGAGCTTGTCAAGTCTCATGAGCTATGAAATTTAGTTCCCTTCTGTCAAAAGAAGAAATACAGTGATAAGGTCTATAAAGCTCAGGGTGGAGGGTTCTCCCCATAGAAGGCTCTTGGAGACTGGTGGTCACTGACATTTTCCCAGTGAGGATGGGGCTTGGGGCAGAGTCATCCAAGTTGTCTTTAGCCCCAAGAGCCTGGGATGTTCTGGAAAAGAATTCAATTGATTCACCTGGAACAGCGGCAGAACTGTCAGAGATGGGTATCTCCTTCTTCCCAAGTCAGAGAAAATGATAATGATAAAATAAAATAAAATACAAATACAAATACAGTGCACTGAGGACCTATTGTTCATTAAACTCAGCTAGATATGGAGGCTACCTAGATGTCCATCAACAGATGAATGGATAAAGAAGCTGTGGTATGTATACAGAATGGAATATTACTCACCCATAAAAGGAACACCTCTGATTCAGTTCTAATGAGGTCGATGAACCTCGAACCTATTATATACAGAGTCTTCCTGACCCAGGAATCAAACCGGGGTCCCCTACATTGCAGGCGGATTCTTTACCCACTGAGCTAAATCTACTGTATGATGCAGGGAGCTCAAATCTGGTGCTCTGTGATAACCTAGACGGGTGGGATGGGGTGGGAGGTGGGAAGAAGGTTCAGAAGAGAGGGGACATATGTGTACCTGTGGCTGATTCAGATTGATATATGGCGGAAGCCAACACAGTATTGTAAAGCAATTATCATCTTTCAATGAAAGAAAAATAAAATTTAAAAAACTCACATCAACCTCATCAGTTGTTATCACAACCCCCATTTTACCAACTACCACAAACACCAAAAAGCTCTCCAGCAGAAAAAAGCAGGGGAGACCTAGTTGAGTTGGTTCTGAGTCCAAAAGGCACCATGGAAGGCCAATGGCCCCATCCCCAGCTCTGCCTCTGTGGAGAGAGATTAAAAGGCTCCATAGAAATGTCTTTTTTCCCCTTTCCATCAGCTGGTTCAGAATGGCCCACTTCAGTCAAGTTTGGATAACTTCATTCTGTTCCAGCCACTCATTGAAGTAAAATCTTCCCAAGTCTCTGCGATGAAATTTGACTTTTGTCTTTTTCATTGAGCTCACGTCTAGAAAGGGCTATCATGACTGCGAAACAGGTGCTGGTGTCAGAGGCAAGGCCCAGGGGATTAGCATAGTTCTGTTCCTGGCTGGAGCCAGGGCTGGGGTGAGGGTGTCTGTGAAGAGGATGCACACGCTCTCCCAGGTTGAGGGGGTAGTGGGCTGACAGCCCAGAGAGACCTGTAGATTATGGAAGACTTGCTCTGACTCTGCAGAATTCCGGGGAGTGTGTGTCCATGGCCACAAAGACCGTCGGGAGGCCCACTGTATTTCATTATTAGTGGTAGGTGAGGCAAATTCCTTAATGCAAATGCATGATTGAACATATTTCTTTCAATGTCCACTCAGGGACATCAACATCATTTTCACTGCCAAGGATGCTCCAAACTTCCCAAGTTCGCGTAACCAGCAAGCGGCCGACCCAGGACAAGGGCTCCTTCCTCTGTCGTCCCCATGTTTTGTGCCTGTTTGTCCCTCTGGATGGAGCTGCACCATCCATTGGAAATAGAATGTGACCCACAAATGGGAGCCATGAAGGCAATGTTTACATTTTGTAGGCATCATGTTAAAAAAAAAAAACCAGAAAATTCATTTTAGCCATATCATTTTTTTTTTAGTTACTAAGTCTGTTTATTAAAAAAAAATTTTTTTGCAACACCTGTGGCTTGAAGAAGGGCAGAAGGGCATAGCAACCAACTCCAGTATTCTTTCCCGGAGAATTCAATGGACAGAGGAGGCTGGTGGGCTACAGTCCATGGGATCACAAAGAGTTGGACATGACTGAGAGAATAACACTTTTGTTTTTGTGGCTGGTGGGATCCTAGTTCCCCGACTTGGGATTGAACCCATATTCCCCCTGCAGTGGACACACAGAGCCTTAACCACTGGACTACCAGGGAAGTCCCAATCAATTATCTTTCATCTGGAATAGTTGCCCAGCTTTTCTTAGGTCTCTTATGACCTTAACCTTTTTATTTATTTATTTTTTTGAAGTATAGTTGATTTACAGTGTTTATCAATCTCTGCTGTACAGCTAAACTCAATTATACACATACAGACATTCTATTATTTAAATAGTCTTTTCCATTATGGTTTATCACAGGTATTGAATATAGTTCCCTGTGCTATACGGTAGGACCATGGTGTTTATCCATCCTCTATATAATCGTTGACATCTGCTAATCCCAAACTCCTAGTCTTTCCCTCCCCAGTGATCCCAAATAGTATTGTCTCTATATCTGACCAGTATTAGAAATTATTAATGAGATATTTTACATTCTTTCCTGCATACATTGTCTCTGAGATCCAGTATGGATTCTACACTGATGGCCACCTCCATTTGAACTGGCCATAGGTCGAGTGCTCATGGCCACACATGGCCAGACAGTTCAGGCCTGGAGGTTGGCCTCTCCACTCATATGTCACCCCCTCAGAGAGCCTTCCCTGAACCCCCAACCAGAATGGCACCCCACACTCCTTCTGTGTCTTCCATCACATCATCCTATTTAATTGCCTACATGGTATGTATCTGTATTTGCTGGTCTTGCTATTGTGGTATGTTCATTTTTCTTTTTACGATCTGTCTCTCTCAACAGGATGCAAATCCCAAAAGGCATTTACTTCCATGTGACAGGCAAAGAGAACAGTGCCTGGGACCCAGGAGGTGCTCAGAAAATAAAACAATATGTTGAGCAGGTGAGTGAATGGACAGCTGAATGAAAGGATGTTGAGTCCAAGACTAATCATCAGGGTTATGTCAGGACCCAAGAACTGTGGAGTACATCTCTCTTCCCCATGCCCACCCCACACCAGCCCTCCACCAGGTAGCATCTCCTCACTCCAGTAATTTATAAATTGGGGGTTCCCTCCCCCAGCCATCTTTCTTCATATTCCAAGAGTTTGATGGCCTGTTGCCTATTCTAAGTTCTCTCCATGCTGATACTTCAAGAAAAAGAAAGATCCTGGGTCTGTGTATATCTATTTTTCATTGATGCTAATTTGCCTATTCTTATGTAATTTGTAAGGTGGCAAAGGCCTGACATACTACCTCAGTCTGCAGAGCCAGGGCTCTTTATCAGCTGCTGTCTGCTGCAGCTGTTGAATAATTCTTGGCTGCCTGTAAACAGCAATCTACCAAATTCATTAAACCTGATGAGCACAGTCATTCACCAGACAGATGAACCAAATTCATTAAACCTGATGTGCATAGTCCACCTGGTACAGCATCCTAGGATGAGGGACCCTACACATTACATATTCCTGGAGTCACTCTCTAACCCTCAGTCCACAACTGGGGAATGGCAACCCTCGATGGTCAAAACTTGAATTACAGACCTGTCCTACTGTGAATGCAAGTTTCCCAGAGTGGTGAGACATATATGATGTAAACTTCTCTCTGGGCTTCCTTCTAGCTTAGAAATCTGCGTCAGATATGCCTGTCTCGTTTATTGGACCCTGAACTCCTTGTGGGATCATCTCTGCCATCACAATTCCTATCCTTGGGTCTGACATATAGGATGTGTGTGTTGGAAGAATAAATGAACCCAGTGAGGCTTCAAACCATTCATTCATTCAAAGTTCTTAACTGAGCATCTACTATGTGCTGAATTCTAGTCTGGGCATCTGAGACAAGTTCCCTCCCTGTTCTCTTACAGCTTATCTGCTCCCAGAGAGCTCAATTAATTTTGTGAACTTTTTTTTCCCAAAGGATACCAAAAGGTTATTTTGTTCCTGTTAGTGTGATAACCCCCTATAGACATTTAGCCCAGTAGTGAGAACATGGACTCAGTAGTCCGACACCCCTGGAGTCAGATCCTTGCTCTGTCGTGTACCCTCTGGTTCACTTCTCCATCTGTAAAGGAAGATAATGATAAGCCTCACATCAAGTGTGGCTGGGGCATGGAAGGAGACAGTGCTTCTAAACGGCTTAATGTGGTTCCTAGCCTGGGCTTCACAAGCATGCGAGGCATGTTTTGACACTGGATAGGGTGCAGTTTGGTAGGAAATGAGGCTGAAGAGTGAGTTTGGGGTTGGGCCAGAAAAACCACAGACTGACCCAGGTGAGTGATTTCCAAAGGCTGGGATTTTACTATGTGGGTCTTGGAAGACAGTGGGAAGGGGCCAAGAAGGTGCCATGGCACCAGTTGCAGGATTTCTGGTGTTAAGTAATTAACACTTAGATGCCATGAAGATTCAGAAATGCCAAGAATCAGGGCAGCAGGCCCTTGTGACCAGGAAGAGTCACAGGAAGAGCCCCTGCCTCCACGGTCTCAGAGATAGTTGTCCAGTGGCTTCTGGTAGGGGAAGGAGGGAGGACAGGACACCTCCGACCAGAGCTCATCCTTCTTTCCAGAAAAATACAGACTCCCAGAACCCCTTGGGACTAGGAGGGCTGCCCCAGGACAATAGGACAGCAAAGGTTTCAGAGCCTGTGCTCTGAGGTCAGATTATCCAGGTTAGATTTTTGATTCTGTCACTTATAACTGTGTGACATTGGCAAGTCTGTTCTCCATCAGCCTCAGTTTTCCCATATGTAAAATGCTGCTGCTGCTGCTAAGTCACTTCAGTCGTGTGTGACTCTGTGTGACCCTATGAACAGCAGCCCACCAGGCTCCTCTGTCCATGGGATTCTCCAGGCAAGAATACTGGAGTGGGCTGCCATTTCCTTCTCAGGGACAATATTAATACCCATTCTGTGGTATTTTCGTGAGGTTAAAATGGGATAATTTGTGTACAGCATTTAGGACAGTGCACGGTATGTAGGAATTCCCCAGTGAATCCCCTTCAGAAGTCCTTTTCCCCCGGTCTCTCATCTTCTGTCTTTTGCATTCCCATCTCTCCAGGGTCCTCACTTCATGCTGATGTTCCTAGCTTGGATTCAGGCCAATGAGTCTCATTGCTGGGATCCTCAGAGTTTCTTCATAGAGATGCAAGAAGGATAAATCTTGTAATAATATTGATAACTTCTCATAGCATAACCAGAGTGCATGGGCTTCTCTGGTGGCTCAGATGGTAAAGAATCTGTCTGCAATGCAGGAGACATGGGTTTGATCACTGGGTTGGGAAGCTCTCTTGGAAAAGGGAAGGGCAATTCATTCTAGTATTCTTGCCTGGAGAATTCATGGACAGAGGAGCCTGGTGGGCTACAGTCCATGGGGTCACAAAGAGTCAGACACAATTGAACAATTAACGTACACACACACAACATAACCTGAGTGCATGGCTAGGTTATAAGCTCCCCTTAGCCCTGCCACCCCCAACTCTGATGGAAGTGGGGGCAGGGTGAAGGAGATAAAAGAAAGATCAGGGGAAAATGGGGAAAATGGATCCTCTATCTCAAATAAAAAATAAACAATTGGAATTATCTGTTTTTATTATATGCTTATTATTTAGTGCCATGTAGTTACTAACAGCTTTAGTCAAATTGGAATCACAAGTGATATTTGTGTTGGTACTCTTTTATCAAATTATTTTTGAAACATCCCAACAATCATATTTTAGGAAATAAAAAAATAATGTGTATTCGTGAAAGGTTCTCGTGAAGGAAGTTCAACTGAAGGGAATAAATTCACAATTAAAAAAATGTGAGTAGAGCCATTACTTCTGGGTAGAAGATTTTTTAATATTTACTTATTTATTTGGCTGCATCAGGTCATGGCATGTGACCTGACCAGGGATGGAACCTGGGCTGCCTGTATTGGGAACGTGAAGTCTCAGCACTGGACCACCTGGCAAGTTCCATACACTGATTTTTTTTTTTTTAATTAAGAGAAAACAGTAAAGGCCCTTAAAAAAAAAAAAAAAGTGAGCCTGGGACCTTAAAATAAAATGAGATGATAAACTCTTTGCTGGCAAAGTTGCAATTTCTCTGTTGGATTTTGGATCTGACTTTTATTATTAAGGTTGGTGCTGAAAGCTGGCATTTTGACAGGAACATGGAGCGTTTGTCACTATCTGGGAAAGAGATAGATGTTGAATGACATTTCGGAAGAAATGTATACATTTTGGGTCTAAGTGCTTTCTCCTTACCAGGAAAATTCCACTAGCAGGTAACTGATTGGTTATCTTGAGTTTCCAATTCTCATGGCTATTTAAATGAAAACAGAATTAAAGTTTTTTCTTCTTTTTCTTCTCTTTTACCTTTGGGGAAAATAGAAATATTTCTCTATGGGCAGCATCCTTTGCAGATAAGGGCAAGGCTAGAAAACCCCAATGGAGCCTTCTTTATGCCCAGAGGTGAAGCAACTGGGGGGCCATGGAATACACCTCTCATGGGGCAGCTGAGATCCACGATCAGGACAGAGATAATTTCTGTCTCCAATTCCCACTTATTAATGCAAATAACTCAGGCGAGAAATGTGGCAACGAGATAGGATGTCAGGAACGTCACCCAGGAGACCTGGGTTTCTCTAGCTGTGGTATTTCCCAGCTGTGAGATGCATGGCGGGTCACTTCCCATACCTGGCTTCTCTGTGAAAACAGATATAATGGACTAGACACCCCCGCCCCCTTCGCTTTGAGAATCAACTCTGATGAAAAGGTGGGAAAAGTCTAGCATGCTATGCAAATATATGCAGCTGTGATTACGGTGCTGTCTGTGGTCCTGAAGGGGCAAGAGAAAGCCTGCAATTAGAGGCAGGTGCTTCCCCCGTGGATCAGATGGTAAGAATCCGTCTGCAGTGCAGAAAACCTGGGTTCGATCCCTGGATCAGGAAGATCCCCTGGAGAAGGACATGGCAACCCATGCCAGTACTCTTGCCTGGAGAATCCCATGGACAGAGGAGCCTGGCAGGCTACAGTCCATGGGGTCGCAAAGAGTCAGACACGACTGAAGCGACTGAGCACACAGCATGCCCAAACAAGAGGAAGATGGAGGCCAGCCAGGGGTGAGGGTTGACTGCACCAGTAGAGGGCTGGCTTATGCCTGTTACACTGAATTAAATTTAGGTGTAGTTTCTTTCCTTGGATTTTACTCTCCCCAAAGCTCAGACACTGCCTCCCTCGTCTAGATTGCTGAATAGTTATAAAAGATTAGTGACCTGCCATAAGTAAGAGGTCAAGGTCTCTGTTCATGGCAGCCTAACTGTATGAGTTGTTTTGCATGATGGTCACTCTTGGTCTTCCACACCTGCTTTCTTTCTTCCTGCCCTGACTTTCCATTCAGCTATGTCCTTCTCTAGCTCCCAGGGAGACCAATAAAAGTCAAACCCAAAGCTACTGAAACTTGGGGAGGTCATCCTTACCAAAACAAGAATCTCTAGGGGCAAAAAGTCAAGTGATGACTCCAACTCTTCCCTAAGGATAGAGATTAGGCTGAGAAATCCCTTCTTTCCAATGCACAGCAGTGCTTTGGATGTTTAGATGTTAATATCAGCTTAATTGAGTATCCACAGCAAAAGTCCCTCGAGGTTTTTTGGTAATCATTTCCAACTTTCCGGGGCTAATTCCTGTGTCAAGTTTATGAAGATCCTGGCAGCGTTGAACTTTCCATGAGCCCTGTAGTCCCTGGAAAACAATGATGCTTAAGAGGTGTGCTGTGCTGAGTTGCTTTAGTCATGTCTGATTCTTTGCGACCCCTTGGGCCACAGCCCGCCAGACCCCTCTGTCCATGGGATTCTTCAGGCAAGAATACTGGAGTAGGTTGCCATGTCCTCTTTCAGGGAATCTTCCCAACCCAGGGATCAAACCCGTGTCTTATGTCTCCTGCATTGGCAGGTAGGTTCTTAACCAGGAATGCCATCTGGGAAGCCCAAATATTTATTTATTTGGCTGCTCTGGGTCTTAGTTGAGGCACATAGGATCTTTTTTGTTGTTGATGTAGCATGCGGGCTTCTCTCTAGTTGTGGTGTGGGCTTAGTTGCCTCATGGCTTGTGGGATCTTAGTTCCAAGATCAGGTACTGAACCCCAGTCCTCTGTATTGCAAGGCAGATTCTTAACCACTGGACCACCAGGGAAGTATCCTCACTCTTTAGCTTCCCAGGGAAATGAATAAGCACACAGGACCACCTTGTTCTTGCACATCCCAAGATAAGACTCACCTCTACATCCCCCAATGACTCAAATATGGCAGTCCCCATCTTTTCTCATGATCCCCCGTAAGACTTGTCAATGACTTCCTTGCCTCCCTGCCTCTGTAAAACCTGAGACCCCTTCCTTTCAGTGGAGGCATTCTCATTAATGAATGTTCCTGCTATTGCAATAGCCTGACTGAAATCATCTCCTTTATTGTCTGGAGCATTTTATCTTTGACAACCCAAGTTGAATCATTTTTGTCAAACCAGAGGGAAATTCAGGTCCCCATCAAGGCCATAAAGGACTAGAAGCAAGAAGGTTATAGGGAATCAGCAGGCAAGTCCTTAACAAATGAGCTACAGCTAGGCTGAGGAAGGAACAAAAGGAAAATTTGTATGCAAATAGATCAGCATTCAAGCCTTTCCACTTTAAGGCAAGCATCGCATCCTTGGCAATGAGCAGAGAACGGATGTGAGGTAATAAAAGATGTCCTTGTTGGCAATACATTTTCTCTATTTTATTACAATCCTAAATCCTATAATCCATGTCAACCTTCTAGAGACCCTAGAAACTAACACGAACACAGGCAACGGCTGGGAGAAGAGAATCAGACTGGGAACTGTGGGATATATCCAAAATTTTTGACTTTGGGAGCCATATCCTTCAATGCTGGTGTTTCCCAAGATTCTATTTGAAAGCCAGAAATGTCTGGGAGTTTCACCTCTCACTCCAATGGCTCCTGACAATGACTAGCAAAAAAGTATGATGTCTACTGTCTTTCCCTTAAGGTTTGGGGATAAGTTTTGGTCCAGAGACAGGTATGGGTTCAGGCTGAATTTGGAACTTCTCCCACAACTGCTCCTTGAAACTTCTTCCCCTTCCCTATCATAATGTCTCCACTCCCTTACTGGACTGGTTCCTTAAAAAATCACATGTACCTGAATCCTTCATTTAGGGTCTGCTTCTGAGTGACCTGATCTAAGACAGTCCACTGAACCCCCATATTAAAGAAGATCAAACAAGTGGATCCTATAGGAAATCAACCCTGAATATTCATTGGAAGGACTGATGCTGAAGCTGAAGCTCCAATACCTTGGTTACCTCATGTGAAGAGCTGACTCATTAGAAAAGACTCTGATGATGGTAAAGATTAAAGGCAGGAGGAAAAGGTAGCAACAGAGGATTAGATGGTTTGACGGCATCATTGACTCAATGGACATGAGTTTGAGCAAACTCCAAGAGATAGTGAAGGACAGGGAAGCCTGATGTGCTGCAGTCCATGGGGTTGCAAAAAGTTGGACATGACTTAGTTCTGGAACAGCAACACTGAAGGAAGAAAGCAAAGGGAAGAGGGAGGGAGGAAGGGAGGAAAGAAGACAGGGTGGGAGGGATAAATGCTTTCTTTGTAGGAAGACAGCTGAGGGGCAATAGCAAGAATCCTCAAATCATTGGAGTCCTGTCTCTCAATTCTAGTTCTGCCACTTGGGAGTTGTTTAGTATGTTGCTCCTCTAACATGTGACTCAATTTCCTCTCAGTAAAGACTTCACTGACTTAAGGTTGGTGCAGTAATTAAGGTAATGCTATTGAGTGGACCCAACACATGGCTCCAAAATCACTGCAGATGGTGACTGCAGCCATGAAATTAAAAGACGCTTACTCATTGGAAGGAGAGTTATGACCAACCTAGATAGCATATTCAAAAGCAGAGACATTACTCTGCCAACAAAGGTTCGTCTAGTCAAGGCTATGGTTTTTCCTGTGGTCATGTGTGGATGTGAGAGTTGGACTGTGAAGAAGGCTGAGCGCTGAAGAATTGATGCTTTTGAACTGTGGTGTTGGAGAAGACTCTTGAGAGTCCCTTGGACTGCAAGGAGATCCAACCAGTCCATTCTGAAGGAGATCAGCCCTGGGATTTCTTTGGAAGGAAAGATGTTAAAGCTGAAACTCCAGTACTTTGGCCACCTAATGTGAAGAGTTGACTCATTGGAAAAGACTCTGATGCTGGGAGGGATTGGGGGCAGGAGGAGAAGGGGACGACAGAGGATGAGATGGCTGGATGGTATCACTGACTTGATGGACGTGAGTGTGAGTGAACTCCAGGAGTTGGTGATGGACAGGGAGGCCTGGTGTGCTGCGATTCATGGGGTCGCAAAGAGTCGGACAGGACTGAGCGACTGAACTGAACTGAACTGAACACATGGCCAGACCGGCTCATTCAAACACACCATGTGAGGTCTATAGGTGAACTGTCTTCTTTAGTGTGAAGCTGATCCCTGAATTTTCCCTCTCCTGTTCCAAAGAGAGATGTTTACCTAAATCTTTCTCCTCCCTTAACTATGACCTGTGGGTCTAGGTAGTAGAAACTAAAACAGGAAAATAGTATGGACTTAGTTCAGAACATTTCAAAGCCTCAGGGGCACCCAAATCACCTGGAGTCTTTGTTAAAAATATAGAGTCTCAGATTCCCCCAAGAGATTCTGGTTCTGGGCGTGTGAGCTGGCCCCAGAAGCCCAAGCTTTTTATAAGCTCTACTAGCCCAAGGCTGGTGATTCTTAGTTTTTGAGGCATGGCCCTAAGTTCGGAGACCAACTCTTCATCACAGTCCTCTCTGCCTTTGATGTTCTGAGTTCTGTCTTCCTGTGTGCACTGCAGTCCCCACCAGTTCTTTCCAACATGGGCTGGACACTCAGTGTCACTCCACAGACCCCTGCTGCTTTGCCAAGCTCTCCAGTCCAGCTGCCTCTCAGTCTACAGGGCCCCGTTGGGTTGACGCTTTGCTCTGCACATTGATGAAGTCATTCATGGATGTCAAAGAGCCCTTGTCCATTTAGGGCAAAACAAATGAGCTGGTGTTTCTGAGAAGCCCTGAGATGACACAAATGATCAATCATAACATGCAGTGGGTCCACCTAGCCTTGGAAGGTGACAGATCCATTAGGGCTGATTAAGACCAAGAATGACAAGAAGCCAAGGTATGGCTTCGGTCACAGCGTCTATGATAAGGCCAGAGTCTAGCTTCTGAATTTGACCTTGAATGCTATCATCTCTAGTCGTCACATGTTTGAGTACCTAGTCACTTACGCCTCAACCAAGGTATTAGGTAATTATATTCAGTGCTCACTGCAGCTTGGTCAACAGTGCCAAGTTCCTGAAATTTCTGAAACACAGCCTCCTTGCCCATCTACATCATTCTGCTGGACATAAAATGGATATGGGAGGAGAATGCATTTATGCTTCATAAGACTTTCTTGCTTTCAGATTATCCATTTTACCTCCCGAGAAGCACTGACATCTAGTCTAGGGATCAGCAGACTTTTTCTGCAAAGGGCTAAATAGTTTAGGCTTTGTGGACCAGACGGCCTGTGCAACAATGACTCAACTTTGCCATCATAACATCAAATTAGCCTCAGGCAATGAGGCAAACAGAAGTGGCTGTCACTGTATTGTAATCAAACTTCGATGGTAGACTAGACTGGATTTGGTTCATGGGCCAGAGTTTGTAGACTATTCCATCTTTATTCAGCTTCACTCACTCCACAAATATTTATTGAGCATCTCCACATGCCAGGCACCATCTCAGGCTCTGGGGTTATAGCAGTGGGGCAAGACCAATACTGTTTCTTCTCTCCTGGAGTCTATCATTGGATAGCGGGGAACAAGTAATCAATAACTAATCATGGGACTTCCCTGATTGTCCAGTGGTTAAGAATTTGCCTTGCAATGCAGGAGGCTCACGTTTGATCCCTGGTTGGGGGAACTAAGATCCCACATGCCTTAGTGCAACTAGGCCCAATGAAAGAATCCATGTGCCCCAACAAAAGATCCCGCATGACACAATGGAGATCCCATGTGCCACAACTAAGACCCGTTGCAGCCAAATAAAGAAAGCAAAAAGGGCAAGCTGGGTTGGGAGTGAGTGACAGGGGTTTAGAAGTGATGGTAAAGGTGTGGGGTGGGGTGCGGTGAGGATGCGGAAGAACAAGAGAGGTCCTGAGGCGAAAGGAATTTGGCCCATCAAGAGATTCAGTGCAACTGTTGCCCCAAGAAGGAGGAAGAGAAGTAGCAGATTCAGAGTTTGGAGCTTCTAACTAAATATTTTTTACCTCCTCCTAGAAGTAATGGGAAGTCTCTGAAGTGTTTTAAAGCTGGAGAATGGCATGAGAAGAATAAGGTTTCAAAACAATTTATTTGGCCACAGTTTGGAGAACAGACAGGGGACAATCATAAATCCCAGGTGAAGGCTCCTGCAGCACTTGACCAATTTTGGTATAACACAAACTTTCACTTTGCTTCTCCTCTTTTTTGCCAACCTCACTCATGAAACCTGGGATTGGGATGTCTATGTCTGAGGTCCCTTCATTGTGGCAAGCCAGGCCCCTCACTGTGAATGCACATCCCTGGGGATGCTTCTGGTCTTGAGGACCAGTGTTTCTGTTTCCAAGTTTGGGGAAGCATTGTTTCCATTGTGCATGGGGTTCCAGTAGGGAAGGGTGGGTGCTAAGGCTGGAGAGCTGGGCTGGAGTCAGATAGTGCAAGCCTGTTAATTAAGGGGTGTAGACTCATAGAAACCATAGCCCTTCCCTCATGACACTGTGAGGCACTGCATTTCAAGGCAACCTGGACCTTCTGAAGTTTTCCTTAAAGCCAATTCAAGTAATGATCATTTCGCTGATGTCTTTTGAAGATGGTATTGCATTGCTGAGCGTCTGCATCTACTAAGGCGTTTAATATCTCTACTTGCAATGCACTTATATGTAGATCATTCAGCAGAACAGACCTTCTCCCTGAAAGAACTAATTGCAGTTTTCAAATGCCATTTTCATTTGCTATTTGGCAGGGATACCACAGTCACGGTCTTCCTATTTCTATTAAGCACAAGGGCTGGGACAAAGTCATTCTGGTTTCTTGTTGGCAAGCCTGCATTTCAGACTGTCAGCAGTGGTACTTTTGAGGCAATCGAGAGGTGAAGCCAGCCTTTGAGATGGCCCCCAAGGATTACACTTCCTTCTGCTCATACAATTGTGGTTTACCTTCTCACACTGTACAGTAAGTCCCCTACATATGAATCTTCAAGTTGTGAACTTTCAAAGATGCAACCATCTGTTCCCTCAATAAAGATTTACCGTATAGCAGAGGGAACTATACTCAATAACTTAAAATCAACTATAATGGGAAAAAAACTTAAAGAAGACTCTAATTGGCCTGAGTTATATCCTTTTTGGATCCCAACTCCCTGCAGAAAGAAGTCCTCTGATTGGTCAACCTCAGTCACATGACCACTCTCTAGTGGAGGTAGGGGCAGAGAAGGATGCCATGATTCACAGCCTCCCAGGGACAATGTGGCATTCCCAAAGTGTGGTCCCTGAAGTAAGAGTTGGGTGCTGTTACCAAAAGGAGGAAGTGATGCCGGGCTGATAAGAACACTGGCTACACACAAAGCCAAGAGATCAAGCTCTTCAACCCTCTTCATTGGACGAAAAGGATGAATAAACACCTTTGAGTGTCTACGGAGACTTACCCTTACAATCATACAGAACTGAGAAAGAAACACATTTTTCATTCTTTCAATTCCTTAATTTTTAAATTTTTGGTTGCACCGTGCGGCATGTGGGATCCTAGATCCCTGGCCAAGGATTAACCCCTTATTCCTTGCATTGGGAGGTGAAGTCTTAGCCCCTAGACCACCGGGAAAGTCCCTGTCTTTCAATTCCTAAGCATTCAATTTGCTGAGCTGAGGGTGGGGACTGAAATGAACAAGCAGTGCCCTTCCCAGGGCTAATTATTTTGGAGACTTTGCAGATGAGTTCATTGCTGAGATTTAGATTCATTAAACTTATCTTAGCCCCTGGGGAAATTTCTCCATGGTATTCTAGGTTTTTAAATGAGCACAACTCCAGGCAAACAACAGGAACACACATTCTCTGTGTTATGGTGGCCTAACCCCAAGGAGCTAATACTACTTAATAGCATGGTTTGGAAAAGGTGGAAGATTTCCTTAGGATGGGACTAGCCTTTATTTTATGAGCATAACAATAAAGCAGTGGAGGAGTCTGCTGTAGAAGGCTGATGGCAAAGCTCAGGGTATGAAATCCTCTTTCACTGGGAGAGCATTCCCTCTGGAAAATGTCACTCACCCTTTACCCTAATTTCTGGGAAGCACCTCATTTCTATCTGTTAGCTTGTGTCTCTTTGCCTGTGTCTTGGTTTCCACTTTATCCAGATCACATGGGTACTGGATCACTTTGCCCTTGAGAGCTGCTCACCTCAATTGGGCTGCTTTTAAAGTTTTGCATTTAGGGACCTCTCTTAGAAAAAGAGCTCAGACCCCACCCAAATCTTGTCTGAGAAAGATTCAACAGTTGTGACAAGTCAGAGATCTTCCCATCTTTTGCTTCCACAGGGAGAGGAAAGTGGAACCACAGCCAACTTTCTATGAAATGTAATTTTCCAAAGGGGTGGCTCCATCTTGCAGCTAGACATGGAGGAAATATGCAATGGGAAACGCTGAGGTGTTCTAAGGACAGCCAGGGCTGACCTCTGCCTTGTTGATAATCCAAAGCTCACTGCCCTCCTTCATGGTTCAGGATGGGGAGCGCATGTATACCTGTGATGGATTCATTTTGATATTTGGCAAAACTAATACAATTATGTAAAGTTTAAAAATAAAATAAAATTAAAAAAAAAAAAACAAAGCTCACTGCCCTCCTTCATGTCCTGTTGGGCTCACTCTCCCAAACCCACCTCACTGACCGCACCCCAAAGTCAGAGGAAACAAGTGTGGGTGGGGAAAAATCATACATGCAATTGACATGGGAAGATGTGAAAGAATAAACTGCTTTCTGCTAACATGTGGCTCCAATGAGTTTAATAGACTCATGAAGGCTTTTTCATAGTCCTTGGCATCATGGTCAGCAGCTTTTAAGTTGCCCCCCAACGACTTCCCCTTCCTGGTATTGATATCCTTGTGTAATCTCCTCTTCTCAACTATGGATGTAACCTAGGGACTCACTTCTAGCCAGTAGAACAGAGCAGAAGTGATGGGATGTTACTTTCTAGAAGAGGTTCCACGGAGACGGTGGCTTCCATCCTGAGCCCTTGTTATGGGCTCACGTGTCCACCTGCCAGGTGGTGAGCTGCCCTTGGGCAGCCAAGGAAGAGGTGATGGGCTCAATCCACCTGTCCAGGGACTGAGTCCTGACCACAACCCTGTTCGGGAATTTGGAAGCAAATCCTTCCTCAGGCTGAGACTGGTTTAGACCAAGACATTGATCTAAGTCCTGTGAGGGTAACTGGGGCAGAGATGCCCAGTTAACCTGTGGTCAGATTTCTGATCCACAGAGATGAAGAAAACATATGAGTGTTGTTGAAAGCCACTCAATTTTGGGTGCTTTGTTATGCAGATACAGATAATCTCTCTATAATCTATTATAGATTATGATTTATAATCTTTCACCTATAATCTATTATCTATAAATACCTATCTATCATTTCTCATCTGTCTATCCATGTATAATCTATCTATCTAATATCTAGCTATCATTTCTCACCTATTTCTCATCTATCTCTCTTTTCTATCTATTTATCTATCTCCTATCTATCTATAATTTCTCTTTCTCTTTCTCAATCTACATACTTGTCAGGTAGCTATATGGCTTCTCTCTTATAGAAACTGAGGCTCAGAGAACTGAGTAACCTACTTCCTGTCTCCTTGGAAGGCAGGACTCCTATTAGTTGAGACTCTGCTCTTCACCTGACATTCTATTCTGTGTGGCCTCTATGTGCCCTTGTTGAATCCTCATCTCTTCCCTGAGAGGTGAAGTGAAAGTCGCTCAGTCATGTCCGACTCTTTGCAACCCCATGGACTATACAGTCCATGGAATTCCCAGGCCAGAATACTGCGGTGGGCAGCCTTTCCCTTCTCCAGGGGATCTTCCCAATCCAGGAATTGAACCAGGGTCTCCTGCACTGCAGGTGGATTCTTTACCAGCTGAGCTACCAGGGAAGCCCTCAAAAGGTTTGACCCGCTTTAATTTAAGGTTCCAGCGTGTGCTTCTTCCAGCCCAGTGTTTCTCATGATGTACTCTGCATATAAGTTAAATAAACAGGGTGACAATATACAGCCTTGATGTACTCTTTTTCTTATTTGGAACCAGTCTGTTGTTCCCTGTCCAGTTCTAACTGTTGCTTCCTGACCTGCATACAGGTTTCTCAAGAGGCAGGTCAGGTGGTCTGGTATTCCCATCTCTTTCAGAATTTTCCACAGTGTATTGTGATCCACACAGTCAAAGGCTTTGGCATAGTCAATAAAGCAGAAATAGATGCTTTTCTGAAACTCTCTTGCTTTTTCCATGATCCAGCAGATGTTGGCAATTTCATCTCTGGTTCCTCTGCCTTTTCTAAAACCAGCTTGAACATCAGGAAATTCACGGTTCACATATTGCTGAAGCATGGCTTGGAGAATTTTGAGCATTACTTTACTAGTGTGTGAGATGAGTGCAATTGTGCGGTAGTTTGAGCATTCTTTGGTATTGCCTTTCTTTGCGATTGGAATGAAAACTGACTTTTCCAGTCCTGTGGCCACTGCTCAGTTTTCCAAATTTGCTGGCATATTGAGTGCAGCACTTTCACAGCATCATCTTTCAGGATTTGAAATAGCTCAACTGGAATTCCATCACCTCCACTAGCTTTGTTCATAGTGATGCTTTCTAAGGCCCACTTGACTTCACATTCCAGGATGTCTGTCTCTAGGTGAGTGATTGCACCATCATGATTATCTTGGTCGTGAAGATCTTTTTTGTACAGTTCTTCTGTGTATTCCTGCCACCTCTTCTTAATGCCTGCTGCTTCTGTTAGGTCCATACCACTTTTGTCCTTTATCGAGCCCATCTTTGCATGAAATGTTCCCTTAGTAGCTCTAATTTTCTTGAAGAGATCTCTAGTCTTTCCCATTCTGTTGTTTTCCTCTATTTCTTTGCATTGATCTCTGAGGAAGCCTTTCTTATCTCTCCTTGCTATTCTTTGGAACTCTGCATTCAGATGCTTGTATCTTTCCTTTTCTCCTTTGCTTTTTGCTTCTCTTCTTTTCGCAGCTATTTGTAAGGCCTCCTCAGACAGCCATTTTGCTTTTTTGCATTTCTTTTC
>NW_011494716.1:5360003-5366125 GCF_000754665.1 Bison bison bison | reverse complement strand
CTTGATCCCTGTCTCCTGTACAATGTCATGAACCTCCGTCCATAGTTCATCAGGCACTCTATCTATCAGATCTAGTCCCTTAAATCTATTTCTCACTTCCACTGTATAATCATAAGGGATTTGATTTAGGTCATACCTGAATGGTCTAATGGTTTTCCCTACTTTCTTCAATTCAAGCTGGAATCAAGATTGCCGGGAGAAATATCAATAACTTCAGATATGCAGATGACACAACCCTTATGGCAGAAAGTGAAGAGGAACTAAAAAGCCTCTTGATGAAAGTGAAAGTGGAGAGTGAAAAAGTTGGCTTAAAGCTCAACATTCAGAAAACAAGGATCATGGCATCTGGTCCCACCACTTCATGGGAAATAGATGGGGAAACAGTGGAAACTGTCAGACTTTATTTTTTTGGGCTCCAAAATCACTGCAGATGGTGACTGCAGCCATGAAATTAAAAGACGCTTACTCCTTGGAAGGAAAGTTATGACCAACCTAGATAGCATATTGAAAAGCAGAGACATTACTTTGCCAACAAAAGTCCGTCTAGTCAAGGAAGGCTATGGTTTTTCCTGTGGTCATGTATGGATGTGAGAGTTGGACTGTGAAGAAGGCTGAGTGCTGAAGAATTGATGCTTCTGAACTGTGGTGTTGGAGAAGATTCTTGAGAGTCCCTTGGACTGCAAGGAGATCCAACCAGTCCATTCTGAAGGAGATCAGCCCTGGGATTTCTTTGGAAGGAATGATGCTAAAGCTGAAACTCCAATACTTTGGCCACCTCATGCGAAGAGTTGACTCATTGGAAAAGACTCTGATTCTGGGAGGGATTGGGGGCAGGAGGAGAAGGGGACGACAGAGGATGAGATGGCTGGATGGCATCACTGACTCGATGGATGTCAGTCTGAGTGAACTCCAGGAGTTGGTGATGGACAGGGAGGCCTGGCATGCTGCAATTCATGGGGTCGCAAAGAGTGGGACACAACTGAGTGACTCTGAACTGAACTGAACTGAATTTCAGGTTCCAACTCTCACATAATCCAGTGAATATGTCCCATTCACTAGTTAACAAGCAATAAGGTAAATCTTCCCATCTGGGAATAAAAACTTCATCAACCTTAATCTCTTTTAAAGAGTGGCATTTTATCTCACAAATCGAGGTAGCTCTTTTAAATCCTCCATTTAGAAATGAGAAACTAGATAAGAGAGGTTCAGCATCTTTTCTAATGACACATAATTCATCAATAGAGTAGCTGGGATTTATCATCTCTATTTCCTTATTGTGGAGGGGGTAGGGTGCTGTATCTATTTAATCCTTCCATAAAGAGACAGCCTTTTTAGTCACTTCTTTTTGATCATTTCCTTCCCTCCTCTTCATGCCATAAGTCAGAATTGGAAGGCATGAACATCTTTCATTGCAGAAAATGCTAAGAGGAGACATGGTGTCTTGAATCCCAAGCCTCATCCTCTCTTCTAATGAAAAGTGAAGCTAGCATTTGGGCACTACCTGTGTACTTTGCCAACAAAGGTCTGTCTAGTCAAGGCTATGGTTTTTCCAGTGGTCATATGTGGATGTGAGCGTTGGACTGTGAAGAAAGCTGAGCACCGAAGAATTGATGCTTTTGAACTGTGGTGTTGGAGAAGACTCTTGAGAGTCCCTTGGACTGCAAGGATATCCAACCAGTACATTCTAAAGGAGATCAGTCCTGGGTGTTCTTTGGAAGGAATGATGCTAAAGCTGAAACTCCAGTACTTTGGCCACCTGATGCGAAGAGTTGACTCATTGGAAAAGACTCTGATGCTGGGAGGGATTGGGGGCAGGAGGAAAAGGAGACGACAGAGGCTGAGATGGCTTGATGGCATCACCGACTTGATGGATGTGGGTTTGGGTGAACTCTGGGAGTTGGTGATGGACGGAGGCCTGGCGTGCTGCGATTCATGGGGTCGCAAGGAGTCGGACACGACTGAGCGACTGAACTGAACTGAACTGTGTGCTTAGGATTTGGGCTCAGGATTTGGGCACTACTTGTGGATGAAGCACAAGCTGGAATCAAGATTGCCGGGAGAAATATCAATAACCTCAGATACACAGATGATACCACCCTTAGAGTAGAAAGTGAACAAGAACTAAAGAGCCTCTTGATGAAAATGAAAGAGGAGAGTGAAAAAGTTGGCTTAAAACTCAACATTCAGAAAACTAAGAACATGGCATCTGGTCCCATTGCTTCATGGCAAATAGATGGGAAACAGTGGAAACAGTAGCAGACTTTATTTTTTTGGACTCCAAAATCACCGCAGATGGTGACTTCAGCTATGAAATTAAAAGATGCTTACCCCTTGGAAGAAAAGTTATGACCAACCTAGACAGCATATTAAAAATCAGAGACATTACTTTGCCAACAAAGTTCCGTTTAGTCAAGGCTATGGTTCTTTTTTTCCCAGTAGTCATGTATGGATGTGAGAGTTGGACTATAAAAAAAGCTGAGTGCTGAAGAATTGATGCTTTTGAACTGTGGTGTTGGAGAAGACTCTTGAGAGTTACTTGGATTGCAAGGAAATCCAACTAGTCAATCCTAAAGGAAATCAGTCCTGGATATTCATTGGAAGGACTGATGCTGAAGCTGAAACCCCAAAACTTTGACCATCTGGTGTGAAGAATGGACTCACTGGAAAAGACCCTGATGCTGGGAAAGATTGAAGACAGGAGGAGAAGGGAATGACAGAGGATGAGATGGTTGGATGGCATCACCGACTCAATGGACATGAGTTTGGGCAGGCTCCGGGAGTTGGTGATGGACAGGAAGGCTGGTGTGTGCAGTCCATGGGGTCACAAAGAGTCGGACACAACTGAGTGACTGAACTGAACTGAAATGAACTGTGTCCTCAGTACTATGGTTATCCCCAAATTGCAGATAAGAAAGCCGAGGCTAAGAGGTTAGAATGTTTCATGACTTACAGCTGGTAAGTGACAGATGTGGAAGCAAGCCAGACTCGAGAACTGCCGTGCGATGTAGGCTCCTCCCTCCTCCTTCTTCCCTCTCCTGAGCATCCTGTTCCCAGTGTCCAAAAATGGGTGTGACTCTTAAAGAGGGGACCATGTGAGGACCCTCATTATTTACCCCCATCCTCTCTGTATGGATAAAAATTTACTACTTTAGACATCTGTGTTCAGGCAAGGGAGGCAGAGATCATGTATGAGAGTTGCGGTGAAGAATACTCATCCGGTACTGGTGTGAGCCCTGATGGAGACTACATTCAGGGAAGAGGAATTCCAGGCTGATGCTTCTCAGACAGAAACAAAGTCAGAACTACAATAAATACAAGGTCCCTGCAGGCAAACACAGACCCAATTCCAGTTGACCAGACACAGGTAAACATAACATTCTCTAATGAATTTATTTCCAAATCTTGACACACATAAGGCCCTAAGTACCTACTGTGTATCCATCACTGGGATGGATGCCAGGATGGAGAGTGGGCAGTGAGTACCCTCTGGAAGATC
Source organism: Bison bison bison (assembly GCF_000754665.1). Lineage (NCBI taxonomy): Eukaryota > Metazoa > Chordata > Mammalia > Artiodactyla > Bovidae > Bison > Bison bison. The sequence continues at coordinate 5,362,629 of NW_011494716.1, read as the reverse complement.
AGAGGGTACTGGGCATCCAGCAGAGGCATGTATCTGCAATTTAACACGACACACTTAAAATAATTTGTAAGCAAAAGCTACAAAGTTAAGCATGTGGAGACTAATTTCTCCCCTTAAACCTTCCCTCTTCTTTTCTTCCTCTATGTAATTGGAACACTCTCTGTTGCACTAAATGGGATCCCGGGAGATATTGGGTCCACTTGTTGTGTAAGTGTTTGTTCTCACTCAGGAACTTGAGTTGGTTTGTGTTTTCCTAGTTCTAGGCTGTCTGGTTTCCCTGAATGGGCCCAGAGCTTGTAGGTGATGACCTGCATAAAGGGTGTAGTGAATTCCTTGGATAAAGAAGATGTACATATATTCAGTTCAGTTTCAGTTCAGTGGCTCAGTCGTGTCTGACTCTTTGAGACGCCATGGAATGCAGCATGCCAGGCTTCCATTTGCTATACTATCTCCTGGAGTTTGCTCAAACCCATGTCCATCGAGTCAGTGATGCCATCCAACCATCTAATCCTCTGTCATGTCTTTCTTCTCCTGCCTTCAATTTTTCCCAGCATCAGGTTCTTTCCCAATGAGTTGGTTCTTCACATCAGGCAGCCAGAGTATTGGAATTTCAGGTTTAGCATCAGTCCTTCCAATGTATATTCAAGACTGATTTCCCTTAGGATTGACTGGTTGGATCTCCTTGCAGTCCAAGGGACTCTCAAGAGTCTTCTCCAACACCATGGTTCAAAAGCATCAATTCTTTGGCACTCAGCTTTCTTTATAGTCCAACTCTCACATCCATACATGACTACTGGAAAAACCATAGCTTTGACTAGATGGACCTTTGTTGGTAAAGTAATCTCTCTGCTTTTTAATATGCTGTCTAGGTTGGACATAGCTTTTGGAATATTACTCAGCCATAAAAAGGAACTAAATTGGGTCATTTGTGGAGACATGGATGGGGCTAGAGACTGTCATAGAGTGAAGTAAGTCAGAAAGAGAAAAACGAATATCATACATTAATGCACATAGTGGAATCTAGAAATATGGTATAAGTGACTTATCTGCAAAGCAGAAGTAGAGATACAGATGTAGAAAACAAACAAAAGACACAAAGACAGAAAGAGGGGTGGGATGAATTGGGAGACTGGGATTGACTATTTATACGATGTATACTATATATAAAATAGATAGGACTTTCCAGGTGACTCAGTGGTGAAGAATCTGCCTACAGTGAGGGAGCCAAAGCAGAAGTGGTTTTGATCACTGGGTCAGGAAGACCTCCTGCAAGAGGAAATGGCAACCCACTACAGTATTCTTGCCTGGACAATCCCATTGACAGAGAGGCTGGTGGGCTACAGTCCATGGGGTCACAAAGAGCAGGACATGACTGAGAGACTGAGCATGCATGTGTGAAATAGAGAAAATAACAAGAACCTGCTGTATAGCTCAGGGAACTCTACTCAGTGCACTATGGTGACTTAAATGGGAGGGAAATTCAAAAAAGAGGAGATATACGTATACATATAACTGATTCACTTTGCTGTACAGTAGAAACTAACACAACATTGTAAAACAACTTTACTCCAATAACAATTGATTTTAAAGAAAGGTATAGTGAATTCCTGATGTGGTGGTCATAGTGCTAAGTCTTCTTAATGGTTCTGTAACATTGATGGTGTGATTACTGACCTAGAGCCAGACATCCTGGAATGTGAAGTCAAGTGGGCCTTAGGAAGCATCACTACGAACAAAGCTAGTGGAGGTGATAGAATTCCAGTTGAGCTATTCCAAATCCTGAAAGATGATGCTGTGAAAGTGCTGCACTCAATATGCCAGCAAATTTGGAAAACTGAGCAGTGGCCACAGGACTGGAAAAGGTCAGTTTTCATTCCAATCGCAAAGAAAGGCAATGTCAAAGAATGCTCAAACTACCGCACAATTGCACTCATCTCACACACTAGTAAAGTAATGCTCAAAATTCTCCAAGCCATGCTTCAGCAATATGTGAACCGTGAATTTCCTGATGTTCAAGCTGGTTTTAGAAAAGGCAGAGGAACCAGAGATGAAATTGCCAACATCTGCTGGATCATGGAAAAAGCAAGAGAGTTCCAGAAAAGCATCTATTTCTGCTTTATTGACTATGCCAAAGCCTTTGACTGTGTGGATCACAATACACTGTGGAAAATTCTGAAAGAGATGGGAATATCAGACCACCTGATCTGCCTCTTGAGAAATTTGTATGCAGGTCAGGAAGCAACAGTTAGAACTGGACATGGAACAACAGACTGGTTCCAAATAGGAAAAGGAGTTCGTCAAGGCTGTATATTGTCACCCTGTTTATTATATGCATATAACTTATATGCAGAGTACATTATGAGAAATGCTGGACTGGAACAAACACAAACTGGAATCAAGATTGCTGGGAGAAATATCAATAACCTCAGATATGCAGATGACACCACCCTTATGGCAGAAAGTGAAGAGGAACTAAAAAGCCTCTTGATGAAAGTGAGAGTGGAGAGTGAAAAAGTTGGCTTAAAGCTCAACATTCAGAAAACGAAGATCATGGCATCTGGTTCCACCACTTCATGGGAAATAGATGGGGAAACAGTGGAAACAGTGTCACACTTTATTTTTCTGG
>NW_011494716.1:5322488-5359903 GCF_000754665.1 Bison bison bison | reverse complement strand
CAAAATCACTACAGATGGTGACTGCAGCCATGAAATTAAAAGACGCTTACTCCTTGGAAGGAAAGTTATGACCAACCTAGATAGCATATTCAAAAGCAGAGACATTACTTTGCCAACAAAGGTTGGTCTAGTCAAGGCTATGGTTTTTCCTGTGGTCATGTATGGATGTGAGAGTTGGACTGTGAAGAAGGCTGAGCGCCGAAGAATTGATGCTTTTGAACTGTAATGTTGGAGAAGACTCTTGAGCATCCCTTGGACTGCAAGAAGATCCAACCAGTCCATTCTGAAGGAGATCAGCCCTGGGATTTCTTTGGAAGGAATGATGCTAAAGCTGAAACTCCAGTACTTTGGCCACCTCATGCAAAGAGTTGACTCATTGGAAAAGACTCTGATGCTGGGAGGGATTGGGGGCAAGAGGAGAAGGGGATGACAGAGGCTGATATGGCTTGATGGCATCCCTGACTTGATGGACATGAGTCTGAGTGAACTCTGGGAGTTGGTGATGGACAGGGAGGCCTGGCATGCTGCAATTCATGGGGTCGCAAAGAGTCGGACATGACTGAGCGACTGATCTGATCTGAACATTGATTTCTGGAAAGAGCCTCATTGGTAACAGAGTTTTATAACAAAGAGGGAAATCTCGGGCCTGATGAAGAAGTAGGTGGGTATGAGAATTTCTAAGATATTCTCCCCAGGTTTCATCTTGAATGACCAGTTTCATTTTGAGTGACTCTCTACCAAAGATGCTGTGTAGATCTGCTTTCTTGGGAAAAGCCAGGCATTGAAGTGGGCTTGGGGAATACATGTCAGTGTGATACACTTTATACTGGAGTGAACCCAAGGTGCTGTGTTTAGGAAGGCATAATAGGAACACACAAGCAAACCTGATGGGGAGCAAAACTGGAGGAACAAAGAATGCTGACTCAATCTTGAAGACTGGAAGCTGGTAATCATGGTGAGCCACGAAGGTTGTTTGAGGCAGATGGAGCAGTGTGGACAAAAGTTTGGGAGCCTGGTCTTTAGAGAGGCAGTGGGAAGCCACCAGTTGGCTTACAACAGTGGTGGTTCATGATCAAATTTCACTTGGCAGGAACATCACTGTGTTGTTTAGGGACTGGCTTGGGAGGAGACTGGAGAGGAAGAGGTGAGGAGACCAGAGATGCATCAGCTACAGGTGAGAGATGATATTGCTAAAGGATAAAGATAGTTGGGGTGGGAAGATGGGAGGAACAGAGAGATTTTGCTGGTGAATCATGAGGTCTTGATTACCGTATTTCTTTACATCATCCCATAGAGGTCAACACATTTGCCATAAATGAATGAAAGAATAAATGTTGGGGCCATGAACTGCTAGATCTTTAGACTGGAGATGGAGATATCAAGTTATCCTAGTTTAGTAACATAAAGCAGCTAAAATGACTTAAAAACATTAGTCCCCCCTCCCCCCAAATCAGTCCTTCCTGGATGCCATGTTTATGGAATAATTTTCTGATTTGTAATTTTACTTATTAACTAGCATTTAGTGATGAGGTGTGGAAAGTCTTATTTCTTCCCTTTTTAAATTAATTATATTGGAGTATAATTGATTTACAAAGTTGTGTTAGTTTCTGCTGTATGGCAAAGTGAACTGGTTATCCATATACATATGTCCACTCTTTTCTAGATTCTTTTCCCTTATAGATCATTACAGAGTATGGAGCAGTGTTTCCTGTGCTATACAGTTCTTATTTCTTCTTATATAAGAATGCCCTGACATCTGGTTTCCACATAGAACCTTTAAGGATCAGGTCATGGGGCATCTTTGTGTACCTCCACAGGTGAGTTGTTATACTTAAGAATATCAGACCTTCTTAAGATGACTAGTCAGGCTGTTTCTCCATAGTAAACTAGCTCTGCTATTTCTACAATATTCCAAGGAACTGACTGTAAGTTTTCCTTTGCAATCCTGAAACTGACTACGTCAAGGAAGAATCACTGTTGGGCCTGTCTTAGAAGAATAGACTTAAGGAACAGCAGAGACCAGCATTAAAGGACATACCCTAGGGAGTCCTCTCTCTGCATCTGTCCCAGTGGTTTTCCACTAGGGGCAATTCTGTGCCCTCCCCACCCCACTGCCCACTCCCACCAAAAGACGCCTGACAACGTATGGAGATCTTTTGTTGTTCTTACAACTGGTGGGAGAAGTGCCATCGGCTTCTAGTTGATAGAGGCCAGAGATGCCACTAAACCGTGTAAAGGACAGCCTCTCTCAGTCTAGAAAGATGGGACTGATGAACCTATCCACAGGGCAGGAACAGAGACTCAGACACAGAAAACAGAATTATGAACACAACAGGGGAAGGAGAGGGCGGGACGAATTGAGAGAGTGGTATTGAAGTATGTACATTATCATGTATAAAATAGATAGCTAATGGGAAGTTGCTGTATAACACAGGGAGCTCAGCCTGATGCTCCGTGACAACCTAGAGGGGTGGGATGGAGGGTGATGGGAGGGAGGTTCAAGAGGGAGGGGACATGTGTATACCTATGCCTGATTCACATTGATGTATGGCAGAAACCAACACAGCATTGTAAAGCAATTATCCTCCAATTAAAAAAAATTTTTTTAAAAAGGACAGCCTCTCTCAAGATGAAATTATAAGGCTTCAATGTTAATAGTGTCAAAGTTTGAGAAACCCTCATAGAGATCTACATTTGAGAAAGAGGAAATGGTATGCTAGAGAAAGAAGATCCCAAGACTGGATTTGAGTCCAACTCTGACCCTAACTCCCTGTGTGACCTCTTAAGTCATCGAATGTCTCTGGACCTCAGGGTCCTCACCTATCACCTGGGAAGGCTGGAGTTTCTTCTAGATCCTCAATTCTGTCCCAGTTCTCAAACGTTATGAATCTGTGACTGCCCTCAGGGTCTCCTCATCATCTCTAAGAAATCTGCTTTCAGTCTGGATTATAGATTATTTTGAAGACAGATCATGTCAGGCACTTCCCTTACAGATGGCTTGACCCTCAAAATTATTTTGAAAAGTTTTCCATCGTGCAGAAGGACATTAAATGCAAGGGCAATAAGTTCTTTCTGTGGAGAAAGTATTGTTTCACATTTTTTCTTCTGAAATTCAATAGCCTGAACTCAACCTCACTACCCAGGAGAAAATGAGGGAAAAAGACTAGAAGCAAGAACAAAAACCCGAGAATCGAGGTTTAAAGAGCTAAGGATTCTCCAATCCATGTTTTCATGCAAAATAGGAAATTTAGCATTTGTTCTATTATTTCCTGCCACTCAGAGTTGCTGTTAAGAATAAATGAGATATTACTCAAATTGTTTCAATAAACATTTATTGATTGAGAGTGAGGTCTCAGATGTGAGTTGTATATTGACAAACATTTTGGATAGTGTAAAATACCAAGTAAATATAGGAATCATTACTAGCAGCTTATAAAATAATCTTCAAGGTGTGAGGAAATGTCAACTGATGGGCAAATTAGTTTGAGTGCAATTTACAAAGTCCTCCCTTGTCCTCCTGGGTCACTTCACACTGGGATGTATGATCATTAAATATGACCCTCAAAGGCACTATGTCTAGAGGAGGGGAAATTACTCAATTTTAAGACAAGATTTTAAACAAGGGCCAAACTGTTTTATCTGCTTGGATTTGGGTCACTAATTACACCCACTGATCTTCAAGTAATGAATCTAATAATGACCTCATAAATCGTGCAGTGGCAATGAGTTTCCTTTCTGTCCTTTTTCATCATAAAATGAAGCTGATGCCTTTTCCAATTAGTTATGGCAATTCTATGTCTATCACGGAGATGAGACAAAGGAGGAGAATCAGGGCTGTGCTCCCAGGGGGACTTGGACTAAAGTCTCTGGTGTGCTAAGCCATGTGTTCCTAAACCTCCCTTTCTCCTTCTCTGATTCTTGTTGGAAAAAGTACGAAGCTGCATCTGATAATTTCTCAAGTCTCTTCTAACACTCCAGTTCTGGGACTCAAAGTAAAATTCATTTGTGACAGTGAAGACAAGATATTTTTAAGATGGTCAAATCCTGTATTTCTCCCAAAAGAAGATTATTATTTTTTTTATTGTTCCAAAATAAAGTGATACAATTGAGCTGCATCTAATTGCTGGTTATAATAAATAGTAAAGCAGGTTTATATCATAGCTTGGGAAATTTAGGATAGAGAAGAAAGGCTGTGTTCATGGTAATTGTAAGGATAAGCCACTGCTTACCTTCCAAAAGATGTGGTGTGGGTTTTGCTAGTTGAGATCTTAAAGGGAAGCTAGATGTTTTTTTTATCATAATGTTACATGTTTGGCTAAGTGCATGTTGTGGACTGCATGTCTGTGTCCCCTTAAAATTTATATGTGGAAACCCTGACCCTCAATGTGTGGTAGTAGGATGTGGGGTCTTTGGGAGGTGATTAGGTCATGAGGGTGGGGCTCACACGAATGGGATTAGTGCCCTTATCAGATGAGACCCAAGGGTTTGCTTGCTATCTGCTTTCCATCATGTGAGGTCACAGCAAGGAGAAAGCCATCTGCAACCCTTCAAGTGGGTTCCTACAGGCACAAAATCTTCAGGCAGCTCATGAGAAACAATTTCTGTTAAGTCAGCCAGTTTGTGGCATATTTTTGTTAGAACAGCCCTGAACTAACTAAGTACATTCTTTCTAGAAGGAAGAAAATGGACCACAGGAAAAAATGTGGAAACTTTTCAATGATGCAGCCCAGCCCAAGGGCCACTCAACCAGCTTATGATATCAGATGAGCTGAATTTGAGAACCAGACCTTGGTGGATCCCTGCTTGCTTTTATATTTTTCCAAGAACTTGATGCTGTGGCTTCAATATCTATTCCTGGCTTCCATCTTCTCCAGAATTGTCCCTCCTGAAATCCAGATCTTACCTTTCTACTATGGATGAAATCTTGCTCTTTCCACATTTTGAATCCCTACAATAACTAGACCAGCCTTGGTTTCCTAAATCCCATCACTGCTCCTGACATTAGGTTGAAAGGAATACATATAGCGCTTGGAACTGTTCTGGAGTTAAGGAAGTTTTGTACCACCAGTTTATCTCTTAATATAAACTATTTCTGTCTAGAAGTTTTCAACTCAGTCTTTTGAAGATTTCTCCCCCTATCTGGGAATTCCTCTTCAATTTCATAATAGAAAACAATGGAAAAATGGATTCATCAGCAGATATTTTCCCAGGAACCCTTCTATTCTGAAAAGCAGGATCTACACAATTCTAAAGTTGGGCATTTGTAGTAAGTAAAAATATCTAAAATTATTACACTAGGTTATAAGTCTGACTGATCGAAAGACAAGCAGGAAAGTGAACTGCCCACAACACTACAACATGTTTATTGAAGGAAAATATGCATTTGGTTAAATAGGATAAATGGAGAGAAAGAACAAAACTGCAGGTAGAAGCTACCTCTTAAAATTCTTTTGCCAATCCTGTTGGTTTTCTTTTTTTCCTCTTCCCTTCCTACCCATTTCCTGACCTTCTCTTCCCATCTCTTCTCAAGTTTATTCTGATTCTGTTGTGAGAAACTAATTGGAGTTGGGAGCAGGAAACAGGGAGATCAACTGAGAGCCCATCAAAGACATTCAGGTGAGGGAAGATGGCCGCCTAGACTGGGGAGGCAGATGTAAAGTGGGAGGGGAAAGTAGGAGGCGAAGCTGTGTTGAAGTCCAGTTGCTGCTACCCGCCCTGGGGGCTGCTCTCACCGCCATGTGCAGAGGACCTGGGACGAGTCTGGGCAACCCCCCACTCACCCTCCTGAGCAGCTCCTGAAAGTACAATATGAGGGACCCTCTGTAGCCCAGGGCTTCCCTGGTGGCTCAGATGGTAAGGATCTGCCTGCAATGCAGGAGACCTGGGTTTGATTCCTGGCTTGGGAAGATCCTGTGGAGAAGGGAACTGTGCTCTACTGCAGTATTCTTGCCTGTAAAATCCCATGGACAGAGGAGCCTGGTGGGCTACAGTCCATGGGGGGGTCACAAAGAGTCAGATATGAATGAGTGACTAACAATTTATGGAACACATACACACAAATCGTCCCAGAGAAAAACCTGATTAAAACCTTTTAATGACTTCTCAAAGGGTTTTCTATAACCCCTAAGACAATGCATTGAAAACTCAAAATTTGTTAGCTCTTCCAACAATTCCCTAAGGGCATTTTGATTCATCGCATATGGATATTAACGTCAATGTTTTAGACAGTGGTACTACCTAGATGAAAAATGACATGACACATGCCCTGTAGGATGGTAATCCAATAACATGAACAAATGTGTAAATGACTGATTGACACTGCAATTTAATACTTGCACAAAAATTTATATAAAGTAATGAGGTAGCTGAGTGGAAATAGTGATAAAGTCTGCCAATGGTATAGCCGTGGGGAAATCAAGGAGGGCTTTACAGAGGAGGTGATATCTGAATGGGTGTCTGAGGTTGAATGGAAGTTTTTATGTTAATCAAGGCTGCTGCAAGGTATGGTTTTTTATTTTAAAGATTTCCCCTTTGACCCTGAAATTTATTTAGGGGTTTTCCTCAATAAAACAAAAATTGCACAACTGTGCAAATGGTTGTCCACAGATGTTCTTTGCACTGTTGCTTATAATGAGAAATTAGACACAACCTAAAATGCTCATGAATGGGACTGAGAACTGTATAAATCATGGTATGTATGTAAATCAAATATTTACATTAAAATGAAACAGTTCTATACTTACCACAATAGAAAAATCACTGACAAATTTTTAACTGAAACACATGCAAAGAAATAACAAAAACACAGCTAACCGAAGAGTGTGAGTGGTACAAGACCATTTATATAATGTTCTAGGCATTTCTTTGATATCTTATGCTATGGAGAGAGAGACTGACTCTTCCTGGGCAGGTATTTGGATTTTCCAAGGGGGCTTCCCTGGTGGCTCAGATGGTAAAGAATCTGCCTGCAAATGCAGGAGACCTAGGTTCAATCACTGGGTTGGGAAGATGCTCTGGAGAAGAGAATGGTTACCTATGCCAGTTTTCTCGCCTGGGAAATTCCATGGACAGAGGAGCCTAGTGGGGTACAAGTCCACGGGGTCACAAAGAGTCAGACACGACTGAGCAAGGAAGCACACACACCTCCTGAATTCCTAAAGACAGAGGGCAGGTACCCAGCACATATTCAAAAATTTAAGACAAAGGGATGCAAATAACTTGCAAAAATGGTATAATCTGAAAACAATTAAGTGGTTTTTGTTCTCAGGGCCTGGAGCTGCCCCAATTTGAGCCTGAGTAAACACAGACTTGGTTGACTTGGCACTTAATCGCAGATGAAGTCCTTCAAAGTGGAAAATTTCACTGTGATTTATTTTTTTTCCAGATGTAAATACATAACAATAATGCAGTTATAAAACTGGCATTGTATTAAACCATAAATTATATTTGACACATAATAATGTTGAATTACTATGGAAGTCCATCAACGTGCAGGGGTATTGCCAACACATGGACCGTTAGTGCTTGCACCAGTGTTACTGCTTGTTCCACAATAAATAAAGTTCTGGGGATCTTTGCTGTTGGGGTCAAAATGGAATAAACTCAGTGAGGAAGAGAGATGTGTCAGAGTCAGGTTAGGGCCCAGAGCCCCAGATCATAGGGATTCATTCCTTTGCTTATTTACTCATTCAGTCCATCTTTAATGAAGACCAGACAGTGCAACGCTAGGCTCTGAGGGTGGAGAAGACAGACCTGGCTGGCCTCTGTCCTCCAGAAGAAAACACAGGGATTTGAAAATAGACTGCATGGTTCGTTAATTAATTCTGATAAATTCACGTCATTATTCCTTGGAGATCTGGTCTCTTCTCACTGGCAATATCACTGCTAGTGGTTAAGTGAGGTTAGGGACCAGTTGAGATGGAGAGAGAGAAATTAACCAGAGTGGAGGGAACTAGAATTCAAGAACAGGGATATTGTTTACATGGCTGCAGTTCAGATCAAAGAATCTGAACTGGCCAACAGATCGAGGCTTATTAAGAGATGCTTCCAGACTAAGAACCTTAAACCAGTCCATGACAGCAGGGGAGCCCGTGAATCCACACCTGCTTTCTTGTTTGGTTGGTTTGAATTGCTGATTCCTCATCGTCAATGCCAATGCCTTGCTTAGGAAGCTTCCAGTGAAATAATGTGATAGCCTGGTGTGTGGAATATTGTTAATATTACAATGACGGTCACAGTGGGACTTAGCCTGGGTGGCTGGAATGCCTGGATTAATCATTCAGGGGTCTGTTTATGTAAGTATCTCAGGAGGCTTCTTGGGAAAGGGGTGCAGGGAGCTCTGGAGCCAACATCCAGCTTTCCTAGAAGGCTAATTAATTGCAGTCTTATAAAGAGGACCAGAGACCACCAAACTCCAGCCGATGATCATTTACTGTGAGTTGGGAACACAGTGACATTGGTCTGGTATCCTTTGTGGTCAGTGGAGTGTGTATTCATTGGAAGGACTGATGTTGAAGCTGAAGCTCCAATACTTGGGCCACCTGATGCGAAGAACTGACTCATTGGAAAAGACCCTGATGCTGGGAAAGACTGAAGGCAGGAGAAGGGGGCGACAGAGGATGAGATGTTTGGATGGCATCACTGACTCAATGGACATGAGTTTGAGAAAGCTCCAGGAGATAGTGAAGGACAGAGGAGCATGGTGTGCTGCAGTCCATGGGTTGCAAATAGCTGGACACAACTGAGTGACTGAACAACAACAAAGTGGTCAGTGGAGAGGCAGAGGAAGTATTTCTAAGAGTTTTTGCTTTCTGAGCAAACCACTTCCTGTATCTTCTGAGAAAGAAAGGTACAACTTGGAAGGACCAGGGTAGGCTGCCCTTCAGAGGAGAATAAAAATAGAAATAATTAGAAAGGAAACGCAGAAGCAGAGCATTGAGACAGCAACTAAGGACAGTGGAGAAGTATTGCAAGGCCCCTAGGTGGGTTTGGAGCCCAGTGATGGGAACAGAGATCAGGACTGTTTATCAGATGCTGGGGAGACATAAATGGATAAGGCATGAGTGGCCCCAGACCTCCAGCTGATTGCGGTCCCACACGGTCAGGCAGTTTTCAGTGTTGGGGAAGGAGAGGGGGGGTCTCCACTTCAATATGGAGCTATGCCCCTGGGGAGGGATGTTTAGGGAAACTTCCAGAAGAAGGTGATGATTGTGAATTAAGGGATAAGCAGATGCCAGCTGAAGAGGGGGGTAAGCACACTTCAGGCAGGGAGGTTACATGTATAAAATAGGGGGAGTGGGTGAGAACCAGTATGGCTCATGGGAGGAATTGTAAACACTTGGTGCTCCTGAGAATAAAACGATAAATAGAGAGAGGAGGAGGTAAGGCTAGAAAGAGAACAGGCTGATTTTATTTAGTCTGCAGGTCCTTCGGGCTGTGCACTTGTCTAGGAACTGGAGATCTCACGGAGCTCAGACGCCAAAGGGAGTTAGTTGACTGCCATGCTTAGGAGTTTGTATTTTCTCTCGGGGCAATAGGGAGCCACGGATGGTTTAAGAGGAAGAGCAGTGACATCATATTTGCGGTTTAGACTCATTTCTCTGGCCGCAGTATGAAAATGGGGACTCAAGGGCGAGATGGAGGTGGGAGGCATAGTCACGAGAAACCAGCAAGAGAGATGATGAGGGTTTGAGCTAGAAGGAAGATCTCCCCACAGTCCTGATTCCCCAAGGTGGTTGTGGGCCTGGGAAACAGGGCTGGGTGGCTGTGAGTGGAAGGATGAAGACCTGCCCTTCAGTTCTGTAGAAACAACAATTAGGTGCCAGGAGAAAGGAAAGCATTTATTTGCCCCATCTCCTTGGCAGTGCTTTTGTGCTGCAAAAATTATGAAGTCGATAAGTGGGAGGTGTGATTTATTTCACCTGGTGCTCCCCAAACCCAGGGTGGCCAGGGTGGCAATGCAGACTGCAAGCTGGCTAGGGGAGATGAGAAAACCAACCCCAATTTGGGAGGCTGGTCCTTTCTAATTGAACTGTTGAGGGAATTTTGATAAATGGCCCAGCCAAAGCAGCAAAATTAATGAATCAGGCTTGAGGCTGAAAGACTGCATCCAGAAGGATAAGGTAGGCATACAAGCATCACTTCAGTTGCATCCGACTCTTTCATGACCCCATGGACTGTAGCCTGCCAAGCTCCTCTCCCCATGGGATTCTCCAGGCAAGAACACTGGAGTGGGTTGCCATGCCCTCCTCCAGGAGATCTTCCCGACCCAGGGATTGAACCAGCATATCTTACGTCTCCTGCTTTGGCAGGCAGGCTCTTTAACCACTAGGGCCACCTGGGAAGCCTGAGGAGGGCAATGACAGGGCTCAAATCCTGTTGATGCTGGAAGGTGGGTGGAGGGAAAGGAAGCTCAGACTCTCCTCGTTTTCCAGGTGGGCTGGAAGCACAGTAATCCTGGTTAACATGGTCACCATTTGGTTCTTCTAAAAAGCAGAGAAAGGTGTATTCTGTGAGCCAGAAAAAAGCACCTAGCTGCTACCTAAGCCTGAAGGTTAAAGACATCCTTTTCAGACTTAGCAATGGGTGAATGGATTCTGATAGAGAAGACGAGAGCCTGCCAGGCGGCTCAAATCAAACGCCACAGGGGAAAGGAGGGGCAGGGCACTTCGCTCTGCGTGATGATCTCTTTTTCTTCTAAGGGTCGCACCCCTGGAACTCTGTCTTTTCAAATATCCTCCCCAGCCTCCTGGGCTCTGAGTTGGTGTACCCCTTCCCACTGAGTCAAAGCATTTGCAAGGAAAAAAAAAATCAAATCCAACTTGGCATATAACCTTTCAAGGCACTAGGGGACCAATTCCAACTTCATGCACTCAGCATCTGTCTTTTTGTGAAGAAGAACAGAATGAGGACTCTGGGAAAAGGAAATGGATCTCAATCCTCATAAGGTTGGCATTATTGCCCCCACCGAGGAAACTGAGGCTGTGATATTGCAATTTATAATAAGAAATATGTGTATGGTCTTCTTCCCACATCTGGCACAGAGTTCTTAAAACCCCTGGAATTTCTCCTGATAGAGAGCTTTAAAGATGACTCTTGTTATATTAATAAGGTAACTTTGGGGGACCTCACCCAAGGATGGGAAAAGTGAGCGGCAGAGGATGAGATGGTTAGACAGCATCACCATCTCAATGGACACAAGTTTGAGTGAACTCTGGGAGATAGTGAAAGATAGGGAAGCCTAGTGTGCTGCAGTCCATGGGGTTGCAAAAGAGTTGGACATGACTTAGGATGGGAGCTGGTTGCCAGGAGAACAAGCCACATGATTAGAGGGTTTCAGTCCTCCGCCCACACACACCCCCATTTCTGGGCTGGAGGTTGAATCAGTTGCCAATGGCCAATAATTTAATCAATCATGCCTATGTAATGAAACCTCCATAAAAACTCAAAAGGATAGTGTTTGGAGAGTTTCTGAGCTGGAGAACACATGGAGATGGGAAAAGAGGGCATGGAAACTATACCTTTTCCCCACCCCTTGCTCTAGAGGTCCTTCCATCTGGCTGTCCAGAATTATATCTTTTTGTAATAAACTGGCAATCTAGTCAGTAAAATGTTTCTCTGAGTCCTGGGGCGCTCAAGGAAATTAATCAAACCCAAGGGGAGGGTTACTGGAATCTCAGATCTATAGCTAGGTGGTCAGGAGTACAGGTGATTATCCCGACTTGAGCCCTTAACCTGTGGGATCTGATTCTGTCTCCATGATTCAGTTCCACTCCAGTTTCAGAATAGAGCTGAGTTGGAGGATACCCAGCTGGTGTCGGAGAACCTCTTGGGGGTATCAGAGAATCCTCCAATGCCCTGCTCATTCCCTGCCATTCACTGTATTTGGTTCCAGAAACTTAGCTGGTGATCAGAAGTGGAATCAGGGTCAGAAACTTAGAGGCTAAGAGAGGTTAGTTAACTTACTTCATGTGCATTTGAGGCGCTGACAAAATCAAGGCATGGACTTCCCTGGTGGTTCAGTGGTTCAGAACTCACCTGCCAATGCAGGGGACATGGGTTCAATCCCTGGTCCAGGAAGATTTCACATGTTGAGGGACAACGAAGCCCATGAGCCGCAACTACTGAGCCCACCCGCCTAGAGCTGATGCTCCGCATCAAGGGAAGCCACAGCAATGAGTTCTCACACCGCAACTACAGAGTAGCCCCTGATCGCCGCAACTAGTGAACACCTGTGTGCAGCAGTGAAGACCCAGTGTGGCCAAAAAATAAAAAAATAAATAAAATAAAAAACAGGGCATGGTAACTTCAGTCACGTTAGTATTGACTTTGGATTTTGGAAGGCAAAGGGGGTCTTTGTATGCCTGTTACTGTCCAGCCTAGAGAGCTTATTGCCTCTTTCACAAATAGGAATAGCGTCTTTGACCATCACTTTTTGGCAACCCGTCAAGACCTCCAGGGCAAAGCAAACTCTAAAAGGAGTTTCCTTTCTTCCTTCCTTTCTTTTTTTAAACTTAAGTCTATGAGCTCTATATTTACTCAGAAAACTCCCTTGATGACTCCTGTTTGGAGCAGAAGGGACCTGCAAGCAGATGACCTGCCCTTCCAGCAAGGAAGACTTTCTCTTCATGCCAAGACAACAAGAAGGGGAAGAGAGAGTAGGGATGGAGAGATGGGTTTGCTTATTACCAGGAGCACGGGTGATGACTCACAGAACACCCTGGGCAGCCCCACATCTTCCCTAGCTCCACCCAGTAGCTCGCCCGGGATGTTGGAAGCCTGTCACCAGAAAAGTGGCTGTGCTTTGTGCAGGATGGATGAGAGACAGGACAGGTGGCAGGTTTGCATAGAAGCAGAGAGAATCTGCTTGAGCAAGTTTTCTCTGGAACTCCAAGAATCAAGGGGAGAACTGTGGGTGATCAAAGCTCGTGGTCCTGGGGATCCGTCCACACCAAAGCAAGTCCCTGGGATAAAGGGCAGGGAGACACAGCCCATGTTTGCGTTATGTCAATGATTAAATTCATGATTAGTTTGAAGCATGGCAGGCAGGTAAATTATATACAGTAAGGGATCAGACCCAGACTAGGAGTGGAGATCAGAAAAGTCTTTAGCTGAAATGCAATGAAGGAGTAGAGCAGGGCAGGGCTCTGGAGAGGTGATCACCCCCCTCGCGGTGGGGTCGGGGTCGGAAGAGAAAGGTCCATTCTGAGAACTCTGAACATAAACACGGAAGCGAACAGCTTGCTTTTCTGCCTATATGCATTTTCTCCCTTTCTACAAATCAGGTTCAATGGAAGGACAGACACATCTATGTTCAAGCTGGTGGAGACCGTCTGCCATCAGCTCCTCTGTGCTTAAGGAGAACAGGCAGGTGATTTAGTGTGATTGCATAGTCCAAAGCCAGAGTAACTCTCTGTGTGTGTGTGTGTGTGTGTGTGTGACAGAGAGAGAGAGAGATAACAAATCTATTAATATATATTCATGGCTTGTATGTTCAGATTTCTCTGCAGCATTGGAAAGAGGACAAATAAAGCAGATGAACTGTATTCATATTGTCATTTTTAAGAACTAGTGAATATCCTGGGTCAGAAGTTTCCAGTTTTTTATTTTCTTGCTTGGGTAGGCATTTTCGATTCTCAGATGGGCATTGGGATAAAATGATGATTTGTTGGTTGCAACCATATAACTGCTCACAAAGCATTATCTTGTAAGATGCTCTCTATCTCCCTGAGAGGTAGAAACTTCTTTAATGCATGCATTCATTTACTTACTTGTTCAACAAGGATCCTTCAAGCTCCTATTGTCTGCAAGGCATATTTTTTTCAGTTCTGAGATAGGTGCACATATAATAGAAAAGCTTGTCATTGTGGAGCTAGAAATCTAGTGGGGAGGAGGGAAGGTAGATGCTTGAAGCATAAACAGATGAATAAAGGAAACAGATGATGTGAGATGATAGCTAGTGGGTAGTCAAGTGGGTGATTGGGGGTGGGAAGAGGTGAAACCAAGGAGGTGACATTTGAACTGATATTTGAAAAACAAGGAGGAGTTGCTTGGCCGGGAAGCTAGGAAGAGCTGGATTGTCCCAGTAAGAGCGATCCGGAGAGAGACAACATCATTGGGAATCTCAGAGAAGTTGAATGGTTCTCCCAGGGTCATGCAGCTAAAGGATAGGTTTGCTGAAGATTCTACACAGAGACTTTAAGTCAAGGGATATTTTCCTGTTACTTTCTTAATGATCTCTGACCCAGTATTGATATTGCAGGATTCCAGGATGCTATCATATTTATTCCATCTTTTGTTATTTAAACTTCAGCAGTTGTCATTTTGGGTAGTGATGAGGCTGATAGATGGAACATGTAATGTTCAAGCCATGGAAACTCATAAAGATGAGGATGTAGAGAAGGAGACCACAGCTTTTTCAGTGTTCCCTGCAGGGGATTCTGGCAACTTGGGTAGGCATTTTCAATTCTCAAATAGGCATTGGGGTAAAATGACAATTTGTTGGTTGCAACCATATAACATCTCACAAAGCATTATCTTGTAAGATGCTCTCTACCTCCCTGAGAGGTAGATAATTCTTTAATGCATGCATTCATTTACTTTCTACTTTGTCCATTCTCAGACAGTTTACTTTTATCTTTCTTTCTATCTCCTCTCACCCGACTGTTCTGGAAGGTCTGGATGCTTGTCTGTTGCAAGTTTCTAATGCAATAAATCTCTGGAATGTTCCTGAGGTTGCTGGGAGAATGGGTGATGCAAAGAGAAATTTCCTATAGCACCTTAAATCATAGGATAGCAAACTTTCTGTAAAGGGTCAGATATAAAATATTTTCAGCTTTGCAGGTCCTATAATCTTGGTCCTAAAGACTCAACTCGGCCACTGTAATGGGAAAGCAGCAATGGTCAGTGTGCAAATGATTGAGTCTGGCTGTGTTCCAATAAAACTTTATTATGAAACAGGTCATCAGCTGGATTCGGCCTGTGGGCTATAGTTTGCTGACCTTTGCTGTTGTTCAGTCGTTAAGTCATGTCTGATTCTTTGCAACCCCATGGACTGCAGCATGCCAGGCTCCCCTGTTTTTCACTGTGTCCTTCGTTTGAGCATTTGCTCAAACTCTTGTCCATTGAGTTGGTAATGCTTTCTAACCATTTCATCCTCTGCCATGCACTTCTCCTTTTGCCTTCAATCTTTCCCAGCCTCAGGGTCTTTTCTAATGAATTGGCTCTTCGCATCAGGCGGCCAAACTATTGGAGCTTCAACTTCAGCATCAGTACTTCCAATGAATATTCAGGGTTGATTTCCTTTAGGATTGACTGGTTTGATCTCCTTGCTGTCCAAGGGACTCTCAAGCATTTTCTCCAGCACCACAGTTTCAAAGCATCAATTCTTTGGCGCTCAGACTTCTTTATGGCCCAACTCTCACATTCGTACATGACTACTGAAAAAAACATAGCTTTGACTAGAAGGACCTTTGTTGACGAAGTGATGTCTCTGCTTTTTAATATGCTGTCTAAGTTTGTCATAGCTTTCCAAGGAGCAAGCGTATTTTAATTTCATGGTTGCAGTTACCATCTATAGTGATTTCTGCAGCCCAAGAAAATAAAATCTGTCACTACCATTTTTCTTCCTTCTATTTGCCATGAAGTGGTGAGATCGGATGCCATGATCTTAGTTTTTTGAATGTTGAGTTTCAAGCCAACTTTTTCATTCTCCTCTCTCACCCTGATCAGGAGGCTCTTTAGTTCATCTTCACTTTCTGCCATTAGAGTGGTATCATCTGGATATCTGAGGTTGTTATTTCCCCTGGCAATCTTGATTCTAGCTTGTGAGTCACCCATCATGAGATTTTCCGTGATGTACTCTGCATAGAAATTGTTGACCTTTGCCCTTAGGAATATAACAACTCCATGGGACCAGGAGGGATGAGGAAGATAGAGAGTTAGAGTTCTAAAATATGAGCTAATGATTTGATAAACTGTGATAAACAAGAATGTTTGAATTAGGAATTAGGAGACTAGCTTCCACCCTTTGGCATTAACTTACTAGATGGCCTTAAATAGGTCTTTTAACACCTCTGCGCCCAGTTATCTCCCCTGGCAACTTGGGCATTGGATTACCTAAATTCTAAAGTCCATTTTTGGCTACTGTATCTTTAGCCCATTCCAAATTGAGGGCAGCAGACCTCAGAGAGACATCGGGGTAACTGGGCCATTTCCCAGAATTTATCTGCCTGATATCGTGCATTGCAATCTCAGTGTCAGTTTAACTCCAGCAAGATATGTCACGTGGGTATCGGTATGCAGTTGTTGCTGTGATTAGCAAAATGCAAAGTCATTTAAACATTTGCAGAATTCGTAGCTTTTTTTTTTTCCTGCCACAATGCATTTTCTCAATCAACAGACACTAAAAATGCAATTTCAGCTTCATAAGGGCCTGCTCAATTTTCAGTGTTCTCATACCCAAGTTTGGAAATGCTGCACTTGAAGTCAGGCAACCCTGGATTGGATATTTGGTGCTGTCCTTCACGTGCTCTGTGGCCTATGGTCAAGGTGTTCACCCCTTTTAACCCTCTATTTGTTATTAGTAATATAGGGTAATGGCTAAGTAGTTCCTGGTTTTATTTTTGGAATTAAATGAGGGAATATAGACAAGGCAATTAACATAGTGCCTGACACACAGGAAGCACGTATTAATGTTAGCTATTATATTTGAAATGATGATTATTAATAGTTAGTACTATAGTACAGAAATAGGAGAAGGAATGGTAATAAAACTGAAATATCAAGAGCTATTGAAGGTAATGAGAGTAGCAGGATGTCACAGGTGAATATTCTGGACAATTGGTGACTTAATTGAGATACCACCAAACCACCGCAGTTTTCCTAAAGACCCGTTTTCTCCTAAGCACCCAAACTCAGACCTCTAGGGTCATGAGATTTCTTGGAAAGTCCTTACCCATCATTCTGAACTTAGTGATTTGGAAAAGGACCGTTGGATGTCATTCCACTTGTGCAATGCTGCTTTAACAGAAGAAAAGAGTAAGTGCAGCCGGTGTCAAACAAAAATGAATATATTACTTTATAGTCTAACACAAGACAAGTGGGAGACCCCAAAGGCTGCCTCTTGACTTCCTGAGCATACAAAGGAAATACATCATGGATGATGGTGACAAATAAAGCACCGAGGGCATCCATCCTGCCTGTGAGTGGTTAGGGTGGGGGGAGTGGCTCGGAGCCTCTCACTTAAGAGTCTGGAAGAATATATATTCAAGCCTTGGAAGATTTCCTTCATGAGTTTTTTCTTCCTCCATGAGTTTTTGCGTCTGTCAAGCATGAAGGCCATAGGATTTTGTTATATATTTTTAAATAAAATGTCTACTTAAATGGGGTTTGGAGTGGGCAGCTGCATTTACATGATAGAACACTGGAGTGCCTGGTATTCATTGTGTGTCTGTGTTAAGCACTTCATTTTACATCATTTTATATAACCCTTGCAACAAGCCTTCAAGCTGTTTCCATATCTCACCATTCAGATAAGGAATTGATCAGGAGGCAACTGGGCCACATGATGTCACTGAGTCTAGATTTGACTGATCCCCAAAGCTGTCAACCTTCCCAGCATTCTTGAGTTTCTTAACATTGATCTGAAGACCATTTGTGCCCAATTCCCTGGACTTCTAGTAAAAAGGAAGATTATTACACCCCACCTGACATTTACTGATAAAGAATTTCTACCAGGAATCTGCATCAGTAGTGAACTCTCCAGGAGAGTCTTGTGTGCACAAACGTTTGAGAGTTACTGCACTACAATTTCTTATCTGTTAGGATATCTTCCACCTAGTATTCTTACCCTGTGTTTAGGCACATGGGAACTGACAGGGTTCCTTAGGTTTTCAGTTACTGTTAATCCTCCTCCAGCCAAGGAAATGGAAAACAGGACAGTTTTTCTTTTTCTCTATCCTGGTGGATGAGTAATCATATGATGTCAGTGACTTTATTACACAGTGGTTTCAAAATTTTTCTAAATTTTGATAGTATGTGGTTCTATAAGATATCTCCTATAAATCATTGAAAATATTACACCTGAAAGTAACTTCAAAATAGCAGAGAGGTCTTTAGGATTATCACAAAGCAAAATTGAGAAATCATAAATTTGGGGTGTTTTTAAGTTAAGATAATTCACTTAAAATGCTATGCTTGTAGTTGAAGTAAGTTGTCACGAGGAGTCAGTGATGTCCTCTTTATATAAAATTTGATAATCAGATAATGAAGTTTTTCCACTGATAAGTTAGACTGAGAAGCATAATTGGAATAACAGAATAATAAATTGCAGTAATAGAATTGCAAATGGTTAGAGCTTGACGGGGTCAAGGAATCAAATACGAGAGTTGATAGAAATCTATGAACAACACATGATTAGTCAGCAGCACACCATTTTATGAGTCTTAAATAAAACTCTGAACAATGTTGCCTCATCCAACAAAAAAGTTGACAAAAATGTGGGACCCCCCCCAACTAAAAGTGGCCTCAAAATTTTTTCAAGAATTCTCCATTTAGTCTGCCTCGCTTTTCATCTTTCTCTCTCTGAGTGGTCTTATCTGTATGCCTTAGTTTTCTCTATCCTTTCCTTTGTCTCAGTATCTGTTTTGGGCTGAATTGTGTCTTTCTTTCCTGAATTCATATGCTGAAGTTCCAAGCCCTCGAACTTCACAATGTGGCTGTATTTGAAGGTAGAGTCCTTATTGGTAATTGAGTTAACAAGAGGTCCTTAGGGTGGGTCTTAATCTTAGATGACAGATGTCTTTATAAGTAGAGAAAATTCAGACGTCAGCAGGTCCAGAGGGAAGGTAACGTGAAGACACTGGGAGAAGACGCACATCTGGAGCCAAGGAGAGAGGGTGAGACCAGCCCTGCTGACACCGTGATCCTGCACTTCCAGCCTCCAGACTGAGCAAATACATTTCTGTGGTTTAAGCTGCCCAGTCTGGGACTTCGTTACAGCAGCTGGAGCAAAATAACAGTGTTTCTGTGTACTGTCCTCTCTGGCTCTCTGTGACTCTCGCTTTCTCTCCGTGCCTCTCGGAGTTTCACTGGGTTATATTCTCTGACTCTGCATTTCAGATTCTCTCTGTGTTTCTCTCTCATCTGTTTATCACATGCTCTCTTTTGTTCTCTATTTCTTCTCCTGTCTTTTTCTCTCTCCTGTTTCTCTACTTTATCATCCTCTGTCTTCCTTGGGTAATCTGTGGTACTTCATGTGAAATGTTTAGAACAGCACCTGTCTTATAGAAACTACTTGAAAAAGCTTCTTGTCCCTCACCCTCTCTCTTTTCTTTTCTTCTTCACTGTTTCCTTTCCATTCCTTTTTCATTCACTCCCTAACTGGACACAAAGGAAAACTGGAATTTATTTTTCAGGATTTATTGTCTTTACTGAATGAGGTTTTACAGCTCCCCCATTCTAATTTTAAAGCAACTCACCTGACTGTTATACATTTCTCAAAGGGGGAGAGAAAGGGAGACTAAATTGAATTGCCTTTTGTAAGTGACCTTGGTTTGATTTTGTTTGTTTATCCCTTTTGAGTAAACATCTTTAAATCAGGTGATCTCACCTTTTACTGGATGCTGATTCACCCCGAGGGCTGGCTAAATATGCACATTTTTGCTCTCTCACCCCAAATTTTGAATCAGTGCACTTTGAATCTTTTATATAATTTTACAGATTTCTGGGCGGTTCTGATGCAGGGATTTCTTTCAGCATGCTCTGAGAATCACGGTCTTAGAAAATAAAAAAGGACAGCCCCTCTAAGCCCTGCCTAACCTTCGTTCATTCTAAATAAAGAATAAAATAAAGTCGAGTTTCATTTCAAGAAGAGGTTTGAAAATATTCCTTAAGAGGATCAAGTTGTGGACTTTTATTTTTTTTTTCCTTCTTCATTTATTTTTTCTGATGCAAGGAGCGCATAACATTTAATCTGGGGAGCAGAGAGCTGACGTTCACTTCCAAACAATTTAGGTAGGTGGAAAAGAAGAGTGAGACTTGAAAAATTAACAGTCATAGACTTACTTCTTTGGCACCTGTTTTGATTATTGAATTAAGAAAGTTCTGGCAGCTACAACTGGGTCTGCCAGGTGTTGAAGAGCACGTTTCAGGGAGGATGGAAAGGGATGTCAGGAGATGTGAGACTCATTCATTTAAAAAATAAACTGTCCGGATCAACTTCTGTTTAGGCTGTCAGAACTGATCGCCAGCGTAATGAAACATCAAGAACAAAGGGGGCGAGGAGACACTGATAAAGCCCAAATACATTGTGAAGTATAAAAACCTGCTGATTTTTAAAGCAGCACCCCCATGTGTCAGCTTACTGGTTTGTGGAAACCACCGACACGTTGAAAGTAGTCCATTTTCCCCCAGTTAGGTGCATTTTCGTCCATGTTTTTATGGAGGCTGTAAAAAAAAATGCTGTCGAGGGACTGATCTTTTAGTCTCGGGATGATGGGAGGACCACGGCATCTGAGAGATCTTTGGGAGACAGATGGGTATGGGAGAAAAGGCAAGTCCTCTGTCAGAGGTGGAATCACTTAGCATCGCTCTGGAAGAAGCAGGCGTCATCTTCCGTGAATTCTGAGTATCTGTTATACATACACACACACACACAGAAACATACACTCCTGCAATTGTTCATGCACACACATGGACACACATACACAAAACGTGTGTGTACATACACACAGCTATACGTGGACACACACAAATGCTTCCACTATAGACAGCAAACAAAATCACATGTTTTTGCACAACCATATTCATGGGAAACCATATACTACGTAGATCAAACACCTTTCGGGGCCCCTGGTCAAGCCTGCTGCTGAGATGAAAGCCTGGAAGCCATACAGATGGGATGGGCACATCTCCTTCCAGAACGCTGGGGAGTTACTCCATGAAAAATTCCTCTGGGAATTTCCCTGGTGGTCCAGTGGTTAAGACTCTGTACTTGCACTGCAGGGGGCACGGGTTTGACACCTGGTTGGGGAACTAAGATCCTGCATGCCACGTGATGAGGCCGAAAAATTTTTAAAAAATTAAAAAATTGCTCTGCTATCACAGAGTTCCATTCATTCCTTGGACCCACCTTTCAGGATCCATCTGTCAGTCATGTCCCACACAGGTGGATTCATATCCCTAGCATATGTGTTTTCGGATCATGAGGCTTGTCTGGGGCGCTTGGCAACGACCTGGCAAGGCTGAACTGGATGGAACTCCCCAATACCATCTATACTGCACCCTGATGGTGCTGGAGCTGAGTCCATGGAGGCTAAGTGGATGGTGTGTCTGAGATCATGTGAAACTTCAGAATAAGTATAACACATCTTCCTAAAGCATGAGCAACTCTAGGTGGAGTCAAACAATTCAAAACATTTTATTGCTTGCCAACCAGTTTAATCAACTGTATTCGTTTAGTCAACAATTTGTATTATAAAATTTACATGCATTTTTCAAGGGAAAAGAGCAGTGATCTGCAAATCAACTGGGCTTGGTGTATTTTTCAATGGAGAGGGTCTTGAACTATCATTTAAATTTTATGCTATGAGTTTTTCTGCTTCTTCCGGAATGAATTTTTCTCATTTATAACTTTAGAGCCAATGCTTTTTATCTAGTTTTCGAATTTGTTTATTTATATTTATTACTTATAGGACTGTCCTGGTGGCTCAGTGGTAAAGAATCCGCCTACAATGCAGGAGACCCAGGTTCGATCTCCGGGTCAGGAAGATCCCCTGGAGAAGGAAATGGCAACCCACTCCAGTATTCTTGCTTGGAGAATTCTGTGGACAGAGGAGCCTGGTGGGTTAAGTCCGTGGGGTCACAAAGAGTAGGACCCGACTTTACGACTGAGTATACACATGTTTACTTAAATAAAGACTTTATTGATTTAGAGTAGTTTTAGATTTACAACAAAACTGAGGTTTTCCATATTCCCCCTGCCTCTATCTACACAATCAATAAAATGCATATATATTTACTCTTCAGTAATTTCTGGTCAATGTATACACCTATGTAACCATCATCCCATCAAGATAAATAATATTTCCGTCACTCAATAAAGTTCCCTTTTGAGTCTTTTCAGTCTTTCCACCCCTATTCCCCCCTAAACTACTGATCTGATTTCCATCAGCATAGTTTACTTTGCCTGTTCTGGATTTCATATCTGTAGCATCTGTATTTTTTCAATCAAGGTGTTTTTGACCTTCCTATGTGTTTTTTACATATGTATATGTCTAGTTTAATTTCAAGGATATATAGCCCATAATACGTTTATCCACTCACTGATAGATGGGCATTTTGGTTTATGTTCAATTTTTTGACTATTACAAATAAAACTGCTAGGAAAAAAATCATAGTACAGGTCATTTTCAAAGATATATGGGTTCGTTTTTCTTGGATAAATACCCAGGACTATGGTTGTTGAGTCCTATTTATGTTTAGCTTTGTAAAACAAATGCCAAGGAGTTTCACAAAGTGGTCGCAAGATGTTGCACCCTAACCAGTAATGAATGAGAAGTCTATAGAGTCCTCACCCTTGCCAACACTTAATACAGTCAGTCATTCCAGTACAGTAAGTTCACTGCAAACAAGCAAAAGCACATTGGTAAGTCAAATTTGTTTGTAAGTCCAACAAAGTTAGCCTAGGTATCCATCCAACTAACGCAACTGGCCAAGTAGTCTGTACCTAATGGGCTTCCCTTGTAACTCAGCTGGTAAAGAATCTGCCTTTAATGCAGGAGACCTGGGTTCGATCCCTGAGTCAGGAAGATCCCCTGGAGAAGGAAATGGCAACTCACTCCCATATTCTTGCCTGGAGAGTCCCATGGACACAGGAGGGGGACAGGCTGCAGTCCTGTACCTGATGGGTTTATAATGTTTTTCACAGAAATAATACATAAAATACAAACACAATAAACAAAACATTTTAAATTTTACAGAACAGTCCCTGGAATAGTACAATAGTTCAATACAACAGCTGGCACACGGGGGCTGGCATCAAGTGAACAGGCAAGAAGAGTCCCTGCCTGGAGGAGGGAGAAGAGGAGCTGGGAGATGTTAGAGTTGAAGGACCACCAGCAATAGGAGACGGAGGGGGGCTGCAGCTTCACTCATGCCTGACGTTGATGGAATGCACATTTGCATCTTTGAAAGTTTAAGACTTGAAGGTTCATATGTAGGCGACTTACTGTATAATGAATATGTAACCATCTCTCATTGCGGTACTAATCTGCATTTGCCTATGACTGGAAAGTCGAACTTTTCATGTAATCAGGTATCTTGCTTAGGTCCATTCAAGTCTTTTGCCTGTTTAAAAAAGCCATGATGTCTTTTTATTATGAGGTTATGCTTCTTTATATATTATGGATGCAAGGCCTTTTTCGGATGTAGCTATTTCAAATATTTCCTCAAAGTTTTTGGCTTGCTTTTTATATGTGTGTGTATATAGGTATATATTTTAAAGTGTCTTTTGATGAGAAGTTTGTAATGTTGATGAAGGCCAACTAACAATCTTTTTCTCTTATGGTTTGTGGTGCTTTTGGGGTGGTGGAGGGGCGGTGTCTGTGCTGCATGACTTGAGGGATCTCAGCTCCTGGAGCAGGGATTGGACTTGGGTCACAGCAGTGAAAGCCCGGAATCCTAGCCACTAGGTCACCAGGGAACTCCCTGATTGGTCTTTTCATGTTGTCTTCAACAAGTCTTTATCCTTCAGTTCTCAAACTATCTCAAGATATTTTCCTTTGTTTTCTTCCAGAAGTTGCAGAGCTTTAACTTACATGCTTGGATTTGTGGTTCATTTTAAATTAATTTTTATGTATGAAGTAAGACAGGAGTTGAGGTTCAATTGTTGATATTATTAATTAGTAGAATTAAAAAATATTTTCCAAGTTTTTCTTGACAGTCTGTGAAGCATAACTTCTTGCCTCTTGCATGCTTGCGTGCTTGATCAGTCACTCAGTTGTGTCCAACTTTTTGTGACCCATGGACTGTACACTGCCAGGCTTCTTTGTCCATGGAATTCTCCAGGCAAAAATATTGGAGTGGGTTGCTAGGCTCTCCTCCAGGGGATCTTCCTGACCCAGGGATCGAACCCCCATCTCCTCTGTCTCCTGCATTGCAGGCAGATTCTTTACCCACTGAGCCACCTGGGAATCCCCAACTTCTTGCATATTGACCTTGAAATCTGTGGGTTTGGAGGGTTTACTTCTTATCTCTTTTTGTTTATTCCATATTATTATCATGTAAATAATCAAGTCTGTGAGAAAAAAACAGTTTTATTCAGTCCTTTCCAAACTTTATGATTTTTATTTCTTTCATGTATTGTTGCATTGGCGAGGACCTCTTATATGTTGAAACAGGCGGAAAGATTCAGTATTTCACCATTAAGAATGATGTTAATACTCAGGATTGTGTGTGTGTGGTTGTTATTTGTTGTTTTTGCAGATACCTTATATCAGACAGAAAAATTATCTTCTAGTCCCAGTTTACTGAGAATTTTTATCATAAAATGGACGATAGATTTTGTTAAATGCTTTTCTACATCTGTTGGGAGGTTCATATAATTTTTCTCTATAATTCTGCTAATATGATGTTACACTAATTGTTTTTCACATGTTAAATCAACCTTGAATTCCTAGGATAAATTTCACCTGATCAAGACATGTTATACTTTTTAAATTATTGCTGGATTTATGTTTATAATATTTCGTCGAGAATTTCTACCTTTATGTTCATGAGGGATACTGGTGGGTAATTTTTTCCTGTTTAGGTAATGTTTTTCTGGAATTTTAGTATTTAAATTATATTGACCTCATAAAAGAAGGCAAGAACTGCTCCATCCTTTTCTACATTCTGAAAAAAAAGCTTTTGTATAATAGTACTGGTATTGTTTCTGCCTTAAATATTTGCTGTAATTCACCTGTAAAGTTATTTGGGCTTAGAGTTTTGTTTGTGGAAAAAGTGAAAGTATTAGTCACTTAGTCATGTCTGATTCTTTGCGACCCTGTGGACTGTAGCCTGCCAAGCTCCTCTCTCTATGGGATTGTTCAATCAAGAATACTGGAGTGGGTTGCTCTTCCCTTCTCCAGGGGATCTTTCCAACCGAGGGATGGAATCTGGGTCTCCTGCATTGCAGGCAGATTCTTTACTGGCTGAGCCACCAGGGAAGGAAGGTTGTTTATATTGCAAATCCAATTTCTGTGATAGATAAAGTACTATTCGAGCTTTAAAATTTCTTCTTAAATTGGTTTTGGCTATTTGGAGCTTTCAAGAAATGTATTTCTATCATCTAAATTGCTGAGCTTACATGCATAAAAATATTTATAACATTTCCTGATCATGCTTTTAATATCTGCAGGATTGTACTCATATCTTCTATTTCATTCCTGATATTGATTTGTTTTCTCTATTCTTGATCAGTATTGCTAGGAGCTTCCCGGGTAACTCAGGGGACTTGCCTGGTGGCCCAGTGGTAAAGGATCTGCCTGCAATGCAGGAGACCCGGGTTCAAACCCTTGGTCAGGAAGATCCCCTGGAGGAGGAAATGGCAACCCACTCCAGTATTCTTGCCTGGAGTATCCCATGGACAGAGGAGCCTGGTGGGCTGCATACAGTCCATAGGGTCGCAAAGAGTTGGATGCGACTGAAGAGACTTAGCATGTATGCATATAAATCAACTATACTTCAATAAAATAAAATAAAATAAAAAACAGTTCTCTGAAAACTTAATCAAGAGGGAATTAGGTAAGTTGCACCCAACCCATCCTGTTGGAGGCTTGTTTTTCACTTGAGAAAGAGCAGAGACTATAGAACAACCTCACAGCTGTTTATGTCTTCCAGTAACTTTTTCTAACCTTTTCCCCATCTGCTTTTGCAGTAGGAAAAATCATTTTCTCCATGTGATGGGTCTTCAACACCCCCTTCCCTACCTCCTAGATACTGTACTCCAAGATACTATCCTAAATTACAGTGATTCATTATTCCTATTAAAACAAACAGTATCCTCAAATTTCCTGGCAAACCAAACAATTGTGAACAGTAAATCCAAACAGTAAAACATGGGCACACATTGGGTAAATGTTATTTTCCCCGAACAAGAAAAGCTTTCGGCAAAGTGTTTAACTTGAATACAACAAAAGGCAATTTAATTTAGTAATACAGCTGGGTGAAAAATGGGGACCTCGGGTTTAATAAGAAGGGGAGAAAGACACGCATATATCATCCAAAAGGATAATTATGAGAAACTATTTTGTATGATCCAGCTAAATCAAAGCTTCTAATGCTTTTTTACTCCTGTCAAAATAGGGAGATTTAAGGCCTTAAAAATGGGAATTTTGCAGACTTCACTGCCAAGAAAAAAATGATTTGTCTCTTGATAAATTACTATTGGGCTTTATACTCAGGAAAAAATACACTTACACTGAAATAAATGCCAAGGAATGGCTAGAGAATTTATATTATTCGTTCATATCTGTCAGTGGATTGGTGGGGAGACAGCAGTCCCATTTAAAATGTCTCCCGGCTGGCTGACAGGATGCCACAGAGGCAAGATGAAAAACTCCAGTGATGGGGTGCAGGCGCAGACCCCCAGGAGGCTGTGTAGACCTGCCACTGTACTGTTTGACTTCTTTTTCTCCCCGGAACCCAAGCATCCTATCCCCTCTGGATTTCACACCTCAAGAAGAATCCCCAATTATGGACACATGTCTTTTTACAGATTCTGAATATTTCTGTGCTGCTTGTACATGTTCTAAACAAATCTGTCTTCCAAACAGAAGAGGAAACAGGAAAAAGAGAGAAAAACATTGGCAACCGCAAAGCCACAATAAGTCAATGCCAAGGGTCTGGTGAGGACTGCGTACACCTGGCTCTTCATCGTCTCCATCAAAGTCTTGATAAAAGCACACTGGTCATTGCCCTAGGGACCCAGACTCCAACTGTCCTTCTTTCACAACCTGTGCAAACCTTTGGCAAAATAGGTCACGGCTTCGGGCCTCAGTCTTCCCATCTGTAAAATGGCTGGTTTGGATAAGCAATTTTTCCCTGTAAGTGTTTCTGCGACATACATCATTTGAGATACGTGGTATACCTGGCAGCTCAGATAGTAAAGAATCTGCCTGCAATGCAGGAGACCCAGGTTTGACCCCTGGGTCAGGAAGATCCCTTCAAAAGGGAATGGTAACCTACTCCTGTATTTTTGCCTGGGAAATTTCATGGACAGAGGAACCTGGTGGACTACTGTCCATGAGGTCACAATGAGTCGGACACAACTGAGCAACTAACATTTCCACTTTTATACAAAATTGTATTCTATATCATAGACTAAAGCAGAATGGCTCCAGCCAAAGCAGAGAGCTTCTTCTTTTCTTACATTTTCCCACCTTCTGAAAATGAAAGTCACTCAGTCGTGTTCAACTCTTTGTGACCCCATGGACTGCAAAGTCCATGGAATTCTCCAGGCCAGAATACTGGAGTGGGTAGCCTTTCCCTTCTCCAGGGGATCTTCCCAACCCAGGGATCAAACCCAGGTATCCTGCATTGCAGGTGGATTCTTTACCAGCTGAGCCACAAGGGAAGCCCTAATTCTACAGAACTCTAGGGCTTCAGGAATACACTTTGAGAATTACTAACGTGAATATTTTCTAAGGATCCCCCTGGTATGAATACACCTCGGTTCTGGGGCTGGTCTGCTCCTGAAACAATATAGGCTGTGAAATGGTCAGATAGCTCTGATGGCCTTCTTTCCTCCATGGTGATGATGTGCCTGCTGTGGGGAGGTAGGGGCAGATAGGGGTCTTTTCCACAACGCCAAGCTCCCAAGGTTTCATTGCCGCTGCTCACCAGGGGCAATTCTCCTGCTCCATGGATAAGGCAGAAACATACAGTAGAGTCTTGGGGGAGCTGTTCAAAAATTCACATGAGAATTATCATCCAAATATTTACCGTCAGAAATTTGAAAGCTTTCTTGCTTGCTAAAGGCCGGTGTTTATCAGTTCCATACTCCAGTAAATTCTGGAGCACTTTGTTTTTCAAACAAAATAATGTAAAGACGTTGTTGTTGTTCAGTTGCTCAGTAGTGTCCGACTCTTTGCGACCCCATGGACCACAGCACACCAGGCTTCCCTGTCCTTCAGTATCTCTTGGAGTTTGCTCAAACTCATGTCCATTAAGTCAGTGATGCCATCTAACCATCTCATCTTCTGTTGCCCTCTTCTCCTGCCCTCAATCTTTCCCAGCATCAGGGTCTTTTCCAATGAGTTGGCTCTTCGCCTCAGGTGACCAAAGTATTGGAGCTTCAGCTTCAGCATCAGTCCTTCCAATGAATATTCAGGACTGATTTCCTTTAGGATTGACTGGTTTGATCTCCTTGCAGTCCAAGGGACTCTTAAGAGTCTTCTCCAGCATCACATTTCCAAAGCATCAGTTCTCCGGCACTCAGCCTTCCTTATGGCCCAACTCTCACATCTGTACATGACTACTGGAAAAACCATAACTTTGACTAGATGGACCTTTGTTGGCAAAGTGATGTCTCTGCTTTTAAATATGCTAAATTAATTATAGCAAGCACACTGGAGTCTTCCAAAAGCTGGATGATAACTCATTTGCTATACAAATAAATAAATGAAAGAATGGAATACATGCTTCGGGAAAAGAAAATTCTGATGAGTTCTTTTTCCTTTTTTGGACTTTCTTGGTGCTAAAAAAAAAAGTGCATCTCTATTTTAAGTTGCAAATCTTTCTAAAATGTCTGGATTGATTTTCTGTCTGAGTAACACCAATTTAAAGTGTTTTCTTCCTAAATCTTTTTTGTAGTTTACAGAGCACTGCACGTTTCACAAATCACTTTTTAGTTTATAAGCATAGTTTACAGTAGACTTTATACTTTATATGGTGTACCTTTCCAGGGTACTTTACAGTTTACAAAGTCGTTTATGGCTTACACATTCCTTTGTATAAGCCACTTAATCGTTTTCAAAGTATTTGGCATCTTATAAAGCCCTATTATAATTACAAAGCGCTTTGTAGCTTACCAAATGCCTTGCAATTTGTGAAATGATTACAAGCCCATAACCATGTTTAGCTTTAGCAGATGTGAGTGACATAATCACATCTTTCTTTGATGATTACAGGGATCATGCTGGGCATAAGAGTCATAATTATGAACTTGTCTTTACTGAACACAGACCCAGTGTCCCACAGATGCTTATTATTGCCAGATTAATTAAGAATAGCATTGCTCTAAACTGATATAACTGATGAAGGCCAACAAGTTTGGTCTTGATCAGTGGTTCTCCATGGGGGCGATTTTGCCCACCAGAGGACCTTTGGCAATATATGCAGACATGTGTGGTTGTCACAGCTAGGGGAAGGGATCTTACTGGCACCTAGTGGGTCGAGGCTGGGGACATTGTTAAACATCCCACAACGTGCATCACAATATCCCGTAATGTCAAAAACACCAAGGTTCAGAAGCCACAGTCTGGATAAAGGTCAGACCATCAGACAATGTCATACTACTTATCTCTTGCATTAGAAGGACGCTCTGTGGAACATCCCTGGTGGTCCAGCGGTTAGGACTCTGCACTTTCACTGCAGGGGGCTCGGGTTCGATCCCTGGTTGGGGAACTAAGATCCCAGAAGCTCTTGACACAGTCAAAAAAGAAAAAGATACCTTGAGTTGCAAGCAATAGGTAATAGCCTCAAGCTGGCTTAAATACTGCATCCATGTATTATCTCCCCTAACTGGAAATCAAGATGAAGGTCTGGCTGGGTGATTAAGATGCTGACCTGATTCTCTTCTTTTCTACACTTCCCCCCCGCCCCCACCCCAGCCTCAGCTCATGTTAAGGCTGATTCCTGGCTGTCATCAGTAATTGGGGCAAATGATCCTGTTCAGAGGGAAGAAAGCTGCCTTTTCTTTCCAGAACCCCAGAAAAACTCTTTGTGGGTGAATAAATACTCACGTCCTACTCTGACTTCCTTAACTGAAGAACATACACAAACTAGCATGGACATAGCCTTTTTGTATCCCCTGTGCTTTCTCCACCTCTGTCATTCCTTGGCCATTAACTTTTGGCAGATGACTAGGGCTTTTGCAAGAACAAAAACATAATAAAATCACTTGTTCCCACTGGAAACGGTTCCCGTGGAACATCTGAGTAGATTTACTCACAGAAATTCACACTGTTTCCCAGCCTGGAATTCTGAACCATATAAATCTTTCCCCCACGCGTTACACATGCACACATACACGTACTCTCCCTCTTGCAAATTAAAAGCCATATATATCTTGCCAAAGCATTTCTGACATGCAGCTTCGGCATTCAGAGCCTCAGGCAAGTTTTGAGTCTACCATGTGATGTATAACTGGCCAGGGAGGTTGCAAAGCCCAGAATTCAATGACTAGTCAACAGGATTTGAGATATTTTGGGCAAAGCTCACTCTCCTTTGTCTAAACAATCTTATCAGCAGGAGGTACCTTATCTAGGGACATATGCTGAGACCAAGCACTCTACATTAAAGGTGAAAAACGAGTTGTATTGCAGCATCTTCACGATCAAACAAATACTCTCATTTTCCTATTTAACTGTTTTCACATTTGCCTTGGGGTACTGCTCAGCTCCAAAGGTTAGCCTTTAGGTCAATTCTGTGAGGTGGAGTGGGGCTATTGGATACTCATCTACAAAAGTCTTCAGGATATGTGTCTGCTCAGTCATGTCTGACTCTTCATGATCCCGTGGACTGTAGCCCATCAGGCTCCTCTGTCCATGGGATTCTCTAGGCAAGAATACTGGAGTGAGTTGCCATTTCCTCCTTCAGGAGATCTTCCTGACCCAGGGATTGAACCCAGGTCTCTTGCTTGGCAGGCGGATTCTTTACCACTGAGCCACCTGGGAAGCCCTCAAATGCCTTCAAAGGCTACCAATTACATGTAGGACAGATTCAGACCTCTGAGCCTGACTTTCAGTCTGCCCCTCAAACGCTGAACCCAGCATTTTCTTTCCAACTACTATTTCCCTACAAGTATCATCTACCCCATTTTGACTGGTCTTTAAGTTACATTTCAAATATGTTTTCTGTGTTTCTGAATTACAGAACCAGGAGGATAGCTGGCAGTAAAAAGCAACATGTTGTATGATCCAGCAGTCTCATTCCTGGACATCTATCTGGAGAAAACCATAATTTGAAAAGATACATGTACCCCAATATTCAATGCATCACTATTTACAGTAGCCAAGACATTGAAGCAACCTATTAATAAAAGCCCATCAACAAATGAATGGAAAAAGATGTGATCTATATACACAATGGAATACTACTCTGCCATAAAGAAGAATGAAATAGTGCCCTTTGCAGCAATATGGATGGATCTAGAGATTATCAGACTAGGTGAAGTTAAGTCAGAAAGAAAGGCAGATATCATATGACATCACTTACATGTAGAATCTAAAATTTGATACAAATGAACTTAGGTGCAAAACAGAAAAGACTCACAGACATAGAAAACAAACTTATGGTTACAAAGGGGAAAGAGGGTTGGGAACGGATAAATTAGAAGTTTGGGATGAACAAACTACTATATATAAAACAGATAAAGAACAGGTCCTATTGTATAGCACAGGGAACTATATTCAGTACCCTGTAATAGACCATAATGGAAAAGAATCTAAAAAAGAATATATATATATATGAGTCACCTTGCTGTACATTAGAAACTAGCACAACATTATAAATCAAGTATACTTAATTATAAAAAAGTAACTGACTTGGGTGTAAATTTTGACTCCCTCACATATAGGCCATACATTCCTGGAAAAATCACATATTTAGTGAGATTCAATTTTATTCATGCAGAAAATGATGATAGTATCACCTTGTGCCATAGATGGGAGTGTTAAATAAGATAATTATTCAAGAGAATGGTTATCCACTCCCACTCCTGGGCTTCCCGGGTGGCTCAGAAGGTAAAGAATCTGCAGTGTGGGAGACCTGGGTTCGATCCCTAGGTTTCAAAGATCCCCTGGAGAAGGGGATGGCTACTGACTTCTTGCCTGGAGAATTCCAAGGACAGAGGAGTCTGGTGGGCTCCAGTCCATGGGCTTGCAAAGAGTCGGACATGAAATGAGTGACTAACACTTTCACTTTTATTTTCAATATGATAAGATCAGTGCCTGTCAGGAAGAAGGTGTTTAATAAAGTTATTATCTTTACTTTACTTTCTTACCTGCCTATATTGACTTCCCTTGTTCAGTTCAGTTCAGTCGCTCAGTTGTGTCTGACTCCTTGCGACTCCATGGACTGCAGCACACCAGGCTTCCCTGTCCATCACCAACTGCTGGAGCTTACTCAAACTCATGTCCATTAAGTTGGTGATGCCATCCAACCAACTAATCCTCTGTCATCCCCTTCTCTTCCCACCTTCAGTCTTTCCCAGTATCAGGGTCTTTTCCAATGAGTCAGTTCTTTGCATCAGGTGGGCAAAGTTTTGGAGTTTCAGCTTCAGCATCAGTCCTTCCAGTTAATATTCAGGACCTTTAGGATGGATTCGTTGGATCTCCTTCCAGTCCAAGGGACTCTCAAGAGTCTACTCCAACACCACAGTTCAAAATCATCAATTCTTCCTCGCTCAGCTTTTTTTATGGTCCAACTCTCACATCCATACATGACCACTGGAAAAACCATAGCTTCGACTAGACGGACCTGTTGGCAAAGTAATGTCTCTGTTTCTTAATATGCTGTCTAGGTTGGTCATAGCTTTTCTTCCAAGGAGCAAGCGTCTTTTAATTTCATGACTGCAGTCACCATCTGCAATGATTTTGGAGCGCCCCAAAATAAAGTCTCTCACTGTTTCCATTGTTTCCCCATCTATTTGCCACGAAGTGATGGGACCAGGTGCCATGATCTTAGTTTTCTGAATGTTGAGTTTTAAGCCAACTTTTTCACTCTCCTCTTTCACTTTCATCAAGAGGCTCTTTAGTTCTTCTTCACTTTCTGCCACAAGGGCATGTTTCTATTTCTGCTTTGACGTTTCTATTTCTGCTTTATTTTGAAGGAAGGTGAGCTTTACTTCTCCTGTCAATCCTTCAGTGTCTACAACATACACCGTTCTATATCCTCCTGGCTCACTGTATTCTTACCTTTAGCAGTTGTCACAGTTTTAATTTATACTAATTTGTGGAAATAACTGGGTAGTATTTATTCCCCCCAGTAGAGTTGTTGCTGTTGTTCAGTGGCAAAGTTGTGTCTGACACTTTGTGACCCCA
Source organism: Bison bison bison (assembly GCF_000754665.1). Lineage (NCBI taxonomy): Eukaryota > Metazoa > Chordata > Mammalia > Artiodactyla > Bovidae > Bison > Bison bison. Next base: position 5,326,601 of record NW_011494716.1, on the reverse strand, counting down.
GGGACTGCAGCATGCCAGGCTTTCCTGCAGGTAGAGTAAGGTTGCTAAGAGCGGAGAGCATCTGTCTGGCTCATGTATATTGCACCTCTGTGTTCCTCATGCCTAGACAGTCTCTAACACCTAATAAGTGTTCAGTAAATATTGAATGAATGAATGATTGAACAGACAGTTAAGATGAATTGAGCACTAGGCAGGGTGCTAAATTCTTTATTTTTAGGCCACACCTCGAAGCAAGTGGGATCTTAGCTTCCTGACCAGGGATCACCCCTGTACGCCATGCAGTAGAAGCGTAGAATCTTACCCACTGGACCACCAGGGAAATCCCCAAGTGTGCTAAGTTCTTTATATATGTAATACCCTAGGTTTATAACTATTATTCCTATTTCCTGACAAAGGAACTGGGGTGTAGTGGGATAAAGCATTATGAGGAAAGCACACCTCTAGGAAGAAAGAGTCAGGGTTTGGGATTTTGTCATCTGACTCCAAGCCCAAGCTCCTCCATTATACCTTTTCTGTAAGGATGACAGGTAATGGACACAGGGCTTGGGTGACTCGCATATTGTATAATCCTGCTTTACATCAGAGTGAGCTGCCCAAACAGGATGCAGAAAAATATGATTCCCTTTGATTCTTTTCAACAGCTTTTCCAGCCATGATGTCCTTTGATCTTCACATGAGATTTTGCTCTGTTGATGAAAAAATGGGACTCAGGGGGAGTAAGTGATTTGCTCAAGGTCACTCATCCAGTCACTGATGCAGAAACACAGAGTTGGAGATGCCTAGAACAATCAGTGGAGTAATCAGACCAGGTCACTGCAGCCAGCAGGCTTTCCCTCCCTCCTCCTGAAGTTTTGGAGGGAGCTGGATACTGAGCCCCTTAGAGAGAGCCAAGGAGGCTGGTGCTGTGGGAAAAATCATGGACCCAGAGTCGGGGGACTGGATTCTGGAGGAAGCCACGTTACCGGATCTGAGCTGCCAGACCTTATTTGGGAAATTCTGCATTTCAATCTGAACAGGAGAAGTTTAGGTTCAATGTTTTCTAAAAACTTCAGAGGGATGTATTCATTCAGCTGATATTTAATGAGTGCCTTCTAAGACCAGGGGCTTCCCTGGTGGCTCAGACAATGAAGAATCCGCCTGCAAAGCAGGAGACATGGGTTCAATCCCTGGGTTTCAAAGATCCTCTGGAGAAGGGAATGGCTACCTACTCCAGTATTCTTGCCTGGAGAATCCCGTGGATAGAGGAGCCTGGCGGGCTACAGTCCATGGGGATGCAAAGAGTCAGACACTATTGAACGACTAATACTCACACATTCAGTCGCTCTACTAAGACCAGTGTCTGTCTTCCTCATTTCTATATTCTTTGTTTCTAGTACAGATTCTGATACATGGCAAGTGCTAAACAACTATCAAGTGAGTGAGTGATTGTGAATGAAGATGACAAGATAAAGCAGCCTTTAACACCTAGTATGTCCCTGCCCTTCAGGTAGGAGAGATGAGTAAGCCAACCGCTAATGGTTTTGCACTCTGCTGAGTACTTTAAAATATATATTTTATTTATTTGACTGTGTTGGGTGTTAGTTGCAATTGCAGCATGCAGGGTCTTGGTTGCAGCACACAAACTCCCTATTTGTGGGGTACAGGCTTAGTGGCCCCCTGGCATGTGGGATCTTATTCCCCCAACCAGGGATGGAACCCGAGTCCAAGGCATTGTAAGGCAGATTCTCAACCACTGGACCAGGGAAGTCCCTCAGTTCAGTTCAGTTCAGTCACTCAGTCATGTCCGACTCTTTGCGACCCCATGGACTGCAGCACGCCAGGCCTCCCTGTCCATCACCAACTTCCAGAGTTTGCTCAAACTCATGTCCATTGAGTCAGTGATGCCATCCAACCATCTCATCCTCTGCCACCCCCGTCTCCTCCTGCCCTCAATCTTTCCCAGCATCAGGGTCTTTTCCAGTGAATCAGCTCTTTACATCAGGTGGCCAAAGTATTGGAGCTTCAGCTTCAGCATCAGTCCTTCCAGTGAATATTCAGGACTGATTTCCTTTAGGATGGACTGGTTTGATCTCTGCAGTCCAAGGGACTGTCAAGAGTCCTCAACACACCACAGTTCAAATGCATCAATTCTTCGATGCTCAGCTTTCTTTATGGTCTAACTCTCACATCCATACATGACTACTCGAAAAACCATAGTTTTGACTATATGGACCTTTGTCAGTAAGTCTCTGCCTTTTAATATGCTGTAGGGAAGTCCCTACTGAGTAGTTTAATTGAAGTAAATTCAGAATAGTTTGGTTGCTCTGAGGTGGTCCAGTTAATCCAGTTTGGGGGGTGGACAGAAACTTAGGGAGGAATTTAGGAATTTCCTGAAGGAAGTGATCTCTAAGGATGTTTTACCATATAGGATGCCCCCAGTGGCTCAGGAGTAAAGAATTGGCCTACAGTGGAGGAGCCACAGGAGATATGGTGTTGATCCTTGTGTTAGGGGAAGCACACTGATTGAAACCGCCCACCCTGGCCAGGCACCATAGTAACCATTTGCATGAGTTGTTTTATGACAGGAGATTCTGATAAGGAATACAGAACTAATAAGGCACCACCAACTGGAAGAGTTCAGGAAAGGTCGAAAGGAGACACCACTTCCCAGAATCCCTCTCGCTAGCATCCATCTTGGCTGAGCTATGCGTGCGCCACCAGGAGAGACTCTGAATTAGAATGATTGGCCAAAGACCACCCGGAAACTAATCCCATCACCATGAAACCCAAGACTGTGAGCCATGTGGCAGAGCAGTTCTCCTGGGTTCCCTTACCTTACTGCTCTCCACCCAGGTACCCTTTCCCAATAATCTCTTTGTCAGCACATGTATCTCCTCAGACAATTCATTTCCGAGTGTTAGACAAGAGCCCAGATTCAGGCCCTGGAAGGGGTCCCCCTTCCTGCAACACTTGGGTCAGGAAGATTCCCTGGAGAAGAAAATGGCAACCCACTCAAGTATTCTTGCCTGGAGAATCCCATGGACAGAGGAGGCTGGTGGGCTACAGTCTGTGGGGTTGCAGAGACTCAGATATAACTAAGCGACTGAGCATGCACGCACTTTACCATATGTACTTGGCCAAAACGGAGAAGTGTAGAGGAAATCAGAAAGGCTGGTTGATCATCCCAGACAGAAGGGAAAGTACAGGAACTCACTGTAGGCCTGGGGTTTAAAGTTCAGTTGGGGCAGAGAGGAGAGGAATCTGGAGAAGTAGGTAGAGGAAGATGAAGGTAAACTGCCTTATTGGGTTGAAATTGATCAGGACTTTGTGGGGCCCTCCTGGGCACAAAAGCCTTTCTGGGCCCCCCAATTCCTATTTGCATGAAATAGACTTCAGCCTCCTAGACCTCCCTCAGTTCCAGAGGGCAGATTCAAACAGTTGCTAATCAGAGAAGGGAGGGAATGCAGAAACAAAGGAGGGGCCGTTAAGAAACTGTAGTGTAGCCTTTAAAGCAGAATCCTGTTTCCTCCTCAAGAAATACACATAACAGTATCTTTGAATTCTTCTGCGGGAGCTAAGGGGGTAAGATGGAAACCAGAAAATCTGGGGTGTAATTCGAATCCAAAGGCCCAAGGATGGGAGCACCAGTGTCTGAGGCAGGAGAGATGGATGTCTCAACAAACAGAGAAAGCAAATTTGCCCTTCCCCTGTCTTTTTGTTCTATTCAGATCCTTAGTGTGTAACCCTGCAGGACCCGATGGGGCCTTCCTGGAGACAGGCCTTCCCCTACATCCTAGCTTTAGCTACTCTCTACAGAATGATCTCTGTTCGTTTCCAAGGCAAACCATTCAATATCACAGTAATCCAAGTCTATGCCCCAACCAGTAACGCTGAAGAAGCTGAAGTGGAATGGTTCTATGAAGACCTACAAGACCTTTTAGAACTAACACCCAAAAAAGATGTCCTTTTCTTTTTCTTTTTTTAAATTTTATTTTATTTTTAAACTTTACATAATTGTATTAGTTGTGCCAAATATCAAAATGAATCCGCCACAGGTATACATGTGTTCCCCATCCTGAACCCTCCTCCCTCCTCCCTCCCCATACCATCCCTCTGGGTCATCCCAGTGCACTA
>NW_011494716.1:5320120-5322388 GCF_000754665.1 Bison bison bison | reverse complement strand
CCCAGTGCACTAGCCCCAAGCATCCAGTATCGTGCATTGAACCTGGACTGGCATCTCGTTTCATACATGATATTTTACATGTTTCAATGCCATTCTCCCAAATCTTCCCACCCTCTCCCTCTCCCACAGAGTCCATAAGACTGTTCTATACATCACTGTCTCTTTTGCTGTCTCGTACACAGGGTTATTGTTACCATCTTTCTAGATTTCATATATATGCGTTATTATACTGTATTGGTGTTTTTCCTTCTGGCTTACTTCACTCTGTATAATAGGCTCCAGTTTCATCCACCTCATTAGAACTGATTCAAATGTTTTCTTTTTAATGGCTGAGTAATACTCCATTGTGTATATGTACCACAGCTTTCTTATCCATTCATCTGCTGATGGACATCTAGGTTGCTTCCATGTCCTGGCTATTATAAACAGTGCTGCGATGAACATTGGGGTACACATGTCTCTTTCCCTTCTGGTTTCCTCAGTGTGTATGACCAGCAGTGGGATTGTTGGATCATAAGGCAGTTCTATTTCCAGTTTTTTAAGGAATCTCCACACTGTTCTCCATAGTGGCTGTACTAGTTTGCATTCCCACCAACAGTGTAAGAGGGTTCCCTTTTCTCCACACCCTCTCCAGCATTTATTGCTTGCAGACTTTTGGATCGCAGCCATTCTGACTGGCGTGAAATGGTACCTCATAGTGGTTTTGATTTGCGTTTCTCTGATAATGAGTGATGTTGAGCATCTTTTCATGTGTTTGTTAGCCCTCTGTATGTCTTCTTTGGAGAAATGTCTGTTTAGTTCTTTGGCCCATTTTTTGATTGGGTCATTTATTTTTCTGGAGTTGAGCTGTAGGAGTTGCTTGTATATTTTTGAGATTAGTTGTTTGTCAGTTGCTTCATTTGCTATTATTTTCTCCCATTCTGAAGGCTGTCTTTTCACCTTGCTAATAGTTTCCTTTGATGTGCAGAAGCTTTTAAGGTTAATTAGGTCCCATTTGTTTATTTTTGCTTTTATTTCCAATATTCTGGGAGGTGGGTCATAAAGGATCCTGCTGTGATGTATGTCAGAGAGTGTTTTGCCTATGTTCTCCTCTAGGAGTTTTATAGTTTCTGGTCTTATGTTTAGATCTTTAATCCATTTTGAGTTTATTTTTGTGTATGGTGTTAGAAGTGTTCTAGTTTCATTCTTTTACAAGTGGTTGACCAGATTTCCCAGCACCACTTGTTAAAGAGATTGTCTTTAATCCATTGTATATTCTTGCCTCCTTTGTCAAAGATAAGGTGTCCATATGTGCATGGATTTATCTCTGGGCTTTCTATTTTGTTCCATTGATCTATATTTCTGTCTTTGTGCCAGTACCATACTGTCTTGATAACTGTGGCTTTGTAATAGAGCCTGAAGTCAGGTAGGTTGATTCCTCCAGTTCCGTTCTTCTTTCTCAAGATAGCTTTGGCTATTCGAGGTTTTTTGTATTTCCATACAAATTGTGAAATTATTTGTAAGATGTCCTTTTCATTATAGGGGACTGGAATGCAAAAGTAGGAAGTCAAGAAACACCTGGAGTAACAGGCAAATTTGGCCTTGGAATATGGAATGAAGCAGGGCAAAGACTAATAGAGTTTTGCCAAGAAAATGCACTGGTCATAGCAAACACCCTCTTCCAACAACACAAGAGAAGACTCTACACATGGGCATCACCAGACTGTCAACACCGAAATCAGATTGATTATATTCTTTGCAGCCAAAGATGGAGAAGCTCTATACAATCAAGAAAAACAAGACCGGTATCTGACTGTGGCTCAGATCATGAACTCCTTATTACCAAATTCAGACTTAAATTGAAGAAAGTAGGGAAAACCACTAGACCATTCAGGTATGACCTAAATCAAATCCCTTATGATTATACAGTGGAAGTGAGAAATAGATTTAAGGGACTAGATCTGATGGATAGAGTGCCTGATCAACTATGGATGGAGGTTCATGACATTGTACAGGAGACAGGGATCAAGACCATCTCCATGGAAAAGAAATGCAAAAAAGCAAAATGGCTGTCTGAGGAGGCCTTACAAATAGCTGTGAAAAGAAGAGAAGCAAAAAGCAAAGGAGAAAAGGAAAGATATAAGCATCTGAATGCAGAGTTTCAAAGAATAGTAAGAAGAGATAAGAAAGCCTTCCTCAGAGATCAATGCAAAGAAATAGAGGAAAAGAACAGAATGGGAAAGACTAGAGATCTCTTCAAGAAAATTAGAGATACCAAGGGAACATTTC
>NW_011494716.1:5302752-5320006 GCF_000754665.1 Bison bison bison | reverse complement strand
CTGTGGTCATGTATGGATGTGAGAGTTGGACTGTGAAGAAGGCTGAATGCTGAAGAATTGATGATTTTGAACTGTGCTGTTGGAGAAGACTCTTGAGAGTCCCTTGGACTGCAAGGAGATCCAATCAGTCCATTCTGAAGGAGATCAGCCCTGGGATATCTTTGGAAGGAATGATGCTAAAGCTGAAACTCCAGTTCTTTGGCCACCTCACGCAAAGAGTTGACTTCTTGGAAAAGACTTTGATGCTGGGAGGGATTGGGGACAGGAGGAGAAGGGGACGGCAGAGGATGAGATGGCTGGATGGCATCACTCGACGGATGTGAGTCTGAGTGAACTCCGGGAGTTGGTGATGGACAGGGAGGCTTGGCGTGCTGCGATTCATGGAGTCGCAAAGAGTTGGACATGACTGAGCGACTGAACTGAACTGAAAGTACCTAGATAATAGTATTCAGTGCCAATTTCCTGAATGGTTTTGCAGATGTGAAAATCCCCCACCAAAGAGAAGATGCTAACTACTTGGTTAACCTTAGTATACATCCCCAGGACCTCCTAGAGCCTAAGGACTGAGAAGTTCACCCCTGTGACACCCCCTGCAGTCTTACCATCAGCCAATCAGAGAACTGTGCACTAGGTAATCACAGACCCTGTGAACCTTCCCCCCCCAGGATCTTATAGCTTTTTAGGGCATGAGACACCTGTCTGCTTGCATGGTCCTGCAGTAAACCTTTCTCTGCTGCAAAGTCGGATGTTTTCATTTTGTTTGGCCTCACCGTGGGTCGGGTACATGAACTTGCATTAACAGATGGATTGGCTGAACTCCCTCTTCATTTATGAGTCGTGTGTGTGTGTGTGTGTGTGTGTGTGTGTGTTAGTTGCTCAGCCGACTCTTTACGACTCCTGGACTGTAGTCTGCCAGGCTTCTCTGTCCATGGAATTCTCCAGGCAAGAATACTGGTGTGGGTTGCCATTCCCTTCTCCAAGGAGTCTTCCCTACCCAGGGATTACCACCAGGGAAGCCCAATGAGTCCAGTGATTAAATCTGAATTTCTTCTGAAAACACCTTCACAGACACACCCAGAAATAATGTTGGGCCAGTTTTCAGGGGCATCTTCTAACATGTCAAGTTGACACAGAAAACTAACCATCATGTTTTGTAAAGTGAATCCCATTGTAAAGCTGGATGAGGCTCAGGGAAGGGTCGAGGGAGTGGCCCCACAGAGGAAAAAAAAAAAAGAATCCCTTAGACTTTTTCCACTTCAGATTAGCCCCTTGGACAAGCACTTGAGTCTCCCCCCTGGAGCATCCCTCATTGTTATCGCAAATGACATACACATAGCAACGGGGAAGTCGAGAGAAACTTCTCGGTGGCTGACACATTTCACAGGGAGAAATGGATTTTAAAACTGTTTTCAACTAACAAATTGACAGTCTTAGCCTTCTCTCACCCAGGACGCACTCCCTGGAGTGCAGCGCGGGGAGGAGGCGGATGAGGACTGATAAGATCTAATCCACTGCTTACAGAAATTGAGAGAGAGTTTTTCTAATCACCCACCAGAGAGTTCTCCCTCCCGACCCAATTTCCTCCTAAATCACACACCAGAGGTCAGAGGAAGGGGTGATAAGCTGCCCACCACGAGGTGGGTTGGAAAGGCCCCATTCCGTTCCATCAGAGGAGTGTCAGAGTTTATAAATTGTTGTGTCTGTCTTCTCCAAAAGGGAGAAAGTCTACCATCTCACCCCAAAAATGTATGTTTTCAACTTGGATTTATCATCTTTAATATTCTTGAAGAGTGGGAGAGAGAGAAATGTGGGGGTGGGGTGGCAGGGGGAAAAGAGGGTACAACCAGTAAGGACAACTGACAGGTATAAATAAGAGCAGTCATTCCTACTGCAAAGCAAAGGGCTGGGGTGGGGGTGGGCAGGCAGGGGCAGGGAAGCAGGGAGCTTATAAGGGTCCTGAATGTGCCTTTTGGGTCTTCTGTGCCTGAATGTGTGGGTTCGGATTCAGGCTGTGCCACTGCGTGAATTTAGGTGTGTTATTTCAGCTCTCCGAAATTCCCCGTCTTGGAAATGGGGATGATAACAAGATGGACAGGCCGTTGTAGAGTTTTCTGAGACCTATATGAGTTAATGGGCTTCTCAGGTGGTGCTAGGGTTAAAGAGCATGCCTGACAGTCTAGGAGACATAAGAGATGGGGCTCTGATCCCTGGGTCGGGAAGATCCCCTGAAGGAGGGCACAGCAACCCACTCCAGTATTCTTGCTTGGAGAATCCTATGGATAGGAGAGCCTGGCAAGCTACAGTTCATGGGGTCGCAAAGAGTTGGGCATGACTGAAGCGACTTAGCATGCACCTGTGGGTTAATATCATTAAGTGTGTAGAGCTCTGCTTGGCACATAGCAAGCACTTATTCAGGACTGGCTTCGGTGTACAAACCTGCTGAGTAAATGTCAGTGAACTGAGCATTGTCACAACGAATTGGGATTGAGGGGCTTCCATGGACAGAATTCAAGGGCAGGAAGTACCACCATGTTTTACTGAGAACTACTGATTCTGGGAACGGAAAAGCCATGCTGGAACCAAGCTGGTTTGGGCTCTCTCTCTCTCATCATTATCACTTTCATATCTGTTTCATCTGCTTTATTCTCCTTTCCTAGAAAATAGGCTATGCCCTCTCTACACCATTAAATGATGCATCATGATGGTTTAAAAATGACCCCCATAAGGTACAAGGTCAAGTGTCCCAGTCCAGATTTCTGGGAACAATAGTCTGATGGGCTCGGCTGAAATCAGACTGTCTGTGTTGAAATCAGACTCGGCTGTCCATCCCTGACTCATCTCTAATCCCAGAATGAGTATGGAGGTTTGAGGGCCATGGTTAAAAGATCAGGTTATACTCAGAGCTTGGGTAGTGACTCTTAACACCCAATTCATCCTGCTGGAAATAGAACAGTGTGGTAGTTAGGATCACAGGATCCAAAGTAGACTCTCTGGGTCCAAGTCCCAGCCCTACCATGTCCTAAATGCAGGTCTTTGGGAAGATAACTTAATTTCTCTGTGCATCAGTTTCCTTATGCTTAGAAGGCATGTGATAAAGAATTCCTATCCCACTGGTTCTTCTTCTGGTTAAATGGGACATAGGCGGCATGTAATAAGTGTTAGGTAGTTAGAATAGGAAACAGGAGTCCAGAATGGCAGTGGCTAAAAGATAAAGAAGGGAGGGATGGTATGGGGAGGGAGGAGGGAGGAGGGTTCAGGATGGGGAACACATGTATACCTATGGCAGATGCATTTTGATATATGGCAAAATCAATACAATATTGAAAGTTAAAAAAAAAAAAGATAAAGAAGGGAAAAGCCCGAGAAAATAGAACAAAGGAATGTGCGAGGACCAGAGTGAGGACCTCAGGTAGAACAAACAACACTCCTGGCTAGCCCAATTTACATAGGCCAGGCCGAGGGGGAGAAAAAACATAGAAAAAGAGGAGCCAAAGGGCCAGCGGTCTCTCACTCTCTCTCCCGCGTGCTGGGGAACTCTTCTCTTCACGTCTTTGGGTCGATGTGCCCTCACGCCTTGAGGATGGATTTTCCTGCTATTTTCTAAATAAAATAGAGCTGTAACATGGAGCTGTAACACTGATTTGTCTAAAAGCTATAACACGATCTGTTCGAGACCTGAGATCTATAACATGGTCTGTCCGAGACCCGAGAGCTGTGACATGCCGAGGGCTTTAATGTCCGTCACTCCAAATCTTTGTTGTGATGAGACAGAACCGAGGAGCATACACTCGCCTGACATAAGTATGGAACAATAGTACACACTTTACTATTACTTTTATTTTTCTAGTTATATGTAAACAATATTGACAGGGACAAAATAGATGATTAAATAGTTAATCCCACTATGGGATTGTAAATAAATAAAAATATGGGAGACCCCTGTAAGTTAGGCTTCCCTGGTGGCTCAGTTGGTACAGATTACTTGAGAAAGCAGGTTTGCTTAATCACAGAACCAAAGCAGGCTTGCTTAGCAATGAAACCATGGAACAGAAGCAAGGTACATGCCCCCAGAACAATTAAACAATGGTGGCATGAGGCCCACATCCTTCCCAGGAGCTCAGTAAGTTAGTGATCCCTAGGATATGCTCTCTGCACACAAGAACAACAACAATTTGTGGACCCAGCTTGACCTCGGAGGGGCAAGAAAGCTCCCCTGCTCAACCAGGAGGAGGAGCTGATGATGAAAACATGATGTCTACTCAGGGAAGACCAAGAAGATCTTTTCCTCCTCTCCAGTTTTCTTTGGAGGATAAAACTTTAGCCCAGTAAGTTTTCAGGGGGTGGCATTTCTCACCCATGTGTTTGGAAGCCTCACAAGCGTTCTGTTCTTATAAATCACTTCCCACCTACCACTTTGCTCTCATTGAGTTCTTCTCTGCACTGCGACATAAAGGAGTATGGTACGGGAGGTCTTCGGAGCTCCCCGTGAATTGACACCAGTCGGTTTCAGTATGGCTGGGAAAGGTGACTCTGTAGAACTCGTTTGGACTCTTACTGCCAAGAAGCGCCACAACACTTCAGAAGCCATCTTGTTTATCCTCCCGGGCAGGTTGCTCTCTGCGTGAAATCTGAGTTTCCTGCAGCTATGCACCCAGAGTGCTTTTCCCTTCTGGGGGCACACGTGGAGCCAGGAAACCTCCCCAAGTCGTCCTAACCACACGCAGCCTCATGCCACCACCGCCCCCACCCCCTCCCAGTTCCCCTTCTTCTCCTGCTGTGGTGTCAGTCATTGGGGGTGATGGAAAATCAGGAGAGAGGCAGAGCCCATTAGGCAGAACTGCAGGCAGAGAAGGTTTGCCAATTATATTTTGTTTCTTTCTGCTTTCCTCATGACTTTCAGGATATACAGATTCTTTCTGGCACTCCCCCTGGTTCTGTGCCTATAAAATAAGTTTAATGGCTGAATTTTCTTTAAGATAATCAGAGGCGGTATAATTTATGCATATGAAGAGTATTGTAGCCAGATGTAATTTTGCTCGAAGTTGTGGCGTTACAGTTAGAAATGGCTCTGCTGGCTGTGTTTTGTAGAATTTGCAATTTATTTAACAGTTGACTGAGCAGTGACCTCAGATAAAATAACCATAATCAAAAAGTAGCTTTTTAAAAAAGAGATATAAAAACAAAGGTGGGAGGGCTTTGGAGAAAGACTTGGCTCCAGTGCGAATGGGGAAGACGAGCAGGTGGCAAGAATTCCAAGGCAGGTGGATGCTGCTTAGTTAGTGCAAATGGCAGAAGGATCTTTGGGGGTGGTGGAGGGGTCGGTGCTGGCAGCTTTGATTTACAAATTCCTCCCGGACTCCAGGGCCTTCAGTTTGGAGGTTCGTTTGTCTTTGGTTGAAAAGCAACAGATTATTTTGGCATTGCTTCTGGAAGCTGGGATGTTTCTCATTTTCGGAGTCCCAGGATGGTACAGGAGAGATCTGAGGGTGGGGGAGTGTAGGTCTGAATGGGGACCTGGCGGGGTAAGACTGTGGCTTCATAAAGGAGCAACCCCAATGTTTTCAGAAAGTTGATACTTTCATATTTGGCATCATTCCACAGGGAGAGAAAAAGACTTCCTCTTTAGATATCTGTCTTGGTGGCTCAGATGGTAAAGAATCTGCCTGGAATGTGGGAGACCCTAGTTCGATCCCTGGGTCAGGACAATCCCCTGGAGAAGGGACCGGCTACCGACTCCAGTATTCTTGCCTGGAGAATATCATGGATCGAGCAGCCTGGGCGGCTACAGTCAATGGGGTCACAAAGAGTCAGATACGACTGAGTGACTAACAATTTCACTTTCTCTAGATACCAAGCCTGCTTCTGCCTACCTCACCCCCAGCATCCCCTGCACACCACACACACACACACACACACACACACACACTGCCCTCACCTCCAAGCTTTTTAAAAATGGAAGAATGCTCGGGTAGTGTCCACCACAGACGGTGGATCTCATTCCACTAGGGCATGATATTTGTGTTCCTGTATCCACGCTGCATCCTTTTTTACCTGCATCCTGCCAGGGGCTGGTCCCTTGAAATAGATTGTCCATCTTCCTTCCTCCTTCCTTCCTTTCTCTTTCTTTCTTTCTTTCCTTCCTTCTTTCTTTCTCTTCCTTTCTTTCCTTCTTCCGTACCACACAGCATGTGAGATTTTAGTTCCCTGACCAGGATGGGACCCATGCACCGCCCCCCAAACCCCCTGCCCTCACCCACCATGGAAATACCACATCTTAACTGCTGGACCACAAAGGAATTCCCAGATTGTCCATCCTTCTATGCTTCCTTCTCCCTGAATCCAGTGGGCCAGGGAGAGCTGAGGACCTACTCGTGCCTAAAGACTTCTTTAAAACCCCAGCCCAGTCTTCACCACTGAGATCTGTGCAGCTGGTATTAAGTATTGATAAAGCCGAGTTGGTTTTCTGTTCCTCTGTGTCCAGCAGGAGCTTTGTGGGAATGGTGGGGAGAGGTAGGGGTACTCACTAAAGGAAAAGGTTTTGTCTCTGGCTCTGTAGCTATGAAAATACCCACTTTTTAACCTTCCGCCTTCATGTATTCCAAATCTCACTCTTAATCTGACCAGGTCACTTCTTTGCTTGGATCCTTCAGAAGCTTCCTCCGGCCCTTAGGATCGGGTTTAAAATATTTTATTCTGGCCTTTGAGATCTTTTGTGATCTGGTTCTGGTTTATAACCTGTGTTTATTCCCTGTGAGCCCTGTACCAACATCCTCACCCCCAATATCATACTCTATTTCAGTGATCACAAAGTTCTTGGCCTCTTGTTTGTGCATAAAATATCTCAACATTTTCCACCTAGATAATCTCTAATCACTGCTCAAAGCTCAGTTCAGCTACACCCAGCTCTGGAATAGTGCTTCCTTCTCCTGAAGGTTCGGTGAAATTTCTTCCTCTGTGATTCCATTACCCCTCATGTCATCTTTCATGACAGGCATGTTCATATTATTAACTCCAGCATTGCTCCGTTACCTGCATGTGCTCCAAACCTGGGAGGTTGCCTTGCACATAGAAGATGCTCCATATGTTTGTTAAGTAAAGGCATAAAGAAATATTCTCTAAGGATGGTGATGAATGTAAAGAAGGAGGCAAGAAAGGTGTGGACATTTAGAAGGAAAAGAAGTAAAATCTCACTCCTGGAATGGAAATATTTTTAGGTTGAAGAAGATTAAAAATAAGTATGCTGGCTGGTCAAAATTGAGTGTGTCTTTAAGCATGGTATAGATTGCCTATCACAATGCTAAGGACATGTATCATCTCATTGAATCTGCAGTATGGTGTCTATCATTGTCCTTATTGAACTGATGAGGAAACAGAGGCTTAGAAAGGTTACATACGTAATAACTATGTGGCAGGGCTAAGTTTCAACCCTCTAGGTTCTGAAGTTTATACTTTTTTTCCCCTTATATATACATATAAAAATCTGGAATATTTTATATATTCAGAAAAGTACAGAGAATAAGGGAATGGCAACCCACTCCAGTATTCTTGCCTTGAGAATTCCATGGACAGAGGAGCCTGGCTGGCTTCAGTCCATGGGGTCACTAAGTGTCTAACATGACTGAGGGACTTCCACTTTACTTTACCTATAAAGAGTAAGACCATACACACTCATATACCCACCACGCAGACTTTGGCAACTATTGACATTTTAAAAAAATTTGAATTTTATTGGCTGTGCTGTGCAGCATGCAAGATCTCAGTTCCTCAACCAGGGATCAAATCCGTGCCCCCTGCAGTGGAAGTGTGGAGTCTGAACCACTGGACCACCAGGGAAGTCTTCTGACATATTTTTTTAAAAGTTAATTTTACATTCCATTTCTTTTGTGGCTTTGTAACTTGGTTATTCTTTTACTATATGACGAGCACATTTTTAAATAAAATTTATTTTATAGATAACTTTCTTTTTCAAGCTAGAAGAGTTTAGGTAAAGTTGAAATCTCCTTGACCCCCACTTCTAATTCTGGTCCTCTCCCCTCTGCCTTGAGATAACTACTGTTTGGGGTCTTTATTTAAGTACCTTTATATCTACGTATGTGTACTTGTCCTGGAGGAAGAAATGGCAACTCATGGCAGTATTCTTGCCTGGAGAATCCCATGGACAGAGGAGCCTGGTGGGCTAGAGTCCATAGGGTCGCAAAGAGTCAGACACGACTGAAGTGCGACTGAGCACACAAGCACGCACCACTCTGATGGGCGGGTATTTTTGTTTCAATCTGCATGTTTCTGCTTACCTGGCAGGATGAGCTCTTTCCACAAATTTACTGGCCACTCAGAATTCCTCCTCTGTGAATTGCTTCTTCTCACATTGGGCTGTTCATCTTTCCTTATTGATCGGTCGGGCTTCTTTATATTCTGGGAACACATCTATTCTTGGCCTTCTGTGTTGTGAATATCTTCCCCAGCTGTGGCTGCTCTTTTAACTTTGCTTCTGGTCTTTTATTATTTTTTTTTTGTCATACAAAATATTTTAAAGATTTTCTTTGGGCTCATAGGCCTTTAATCCACTCAGTATATAACTCTTTATATGGTGGGACTTAGGGATCTAATTTTGTCTTCTGCAGTGTTTTTATTATATGTTATTGATTCCAAGATGTACTCTCTGCCCCCACACTTTGCCGTCTCTCAGATGGAGGTGCATATTATTATCAGTGTAATGTCATAATGGTTTTTTGCTCTCTTCATGGTATGTGAAATAGTATGTGTCTTACTATCAGTGGCAACTTAGATTCACTGAAAGGTGGAAATAGTCTAGGTTTATCCTAATTCTTCATACCTAAGTAAGATGAACCTTCTGTTTCTCTTATTCAGGCACTTATTAGTCTGATAATATTTCATAGGAATATTACAATCACTTTGTCAAATTCTGAGAAGAACGCAGAGTTTTGCTTTGCTTTTAAATTGAAATTACATTGACTACAGTTTCTTTGGGGGTGATCATCACGGTGAAGACACACCATCAGGACCCGAGGCTTATGTCCCAGGTTAAGGAGTTGGATCAAGTGACAAGGTGAGAGGCTACAGATTCCTCTACCCTCCTTCCCCCAAATTGCAATTCTTTTTAAGATGGCACATGCCACTTACTGGAATAAGCCACCTCCTGGAGCAGTGAGACCTTGGCCTGCTGAGGTGCTGGTGCTCCAGCTAAGTGGCCACTTGATGGAGACACGATTCTTCAGGCTAGTGGAAATGAACTCTTAGGCTCTTCTGAGTGTAAAACGCCATGAACATCGGGCAGCACAGTGTGATCTGGAATGCTGAAATGTTAGGTGGAGGTGAGATGCTGCTGCTTTGTAATTTTGCCTGGGACCAGCCCTGAGCCAGGAGGAGCAGGAAGAAATGTGCCCACCTTCCATTCACTTGCTGTGGCTCCTGAGGAGGCCAGGGAATGTCCTGGTTTCCTCTTAGCCTTGGCTCTCTTTTCTTTCCATCTCTTCTTCTCACCCCAAGTATCAGAAAATATTTCAAGTAGAAGCTGGCAAACAATAGCCTGCAGGTCAACTCCATAAGCCTCTAGATTTTGCAAATGAAATTTTATTAGCACACAGCCCCAGCCACTCATTTACATACTGTCCAAGATTTTCGCAAATGAAAAGATATTGAGTAGTTTGAACAGAGGTCATGTGACCTGTAACATCTAAAGTATTCACTATCTGACCTTTTATGGGGAAAAAACAAAAAAGGTGTGAAATCCTTGTTTGAAGCAAGAGACAGCTGACCCAAAACCTATTTGTTTCCCGGATTCCGAAACTTAGATTGCCTCTGGGATTTGATTCTGTTCCTGGTATAGATTTTCCTTTTCTTTGGAAAAGGTTAGCTGGCCCCTGATAGCTCAGAACAAAAATATGAAAACATGGGTGAAATGGACCCCAGCAAAATGCAATCACTTTCTTCTGGTTTAAGGTGGTCCTTGAAAATGAAGCAGTGGATGCAGAGGCTGAAAACAGAATCAGGAGACAGAATTTCAGGGAAACTTCCCAGCAGAGTTAATTTTCCCTTCCCCAGGCTCAGTGGGGAGAGGACGCCAACGGAGGGTTATTACAGCCCTTTCTCAGAAACTCCTTTAGGCCAACTAAGTGAGCCGGTGAAAGGTGGCTCTTCAAATTGTCTGTGACCAAATTATTGGTTTTTGACAAGAACTCTCTTGGATCTGAAATTTCTGACTGCCTTTCTCTGCTGCTCTTCCTACCTCCATCCACTTCATTTCCATCTCTTCACACTATGCTTTTATATACCATCTGGCCCCTGCTCCCGAATGTGAAGTGTCTGAGAGCCAAAGCTTATGAACTGTGAATGTTTCCTTCCACTGTGAATAGCCACAGCCCAGAAGGATGTCCTCAACATACTGCAGGTGACCACTAGCATGTGGACATGGGTCTGTTTTAGAGGACACGACAATAGACTTAAAAAATAATTCATTATTAAAAAAAATAATTCATTATTAATAAATTATCAATCAATGACAGAAATAAAATTTTAGACTA
Organism: Bison bison bison; assembly: GCF_000754665.1. NCBI lineage: Eukaryota > Metazoa > Chordata > Mammalia > Artiodactyla > Bovidae > Bison > Bison bison. The sequence goes on along the minus strand of NW_011494716.1, from coordinate 5,309,465 downwards.
CCAGAAATTTGCAAAATCATTCTAGTACAGCAAACCCAAATTTCTTGAGTAGTTCTGCTTGGGTAAAACCCACAACTCAATAAAAATAACAACCGTTGTGGTAGGCTGAATAATGTCTTCACCTCAAATATATTCCTTCCTGTGGAACCTGTAAATATATTAGCTTATGTGGCAAAACGGACTTTGCAGCTGTGATTAAGGTCAGGATCTTGAGATGGAGAGATGATTCTGGACTATCCAGATGGACCCACCCTATCAAAAGGTTCTTATGAGAAGGAGGCAGGAGGGTCAGAGTTCAAGGGAAGGAAATGTGATCGTGGAACCAGAGAGGAGGGACTGAGAGAGAGAGAGAGAGAGAGAGAGACAGATTGTGAGGTTGATGCTATTACTAATAACTTTGACTCTGAAGATGGAAGGGGCTAGGAGCCAAGGAATGCAGGCAGCCTCTATGAACTAGAAAAGACAAAGAAATGGATTTTCCTCTAGAGTCTCTAGAAGGAAAACAGCCCTGCTCATACCTTGATTTCAGCTAAGTGAACCTCATTGCGGGCTTCTGACCTCCAGAGCTGTCAGATGATAGGTTTGTGCAGCTTTCAGCCAAGACATTTGTGGTTACTTGTCACAGCAGCTACAGAAAATTAATACAACAGATAACAAGCATTTCCTAACTTCCTGGCACCATGTTCAGGGTGTCATCTGATTTAGATTCACAACTGCCTGACAAGTGAGGAATTATGCTTCCTGCTTTTGGATGAGGAGGTTGAGATGCCAACAGAGAAGTTACAGAGCTATGCTTCAACCCGGGTCTGTCTCCCTGCCAAGTTTATATTTTCCCTAAGAAGCTACAGGTTTTATTTTCTTGGGTTCCAAAATCTCTGTGGACAGTGACTGCAGCCATGAAATCAAAAGATGCTAGCTCCTTTGAAGGAAAACTATGACAAACCTAGCTAGTGTATTAAAAAGCAGACATCACTTTGCTGACAAAGGTCTGTCTAGTCAAAGCTATGGTTTCTCTAATAGTCATGTATGGATGTGAGAGTTTGACCATAAAGAAGGCTGAGCGATGAAGAACTGATGCCTTTGAAATGTGCTGGAGAAGACTCTTGAGAGCCCCTTGGACAGCAAGGAGATCAAACCAGTCAATCCTAAAGGAAAGCAACCCTGAATATTCTTTGGAAGGATTGATGCTGAGGCTGAAGCTCCAATACTTTGGCCACCTGATGTGAAGAGCCAGCTTACTGGAAAAGACCCTTATGCTGGGAAAGATTGAGGGCAAGAGGAGAAGGGGGCGGCAGAGGATGAGATGGTTGGATAGCATCACCGACCCAATGGACATGAATTTGAGCAAACTCCGGGAGATAGTGAAGGAAAGGGGAGCCTGGTATGCTGCAGTCCACGGGGTCACAAAGTCAGACACAACTTCAGAGACTGAACAACAAGGGGCTACACGGGATATCTCACTCCTGAGTGGTTTGCTCAGGACCTGATATTTACCAGGGGGTGGTCCCTCAGATATTTCTTTTGCTATTGACTCTCAGCATGGTGGGGAGATTGCAGGGGTGGTTGATGGATAATCAGGTATTGTCCTTGGTTGAGTGACCTTTCCCCATTTGTCTTTCTCTTGGCTCCAGTCTCTCTATCTACCTGGGTAGAGGGTGCAAATAATGTGACATTTATTCATTCATTCGTCTCTATGAGACTTCAGCATGATATTTCCAGTTCATCCAGATCTGTGGACACAAACACGGGACTGAGTCGCCACCTCCATCCCTCCCTTGGAGTTTGAACATCGAATGTAGGCTTTTCCACCAGAGGAAAATGGCTTTAAAATTTCAGCCATAAAGTGTTCAATTTAGAGGCAGAGAGTGAATAGGAACCTTCAGAAATAAACCCGTGACTGAGAAAACTTGGTATCTCACCGAAATATATTTATCTTGTTAGTGTTCCTGGAGAATATTTGCATAGCAGGAAAAAGAGCTTTTAACTTGTTTCCTTATCTCGCCTTCTTACTGTAGAGAATATTTTCCCCCTGAAGGTGTATCTCGCTATTGAATCTGGCGTTTAAAGGAAATGTCATCAGGACCTGTGATGAAAATTGAATTTTTTCCCAATGCCTAAGGATGACTTTCTTTAACTAACTTAGCCGACTCCCAGCCTGAAATGGAGGCAGACATTCTGGTCTGCTTTGAATCTGCTCTTCTCTTCCTGTTTCAACTTCTTTTATGCCTCTTGCCTTCACCCTCTCCTCCTCTGCTGTCTGTATGCTTCCCCCACCCTGCCTTTCTTCTCTGTTCATCTCTCTCCTTCTTGAATGGAAAAGTCCCTAATCTTTTTCCTCTTGTGCCCGCTTTGGTGCAGGGATTTCAAAGTCTGGGAAATTGGCAGGTCTTTTTCTCTTATTGACAGCATGATTCTGTATTCCATCCCAATTCCTGGATTTCCCTGAACTTTTCTGGGGAGAATGGCAGCTGCCTTCTGCACAGGTGAGAGAGTAGGGGTGGGGGGAGGTAGAAATGGAAGGGCTGGCATTTTTTTTTAACCCTTAAGCAACCTAAACTTCCACTGAAACTTCTTCATATGACTGTTTCAAGAGACGTTCCCGATTGTGATCTGGGGAGATGTCAGCTTATCCAAGGAATAAATGTTAGAGGACATCAGATACACATAAAGTCCAAATATAGGGACCTGACATCTCTCCATTCTCAGAGGTGGAGCTTCGGATGGACCTGGCTCCATGTAGCTTCTCATCATCTAGGGAAAGAAGATGAGGAAGACAGGGCAGAGGGATGGGTTATGTCATCAGATGTATGTATGTTTGTGCTCAGTCATGTCTGATTCTTGAGACTCCATGAACTGTAGCCCACCAGGCTCTCTGTCCATGGACTTCTCCAGGCAACAATACTGGAGCGGGTTGTCATTTCCTACTCTTGGGGATCTTCCCGACCCAGAGATTGAACCCACGTCTCTGGTGTCTCCTAAATTAGCAGGTGGGTTCTTTACTGCTGTGCCACCTGGGAAGCCCGTATGTTATCAGATGCTTTGCCCTAAAGGAGAAAATGTAAAGTCTTTTCTGCAATATAAGTATTTGATCAAGCAAAAGGCTTCACACACAGATTTATATACCTGCTTGTTGAAATAACTTAAATGTAAAATTAGAGACTGTGAGTTGACAATGAGGACCTTATATATGGACCTTGGAAGCACTGCACAGTCCATAAAATAGAGAAAGGGGAAAAGTTTACCCTCTGGGCTGAACACACACCTAGGAAGTATGACATCTGCTCAGATTTCTGCTGAAAAAGAATCTCCTTTGAATAGAGTGACCACATAATTTATCGTCAAGCCAGAACACTCTGCATGAAGGTAAAATTTCTACAGTGGGGAGGTATAGTCTTAATTGTTCATCTTGATAGATTTCTGCATATGTATTCGCCCATGTAACTCCCACCCAGATGAGTACAGAAAAACCTGCTCATCACCGCCCAAGAAAGCTCCACCACGACCGTTTCCAGGTACCAGCTACCTTCCCTAGCCCCCTAAGAGTCATTGCTTTTCTGATTTCTGTCACCATAACTTTATTTTGCTTGTTCACGTGTGCTAAGTTGCTTCAGTTGTGTCCAATGCTTTGCAACCCTGTGGACTGTAGCCCGCCAGGCTCCTCTGTCCCTGAGATGCTCCAGGCAAGAATACTGAAGTGGATTGCCATGCCCTCCTCCAGAGGATCTTCCTGACCCAGGGATTGAACCCACATTGGCAGGTGGGTTCTGTACCACTTGTACAACCTTGCCTGCTCATGACCTCCACCTAAACCAGGGGAGCCCCGTGTCTGGGATCTAATGCTTAATGATCTGAAGTGGAGCTGATGTGATCATAATAGAAATAAAGTGCACAATAAATTTAATGGACTCGAATCATTCTGAAACCAACCCCCCAACCCTAGTCTGTGGGAAAATTGTCTTCCATGAAACCCGTCCGTGTGCCAAGAAGGCTGGGGACCGCTCATCTAAATGAAATCACGTCGAATGGACTGTTTTACTTCTACTCAACAATAGCAAAGAATGAATGACTTGCCACAAGGATGGATCATACAGTGTGTTGAGTGAAATAAACCGAACTCTGAGAGTGAAATGCTAACCATTGTCATGTGTGGGGACAGCAGACATAAAAGCAGCCCTTCTGGGGAACCAGGTTGAAGGCTTACCTGATCATTATAAGACTGAAACCCTAAACCTGTACTAGGTAGAGCTCAGGTTTGTGTTTGTGCTATGCTTAGTTGTATCTGACTCTCTGCGACCCCATGGATGGTAGCCGGCCAGGCTCCTGTGTCCATGGGATTCTCTAGGCAAAAATACTGGAGTGGGTTGCCATACCCTCCTCCAGGGGATCATCCCCACCCAGGGGTCAAACCCTTGTCTCTTGTGCCTCCAGCATTGGCAGGCGGATTCTTTACCACTAGCACCACCTGGGAAACCCAGAGCTCGGGCCTAGAGTCTGGGAAACACATCTCATGAAATAAACCTTTGTCTTCCCAGTGGACAACTTGAGTTCCATTCTCACTGTGGGTTGCCTGCCTTTTTAGTGATTCTCCCTTCTCTTTGGAGATGCACCTCTGTGGCCAGGGAGCGGTGGTGATGAAAGTGGGAGTAAATACAGATGAGACCTCTTCACATCTTTGAAACATCTCCCCCCTGTGTCTCAGGCAGCCCACCCCTCACATTCAAGCGCTTTCTTCTCTTCTCAACGCCTACAGAATTAATCCAGGGTGAGCCGTGTTACCCACCCCTGTGTACCCTTTCAAAAGCCACTGTTTCTCACCAGCTTCCACGCCCCTAGCAGAATTCAGGAATCATTAGTGTTTGATGATCTCATGTTTCAAGACTTCAATCTCTTGTACTTTGAAATTGAAATTCCGGAGCCTGCAAGGGACCCTACGCTGACAGCTGACTTATTGAACGCTTGCCAGCTCCCACGGCTCAGAAAGTCAATTTCTCCACTTCGCCTCTTTGCAGAGCACAGGAGTGTGGCATTGGGAAACTCAAAACCAGGCTGTATCTGTGAAACCGAGCACTGTGTCCATTTCCCCTACCTTCTCCTGGTGTCAGGGGAGAAGGTGACATTAACTTGCACGCTAATTAACAAATATCAGGATGGTGAAATGCCGACTCTGCTTCTGAGAGTGGCACCAGGGGTATCATTGTCCTTCCTGAAAATCCATTTTCAAATCCCTGCTCTGCAGAATAACTCATCCTGCTCTCAGGACGAGCGAGTTCCCATCCCTCCTACAGAATATGTGTTTGTTGCCTGTGCATTGCATTGTCTCGGTTTTTAAGATGTTTGTAAGAACTTAAATAGGAGGGGAGTATTAAATAAAATAATGTACCTGCTTAGCAGGGCCCCTGACATAGAGGCAGATTGGAATAAATGTTAGCAGTTGCTCTTAGAACATGTGGAAAACCAAGATCCTTTAAAATCTGCCCAGAGTGTGATGATCACCTCTGTTCCTAGCCTCTATTGTTCATGAGCATACTTACTTGAGCTTATATTTCCATCTTTCATAAATAGACTCACAGACATAGAAAACAGACTTATGGTTGCCACAGGGGAATGGGGGGAGAGGGGTAAATTAGAGATTTGGGATTAAGACATCTGTAAAACATAAATAACAATGACCTATTGTTTGACCCAGGGAACTATATGCAATATCTTATTGATAAGTGAAAGTGAAGTGAACATCACTCAGTTGTGTCTGACTCTTTGCGACACCATAGAGTCCATGGAATTCTCCAGGCCAGAATACTGGAGTGGGTAGCCTTTCCCTTTCTCCAGGGGACCTTCCCAACCCAGGGATTGAACCCAGGTCTCCCACACTGTAGGTGGTTTCTTTAACAGCTGAGCCACCAGGGAAGCCCAAGAATACTGGAGTGGGAGCCTATCCCTTCTCCAACAGATCTTCAGGAATTGAACCTGGGTCTCCTGCATTGCAGGTGGATTCTTTACCAGCAGATCTACTGGGGAAGCCCTATAATGGAAAAAGATCTGAAAAAGGATACACGCACACACACATATATATTTCCACATATATATGCTTTCCAGGTGGCTCAGTGGTAAAAGAATTCGCCTGCCAATACAGGAGGAACAAGAGATGTGGGTTTGATCCCTGGGTTGGGAAGATCCCTTGGAGAAGGAAATGGCAACCTGCTCCAGTATTCTTGCCTGGAAAATGCCATGGACAGAGGAGCCTGGAGGGCTTTAGTCCATTGGGTCAAAAAGAGTTGGTCACAACTCAGTGCATACACACACACACACACACACACACACACACACATACATATACATAACTGAATCACTTTGCTGTACACTTGAAACATTGTATTCAATAAATCAACTATACTTCAATTTTTTAAAAAGCCCTTTTCAGCTCCTTCTATCTGGCTAATTTTTACTGTAGAAATTCCTGCAGTGAGAAGATTCAGGTTCTCTAGCGGGAATCAATTGTCCCCCTTTCTGGGTGATTCTAGATGCACTGCTTCTGTATCTGTCTCCTATTTCCGTTTATGGGTCTGTCTCCACTGTGAGAGTTTTTTATGGACTGGTAATTCTGGCATCACTGGGAGAGGTGTCAGCCTTCCGTCCATAAATTAATCATTGCTGTACTCACAGAGGGACCGCTAGAGTTGCCTTAGTGTGAAGTAGCGAGTCATAAATCCATTCTC
>NW_011494716.1:5301388-5302314 GCF_000754665.1 Bison bison bison | reverse complement strand
TATCATCCCCTCCTCCTCCTGCCCTCAATCTTTCCCAGCATCAGGGTCTTTTCCAATGAGGCAGTTCTACGCATCAGGTGGCCAAAGTATTGGAGTTTCAGCTTCAGCATCAGTCCTTCCAATGAATATTCAGGATTGATTTCCTTTGGGATGGACTGGTCGGATCTCCTTGTAGTTCAAGGGACTCTCAAGAGTCTTCTCCAACACCACAGTTCAAAAGCATCAAATCTTCGGTGCTCAGCTTTCTCTGTAGTTCAATTCTCACATCCATAAATGACTACTGGAAAAACCATAGCTTTGACTAGACTGAACTTTGTTGGCAAAGTAATGTCTCTGTTTTTTAATATGCTGTCTAGGTTGGTCATGGCTTTTCTTCCAAGGAACAAGCATCTTTTAATTTCATGGCTACAGTCACCATCTGTGATTTTGGAGCCCCCCAGCCCAGAATAAAGTCTCTCATTGTTTCCACAGTTTCCTCATCTATTTGCCATGAAGTGATGGGACCAGATGCCATGATCTTAGTTTGCTGAATGTTGAGTTTTAAGCCAACTTTTTCACTCTCCTCTTTCACTTTCATCAAGAAGCTCTTTAGTTCTTCTTCACTTTCTGCCATAAGGGTGGTGTCATCTGCATGTCTGAGGTTATTGCTATTTCTCCTGGCAATCTTGATTCTAGCTTGTGCTTCATCCAGCCCAGGATTTCACGTGATGTACTCTGTATGTAAGTTAAATAAGCAGGGTGACAATATACAGCCTTGATGTACTCCTTTTCCTATTTGGAACCAGTCTGTTGTTCCATGTCCAGTTCTAACTGTTGCTTCCTGACCTGCATACAGGTTTCTCAAGAGGCAGGTCAGGTGGTCTGGTATTCCCATCTCTTTCAGAATTTTCCACAGTTTGTTGTGATCTGAACTGTGGTGTTGGAGA
>NW_011494716.1:5294672-5301288 GCF_000754665.1 Bison bison bison | reverse complement strand
GTGGTGTTGGAGAAGACTCTTGAGAGTCCCTTGGACTGCAAGGAGATCCAACCAGTCCATTCTGAAGGAGATCAGCCCTGGGATATCTTTGGAAGGAATGATGCTAAAGCTGAAACTCCAGTACTTTGGCCACCTCATGCAAAGAGTTGACTCATTGGAAAAGACTCTGATGCTGGGAGGGATTGGGGGCAGGGGGAGCAGGGGACGACAGAGGATGAGATGGCTGGATGGCATCACTGACTCAATGGATGTGAGTCTGAGTGAACTCTGGGAGTTGGTGATGGACAGGGAGGCCTGGCGTGCTGCGATTCACGGGGTCGCAAAGAGTCGGACATGACTGAGCGACTGATCTGATCTGACACAGTCAAAGGCTTTGGCATAGTCAATAAAATAGAAATAGATGTTTTTCTGGAACTCTCTTGCTTTTTCCATGATCCAGCGGATGTTGGCAATTTGATCTCTGGTTCCTCTGCCTTTTCTAAAGCCAGGTTGAACATCTGGAATTTCACAGTTCACATATTGCTGAAGCCTGGCTTGGAGAATTTTGAGCATTACTTTGCTAGCCTGTGAGATGAGTGCAATTGTGTGGTAGTTTGAGCATTCTTTGGCATTGCCTTTCTTTCAGACTGGAATGAAAACTGACCTTTACCAGTCCTGTGGCCACTGCTGAGTTTTCCAAATTTGCTGGCATATTGAGTGCAGCACTTTCACAGCATCATCTTTTAGGATTTGAAATAGCTCAACTGGAATTCCATCACCTCCACTAGCCTTGTTCATAGTGATGCTTTCTAAGGCCCACTTGACTTCACATTCCAGGATGTCTGGCTCTAGGTCAATGATCACACCATCGTGATTATCTGGGTCCTGAAGATTTTTTTTTGTAAAGTTCTTCTGTGTATTCTTGACACCTCTTCTTAATATCTTCTGCTTTTGTTAGGTCCATACCATTTCTGTCCTTTATTGAGCCCGTCTTTGCATGAAATATTCCCTTGATATCTCTAATTTTCTTGAAGAGATCTCTAGTCTTTCCCAATCTATTGTTTTCCTCTATTTCTTTGCATTGATTGCTAAGGAAGGCTTTCTTATCTCTTCTTGCTGTTCTTTGGAACTCTGCATTCAAATGGGCATATCTTTCCTTTTCTCCTTTGGCTTTCACTTTTCTTCTTTTCTCAGCTATTTGAAACACCTTCTAAGACAACCATTTTGCCTTTTTGCATTTCTTTTTCTTGGGGATGGTCTTTATTACTACCTCCTGTACAATGTCATGAACCTCCGTCCATAATACTTCAGGCATTCTATCAGATCTAATCCCTTGAATTTATTTGTCACTTCCACTGTATAATCGTAAGGGATTTTTTTAGGTCATACCTGAATGGTCTAGGTTTTCCCTACTTTCTTCAATTTAAGTCTGAATTTGGCAAAAGGAGTTCATGATCTGAGCCACAGTCAGCTCCCAGTTTTGTTTTTGCTGACTGTATAGAGCTTCTCCATCTTTGACTGCAAAGAATATAATCAATCTGATTTTGGTGTTGACCATCCGGTGATATCCATGTATAGAGTCTTCTCTTGTGTTGTTGGAAGAGGATGCTTGCTCTTGGCAAAACTCTCTTAGCCCTGCTTCATTTTGTACTCCAAGGCCAAATTTGCCTATTACTCCTGGTACCTCTTGACTTCCTACTTTTGCATTCCAGCCCCCTATAATGAAAAGGACATATTTTTGGGTGTTAGTTCTAGAAGAAGGTCTTGTAGGTCTTCATAGAACTGTTCAATTTCAGCTTCTTCAGCACTACTGGTTGGGGCACAGACTTGGATTACTGTGATAGTGAATGGTTTGCCTTGGAAACAGAGATCATTCTGTCATTTTTGAGACTGCATCCAAGTACTGCATTTTGGACTCTTCTTGACTATAATGGCTACTCTATTTCTTCTAAGGAATTCTTGCCCACAGTAGTAAATATAATGGTTATCTGAGTTAAATTCACCCATTCCAGTCCATTTTAGTTTGATGATTCCTAAAATGTCAATGTTCTTGCCATCTCCTGTTTGACCACTTCCAATTTGCCTTGATTCATGGCATTCCAGGCATTCCAACCTAACATTCCAGGTTCCTATATAATATTGCTCTTTACAGCATCAGACTTTACATCTTGTATTTTTACTCAATCTCTTTAAAACTTTGTGGAAATACATTCAGATATTTTCATCTGGAGAGGCAAAGATAAATGAATAATAACCAATAAAAATAATAATTTCATAACATTACAGTTGCATATAATTTAACAATATAACAGTATGGTCTAATTTCATTGATTAAAATGGCCCCTGATACAGACTTCCCACCAATATGTCAACTATAAACAATTTCAAGTGCTAAATCATAAAAACATGCAAAAAAATGTCCATCAACAACCACTTCTTGGTCTCTAGGCCTGAGGCACAGCTAACATCATCTGTCTTTTTTTTTTTTTTTTCCTATACCTTGTGTTAAGTCTCTTATTTCATGGGCTTCATGTATTTTTCTTTCTTTATTTACTAGTCAGTTTTATTAAAGCTCCACTTCTAGAAGTTTTCTGAATAAGTGTGCAAAACCAGTTCTTTTTTTTTCATCCTTGCAGCTCTCAAAATTTTTGTTTTCCCTTTTCCTTGATTGAGAGTTTGGCTAGGTATATAAAGTTAAGTTAAAATCATTTTTGTTCAAAATTTTGATGACATGGATGCATGGTCTTCTAGTATTTAATGTTTCTGTTGCGATATCTAATGCCATTCTGATTTTTTTATTTTTTGTGTGATCTTTTGTTGCTTTCTCCAGTTCTAACCCATTCCTAAAAATTTCCAGTGACCATTTTATGTCTCAGATGTCCTGAAATTCCACAAGGGTTTACCCTGGGGTGAATTCTTCTCTATCTTTTGATTCTTCCCTGATCTCCTTTTCTATCTTCCTTTCTTCCTTCCTTTCTTTTTTAGCTTAAGATGGAAACAGTTGATAGGAAACACACATCCTTCAGTTCTAGAAAGCATGCTTATTATTATTTCTGGACAATTCCCTCTCATTTTAATTTTTCTGTTCTTGATTTTTGGGACATCTATTATTTGGACATTAGAATTGCTTATGATTTTTAAAAAATATACCTAACTCAAGTTGTCTGTTTTTTTGTCTTTTTGTTTTGCATTCTGGAGATTTGATTATATTCTTTAAATAACTTTTTCATACTTAAAAAAATTATAATAATATTATTTAAAATTTCAGGTTATCCATGTTATTTGATCCCCCACCTCCTCATTTTCTCTGGTTTTACAACACATTCTGACTTCTTGCTTACCTTTTGGAGATGATTTTAGACTTCTTCTTTTTCTTCTTCTTCTTTTTAATAATTATCTTCTTCTCCCTGAAGTCTTTATTTCTTTTTTTTTTTTTTAATTTCCAGGTCTCATTTTTTTAGCTCTCACTCTTCCTTCTGAAGGCTTCCCTCCAATGTCTAGTGGTCCTTGATGGACATTTCATCTTTCTAATAATGCACTTAAACACCTCTGTGCACATAATGGTGTCTGTTATCGTGTATGTTTCACTTAAAAGTAATTATTCAATACTGATCCTTTTTATCAAAGGACCCAAAATGTTAGTTACAGAGATTTGGAATTTGCTCCCCTGGGATCTTCCAGAAATAAAGCTTCTTCTTCCTTCTGGGGGCTTCGCCAGTGGCTCAAATGGTAAAGAATTCACCTACAATGCAGGAGACCCAAGTTTGATCCCTGGGTCAGGAAAATCCCCTGGAGAATGGCATGGCCACCCACTCCAGTATTTTTTCTGGAGAATTCCATGGACAGAGGAGCCTGGTGGGCTACAGTCCAAGGCAAAGAATCAGACATGACTGAACAACAAACACACACACTTCCTTCAGGGAAGATAAGTGCCTAGTTGCTGATATTCTGGGAGTACGCGTACCTCAGCCCTTGACTTTGCCCAATGTCCCTGAGTCTGTAGGCTCTCTGCTAATATTTCATCAGAAAACAAGCCTTCAATGCTCTTGTAGTGGCCATGAGAGTCTATGAAGCAAAGAGTCTATTTTCTACAAAATACATCTCCTTTTAGCCTGGATACTTACTTTTCTCATCCTAGATAGCTGATCCTTCCCAGTGGGAAACACTCAGGAGTTCTGTAGGAGGAATTAGCTGCTGACGTATCATTCTTGCTGTTGCTGTTTAGTTGCTAAGTCATATCCAACTCTTTGTGACCCCATGGATGGGAGCAAGCCAGGCTTCCCTGTCCTTCACCGTCTCCTTGAGTTTGCTCAAATCCATGTCTATTGAGTCGGTGATGCTACCTAACCATCTCATCCTCTGCCACCCTCTTCTCCTTTTGCCCTCAATCTTTTCCAGCCTCAGGGTCTTTTCCAGTGAGTCGGCTCTTCACATCAGGTGGCCAAAGTATTGGAGTTTCAGCTTCATTATCCTTATCTCTCTCCAAACACTTAGGTTGTAACTTCTTCCATTTTTATTTTCCATCTTCTATTGTCTTCCATCTCGTATTTTTTGTCCATTTTGTTAATATCTTGACATCTTTCACTGTCCTTTTATCGCTTTTTTTGAGTGGAGAAAGGGGGTCTGTATGGTTATTTTCCACAAATAAATCTGAAGTATTCATCTTTCATCTTAGGAGAACTACTGGCTGTCCCCAGATGAAACATGAGTCAGCATTTGCAGTGCCGGCCTCAGGTCACTGTGCTGTCTTGCCTGGGTGCTGGATCACTTTTATGGTGACACAAAATCTTTTCCCATAAAGTCCTTTCTCCCAAAGGAGAACATAACCCAGAAGATCAAGTGTAGGAGAAAGCAACTGACTTAGACTGACTTATTGGTCTTTTCTCTCCTTCTTGAAGAGCATGATAAACGCTTGTCAGGTGGCTGAATGAATCATTGAATAAAGGTCTTTCTGTTTGAAATGGTAGATAAAGAATATGAAGAAATAAGAAGCTTGCTTGGCAAAAATGATATTGAGAGTTGACCTGTAAAAAAAATTAATCGGCATCTTGTTTCCTCAGTTCAATAATAGTACATATTTCCTGGGTAATCTGATAAATTCTGGGGCTGTGCTAGGTGATTCCATTGTCAAAGCATAAGATAAACAAGCTGATAATTTCAATATAGTTTGGTTTGTAATGCATGAGTATATAGGCAGGTATTTTCCTTTTGTAAGTGTATAATAATGCATATATGATTAAAATATATAGAAATATGTTCCTATAAAGTTAACAATGAAAAGTTCACCACTTAAATAAGACCCACTACCATTACTTTAAAAGAAAAGTAAGAAATGAATGTGGAAGGTTGAAAGGGAAAAGTAAAGAACCCCTTCAGTCCCTTTCTAGAGTCTCTCTTAGTAAAATGGGCTTCCCAGGTAACTCAGTGGTAAAGATTCACCTGCCAGTGTAGGAGACACAGGTTTCATCACTGGGTTGGGAAGATCCCCTGGAGGAGGAAATGGCAACCCACTCCAGTATTTTTGCCTAGAGAATCCCATGGACAGAGGAGCCTGGCGGGCTACAGCCCACAGGGTCGCTAAAGAGTCAGACATGACTGAGCGACTGAGCACAAACGTACATGCACATTATCTTAATAAAATAGTTATTGTCAATAGGATTGTGCATATGCATGCATATGTGTGTATCTTCTTATACATAAGAAACATCTGGACACAGAGATTTGAATCTCCTTTCCACTTAGCAAATCATAGCAATCTCACTCTTTTTTAACAGCTGCATATGACTTCAGTCTATATATGTGGCCTCTTTTAATCAATCTGCATTAGACGGGTTCCTTCCAAAATTCAACTGTTAAAAAGTCAATGTAAGGATTTGCCAGGTGTTCCAGTGCCCAAGACTCCATGTTCCCAATGCAGGGGGCCAGGATTCAGTTCTCTGTCAGGGAACTAGATCCCACATGCCACAACTAAGAGTTCTCGTGCCAGAACTAAAAGTTCTATGTTTGGTTCAATTTAAGTCGCTCAGTCGTGTCCGACTCTGCAACCCCAGGGGCTGCAGCACGCAAGGCTTCCCTGTTCATCACCAACTCCCAGAGCTCACTCAAACTCACGTCCATTGAGTTGGTGATGCCATCCAACCATCTCATCCTCTGTCATCTCCTTCTTCTCTCCCTTCAATCTTTCCCAGTAATCAGGGTCTTTTCAAATGAGTCAGTTCTTCACATCAGGTGGCCAAAGGGTTGGAGTTTCAGCTTCAGCATCAGTCCTTCCAATGAATATTCAGGATTGATTTCCTTTGGGATGGACTGGTTGGATCTCCTTGCAGTCCAAGGGACGCTCAAGAGTTTTCTCCAACACCACAGTTCAAAAGCATCGATTCATCGGTGCTCAGCTTTCTTTATAGTCCAAATCTCACATCAATACATGACTTCGGAAAAACATAGCTTTGACTAGACAGAATTTTATTGGCAAAGTAATGTCTCTGCTTTTTAATATGCTGTCTAGGTTGGTCATAGCTTTTCTTCCAAGGAACAAGTGTCTTTTAATTTCATGGCTGCAGTCACCATCTGCAGTGATTTTGGAGCCCCCCAAAATAAAGTCTCTCACTGTTTCCATTGTTTCCCCATATATTTGCCA
>NW_011494716.1:5282292-5294531 GCF_000754665.1 Bison bison bison | reverse complement strand
CTCTGCATATAAGTTAAATAAACAGGGTGACAAAATACAGCCTTGACATACTTCTTTCCTGATTTGGAACCAGTCTGTTGTTCCATGTCCAGTTCTAACTGTTGCTTCCTGACCTGCATATAGGTTCTCAAGAGGCAGGTCAGGTGGTCTGGTATTCCCATCTCTTTCAGAATTTTCCACAGTTTATTGTGATCCACACAAAGTCTTTGGCATAGTCAATAAAGCAGAAATAGATATTTTTCTGGAACTCTCTTGCTTTTTTGATGATCCAGTGGATGTTGGCAATTTGATCTCTGGTTCCTCTGCATTTTCGAAAACCAGCTTGAACATATGGAAGTTCACGGTTCATGTATTGCTGAAGCCTGGCTTGGAGAATTTTGAGCATTACTTTACTAGCGTGTGAGATGAGTACAATTGTGCGGTAGTGTGAGCATTCTTTGGCATTGCTTTTCTTTCAGACTGGAATGAAAACTGACCTTTTCCAGTCCTGTGGCCACTGCTGAGTTTTCCAAATGTGCTGGCATATTGAGTGCAGCACTTTCACAGAATCTTCTTTTAGGATTTGGAATAGCTCAACTGGAATTCCATCACCTCCACTGGCTTTGTTCGTAGTGATGCTTCCTAAGGCCCACTTGACAAAGAATTCCAGCATGTCTGGCTCTGGGTGAGTGTCACACCATTGTGATTATCTGGGTCATGAAGATCTTTTTTTGTATAGTTCTTCTGCATATTCTTGCCACCTCTTCTTAATATATTCTGCTTCTGTTAGGTCCACCAGGGGCCTCCCTGGTGGCTCAGACAGTAAAGCGTCTGCCTGCAATGCGGGAGACCCGGGTTCTACCCCTGGGTCAGGAAGATCCCCTGGAGGAGGAAATGACAACCCACTCTAGTATTCTTGCCTGGAAAATCCCATGGATGGAGCCTGGTGGGCTACAGTCCATGAGGTCACAAGGAGTCGGACACGACTGAAGGATTTCACTTCACTTCACTACACTTCTGTTAGGTCCATACCGTTTCTGTCCTTTATTGAGCCCATCTTTGCAGGAAATGTTCCCTTTGGTATCTCTAATTTTCTTGAAGAGATCTCTAGTCTTTCCCATTTTATCATTTTCTTCTATTTCTTTACTTTGATCACCGAGGAAGGCTTTCTTATCTCTCCCTGCTATTCCATGTGCTGCAACTAAAAAAAGATTCTGCACACTAGAACAAAGATAGATGATCTGATGTGCCACAGCTAAGACCCAGTACAGCCACACACACAAAAAAGTCATTGCATTAAGTATGCTTGTTCTTATATGTTGCGCTGTGGGGAAAGTCAAGAAGGGTTGAGAAAATGACTCCAATAATCGCTTCAGTCTGGGTTGAGATTTGGTTCCCAGACAGTGTCTGCCCACCTCTGCCTTGCTCCTGATGGCATCTGAGCAGATGGCAGGAGTGGAAAAGTTGCAAAGAGCCCAGCTTTCAGAGAAGTCTGAATGCCCAGGATGGAACTCCACTTTCTTCCAAAGAAACTTTTCCACCCCAGCTCCCGGATTTTCTTCCGGTTTGTAGACAACAAAGCCTCCTTTCAATTAATAAAATGGTTCCTTATCACCACGCCCCTTTCTGCCTCCTGGGAAGGAATCCTTCAGGTCCACAGTCCTCTTTTAGTTGAGTGACAATGAATGGCTCTTGCTACCTCCCAGTGAAGCAGAATGCACGAAATCCTCTTTTTTAATGTTGCTCCCACAACATTTATTCCTATCTGCTTGAGAGGCTAAGGGTATCTAAGGACATTGTCCACCCACAGCAGAAGGGCATAGGAGTGTGGTGTATTGACTGTGAGTGGGCCAAAAGTCTATCCTGTGTCAGCCAGGGTGAGACTTCAGAGAGGAAATTTCCAAATTGCCCCTTAGATGAGAGTCCACGGTGATGGCTATGGAACCAGGGCTGATGGGTGAGGCAAAGCTAGAAAGAGGCCACAGAATAGTGAAAATGGAAGCTGAGCAGTTTGGGGAGCAAGCGGGGGATGCGGAACACCTGTGGGCCATCTTTCTGTACAGCCAAGGCTGTCTGGTTGGCCTCAGAAGGCTGGGGAAGCTCAGTGTATTCCTCCTCACACATCATCATGGCCGCATGTCAACATGTTTGTCTTTATGACTGATCTGTGGGATCCCTGAGGCCAGGGGCTGTATCTTATGCTCTGTCTTAGCATTCAGCAGGAGGGTCTGACTCAGGCATAGGAACTGAAGCTTCACTGTGTCCAAGGAAATCAATGAATCTCACACCCGGTGCTCTTCTTGCAGCATCAGAGCTTTCCTCCAGATCGGAATCAGAATCTCAGGGATGAGTCATGAGAATCAGCTGGCTGGACAAGATGAAGGTTGAGTTTTAAAGTCATCCAGGCCTCTACTGCTCAGTGATGCCAGGTACCGGCAGGCATCACTTTTTGTATGCCTCAGTTCTCATCCTCCCAGCATCCTGTGAATGGAGAATTTGACTGTCATGGCCAGCTCCTCCTTGTTAAGGGGCTGCGGGAAGATTTGGTAACATTTTCTCCTGGGCAGCCAGAAGAGGTGTATATGTATGTATGTATATTCTTTCCCAACCATCCAAGCTCTGGACAGGCTGCCGCCTGAGTGTGCTTGCTTGGGTATATGCCTCCCCCCAAAGTCACATTCTTTCTGAGATATTTACAATGGCAGAGATAATGGGTTATTGATGAACCAATCAGTTGGGATGGCCCCTGGTGAATTAACTGGTGGCCACTGACCTGCCGGGGATAAAGAACTATTGCTGAATTCAGCAGAAGCCGGGAAAGGTCTAAATCATGCCCATCACCGCCTGCAAAGCTGGTAATCTCTGTTAAAGTTGGTACAACAGCCAATTCCTCATACAGGGGAAGCAACTTATTTAATTTATAGTTAATTGAAGGCTTGGGGCTTTGGAAGCAGAGGGGTGAGGGTTTTCCTCTTGGCTCCTCTCTCCATCTCTGTAACCAACTGTAACTGATTCAACCCACCCCAGTTGCAGCTTTCTGGGCTATGAAGTGATAATCTTGTTACCTTTGCAGCACTGCCATAAATAGTACATGAAATGATGAATGGAGAGCATTTCACAGTTTGCAAAGCACTTTCACACTCACCATCTCATTTAATTCTCACAATAATCCTCTGAAGTGGGTATTGTTAACTCATTTTTATACACAAACATCAAAAGTTTTGGGGCTTCCCAGGTGGCGATAGTGGTAAAGAACCTGCCTGCCAATGCAGAAGACTGCAGAAACATGGGTTCGATCCCTGGGTTGGCAAGACCTCCTGGAGAAGGAAATGGCAATCCACTCCAGTATTCTTGCCTGGAGAATCCCATGGACAGAGGAGCTTGGTGGGCTACAGTCCGTAGGGTTGCAAAGAGTTGTACATGACTGAAGCAACTCAGCACACATGCACACACATTACAAGGTTTAGAGGGTATCTTGTTCAAGAACCAATCCCTCCCCACCGCCATGACACACACATTTTGTAGATGAGAAAACCAATATTCAAGAGGGCACATGATTTGCCCAAAGACAGGTGACCAATAAAAGGTGAACTTAATAGTTTCCTAGAATCCTTAGAATTCAATCTAAACTATATATATTGGCCTTCATGACCCAATTGAACCAGTTTTTATCCATCTATTTCTCTATTTGTGGAAGTTCAAAAAAATGGTTCCAATTCTCCATGCTACCTGGTATTCAGGCCCTGGACTGTAATTTTGTAGCAGCTTTGCTCTCTGACTTGCTTGGGCCACTAAAATGATGGGATGACAGTGCTGAGACCGGGCTTCAACAAGCGTTGCATCCCTCCATGCATACCTGTGCCTTTGCCGTTTGCCACGATGACCTGTCTGGGCTGGGATGCTGGGAGATGACAGACACACGGAGCAGAGTTTAGAGCTGATGCCAAGCTCCGCCGGTATGTGAGCAGTAGACACACTGTTGCATGCTACCAAAGTCTGTGTTTGTTTGTTACTCAATGGCACCCCACTCCAGTACCCTTGCCTGGAAAATCCTGTGGATGGAGGAACCTGGGGCGCTGCAGTCCATGGGGTCGTGACTGAGCGACATCACTTTCACTTTTCACTTTCATGCATTGGAGAAGGAAATGGCAATCCACTCCAGTGTTCTTGCCTGGAGAATCCCAGGGACGGGGGAGCCTGGTGGGCTGCCATCTATGGGGCCGCACAGAGTCGGACACGACTGAAGTGAGTTAGCAGTTAGCAGTGTTGTGTCAAAGATAGCTGATACGCTAACCTCACCTTGGGGTGCTCTCTCCCTCCCTCACTGCTTTTTTTTCACATCCACACTGGCTTTTCTTCATCCCTTAGACACACCCGTCCTGCTCTCAGTCCCTGTGCAGATGTGCTGCTTGGCCTGCAATACTCCCACCTCATTCATCTTCATCTCTCAACCTTCAGTGATTAGCCTGACTGTTGCTTCCATAGAGAGAACTTACCTGATTGTTCTCCACCACAGCTTTTGTTACAATTCTCTGGTTGCCATAGCTCTGGTGGCTCAGACAGTAAAGAAACTGCCTGCAATACAGGAGATCCGGGTTCGATTCCTGGGTCAGGAAGATCCCCTGGAGAAGGAAATGGCAACCCACTCTAGTATTCTTGCCTGGGAAATCCCATGGACCGAGAAACCTGGCAGGCTATAATCCATGGTGTTGCAAAGAGTCAGACACGACTGAGCAACTAACACTTTAATCATATATTAACTTTTTTAGTTTCATGAGGTCTGCAATGACAGAACTGGTGGCCAGATGTTTTATTCGTGTCTCTGGTCTCGGCACTTTACACAGTGCCCAGTACAGAGCACGCTGTCAGCACATAATTGGTGAATAAATGGATAAAAGAATGAATGAATTGGCTGAGCCAGGGTTTCAAGCCCTCACTCTTTCCTCTCTTCTTTCAATGCCACAATCCTGGCGTTGTTGGAGGTTTATCTTTTTTTTGAGAACCCTATCTAAAATGACACTTCCCTGATAATATTTAGTCTGTTTAGCTAGCATCTGCTTATCAGCCGACATACAAGTGAGCAACTTAACACTTTAAGGGATTAGCTGACAGTTGGCTAAGAGAAGACATGGGAAAACAACTCAGGGTAGATCATAGTATGAGGAAAGAAAGGGAAACAGGGCCAGTGGGAGGAACATTTCCTGGGTTCAGCCATGGTGGCCAATTCTGGCTTTTGTTGCAACAACTGGCTGCCATGGTGAGGTCTCCAGATTTATTCTGGAAGAGAGACACCCGGATGGAGGAGCAATTCCCATCTTCTTGCAGACCTGCATTTCCTCCTGGGCTACTAGTCACTACCCTCCAGGACCCAGAGTTTGACATACTTGGGATCTTGCTGCCCTAGATGCTTGGCCAGAGTCTCTATTCTGGGCTGATACCCAGGTACCCAGGAGGGCCAAAGCATTGGGAACTCAACTGTTTTGAGTTGATTGTACTACAAAGGGATGGAGACCAGGAAGGCGGATGCCCCCTGTGATGAAGTCAGAATCTAGAGCAAACAGCCTCTTAACACTTAGAGCCCTGGGATGGTGGTGGGTGGGCAGTGGGGAGGGTAGTGGAGAGGAAATCAGATACATTGAATGCTAAAGTCAAAGGGAAAAGCCAACCTTCTGAGGCAGGATCAGGGGAACGCTTAAAAAAAAATTAACAAAAGCAGACTATCTGGTGGTCCCTGAATTTATGTGGCTTTCTGGGGACTGAAAGATGTAGAGAAAGACATAATATAATTCACAGAATAGATTCTACTCATTGCCCTGGCTGTGTACGTCATTGTTGCAAATGACCAGAAAGTTCTAGTGGAGAATCTCTGAGTTGCTATATATGTGTATAGCTATGTGTTAGTCACTCAGTGGTGTCTGACTCTTTGCGACCCCATGGACTGTAGCCCACCAGGCTCCTCTGTCCATGGGATTCTCCAGACAAGAATACTGGAGTGGGTTGCTGTGCCTTTCTCCAGGGGATCTTCCTGACCCAGGAATCGAACCTGGGTCTCCTGCGTTGCAGCCAGATTCTTTACCGTCTAAACCATCAGGGAAACCTTATGTACCTAAAAGCAGTTTCCAATTAACACATTAACAAGAATTCCAGGGAAGGAAAAAAAAAAGTGATAAAAACATTGCATACTTTGTCCTTCTCCTGAAGAGTCACAAGCACATTTGCATATTATAGGCTCTGAAAACTCCAGTGAAGAAAAGCAAAACATTAAAAATTTTTCATCACTATCTAAATTTATTTCACTAAGGAAACAACTTCTCTCTCTCTTTCCCTCCCTTCCTCTCCCTTCCCTCCCTTCCTCTCTCCCTTCCCTCCATCCTTCCTTCCTGTCTTGTTCAATTGCCAGCTCTCGTTATTCTGTAAGTCATAATTTGTGAAATACTGACTTTTGACACTTTTCCATTTTGTGTTTGTGATTAAAATAATACAAACACGAAGAAGCACAAGGATTATTCATTGAGCCCCTCTTGCGTGTCAGTCATGGTGCCAAGCACTTTTTGTATACTGAGTTCATTTTGTTCTCAAAACCATAATGAAGTAGAGAATATTATCTGTTTTTCAGATGAGGAAACTGAAGCTCATAGTGGCTGAGTTTCTTGTCCAGGGTCATACCAACAAGAAAAGGAATTGGCCAGGTTCAAACCCAGACACAGCTCATGGGATCCAAGACAGGGAAGCCTGGCATGCTGCAGTCCATGGAGTCGCAAAGGGTCAGACATAACTTTGTGGGTGAACAACAATAAACCCAGATAACCTATCTTAGCCACCAGGCTTTTACAGTCTGTAAGGGTGATCTGTGATTACTAAGTGCACTGATTCAAGTTCGAATCTCATCTGGAAACAGCCTCACAGACACAATAGGAAGTGATGCTTCATCTGGGCTCCCAGGAACCCAGTCAATTTGACACATAAAATTAACCGTCACTGCAGAGAAAGGATTGCTCCCAGCTCCTCAGACACCTGGATCCTGAGAATTGATCAGTGATGCCTGTGAAAGAGATTTCCCAATGATCACATAGTGACAGGTGGCCAGGTGGGAATGAGGACCCAGGTCTTTTTTACTACAGCCCTTGGTTTTTAAACATGAGGATGAGAAAACCCTGGGTAGGGTGGGGAGCAAAGGGATGGACACACCATCCTGGTTGTTCTTTCCTGCGGTTCAGATGGTCTTCAAAGCCCTGAGATCTGGCCACAGTCATGATGGGTTACCCAGAGAGGAGCTAATGACATAATCGTGGACTCTCCGCAGTCAATTATCACAATTACTGGAAGCCACTCTCTTGTCATATTTCATTTAGCACAAAAAGGCACTAGAGAGTCAAATGGCATCGAGGGTCCTGGGCCCATTGTCGCTGCCCTCACTGGAACAGGCATCTAAAAAGGGAAATGCCAACCCCAATAAACTGTTCCCGCAGAAGCCATTAGGCTGGGTGACATGTTCACTTAGGGTGACGTATATTGATCATGTAAAACACGCGCAGTGTATAATATGATTAAACAAACTCAGCCGGTTTCAGAGAGAGCCAGCTGAATGGTGCGTGGTTCCTGATCCTGCGGCAAGAGCCTCATGGCCCTGATCGGGAGCCCCCAGCTCAGGATAGGAACTATATATGGAGTGTTTCTGTTATCTGTTACTCATTCATTCATTCAACAGGTATTTCTTGAGTATCCAATATGTGAAGGAGAAAATGATGACTTTGGATTATCTCTGGAATGTCCAGTTATTAATAGTCAACACACAGTTGACATATGAGTTTGCCATAAAGGGAAAATCTGCCCATTTGGGGTTCTTCCCTGCTCATCTCAGGGGTCTCCCCTCTATTTCAAACCCAGACTAAGCTATTGAAATCCAGTGGTACTAAGGACAGTGAAATGATGGGGCTCAAGCCCCGTATTATATAGTCTACAGTCTCCGAGGAAAGTGGAAAAGGTAGGGGTCTGACAGTCATTAGGTTCATCCACCTGACTCCTGGTGGATATTTTGTTAGAGTGAAGGTAGTCAAAAATCTGTAGGATTTGATGATTTGTAATCCCATACTTAGGGCTTCACTGATGGCTCAGTGGGAAAGAATCTGCCTGCAATGCAGGTGACTCCGTCACCTGTGGGCTTAATCCCTGGGTCAGGGAGATCCACTGGAGGAGGAAATGGCAACCCACTCCAGTATTCTTGCAGGGAAAATCCCATGAACAGAAGAGACTGACAGGCTACAATCTATGGGGTTGCAAAGAGCTGGACTCCACTGAGCACAACAGCGACCTGAAGGCTTCACTGCCTAGCATGGTCCATTCAATCATGGTGATAGCGGTTGATTGGTTCAGCATCCAGCCCATCTCCTCTCCCTGGAGCTCTGGGGTGCCTTGAGGTGGGACAGAAAGCTCCAATCTTGTAATCACAAGGTTGGTTGTCCAGGCAACCAACCCCCATCCTCAGGTGAGGTCCAAAAGTCGCCTCATTCACAAAACAAAAGACACTTTGGTAGCTCTCCTCCTTTAGGGAATTCCAAGGGTTGTAGGAGCACTGTGCCAGAAAAGGGGACAAAGACACATAAATTGCCTTTTTAAGCATTTTTTATTGGAGTAGAGTTGCCTTACAATGTTGTTAGTTTCTGCTGTAAAGCAAAGTGCATCAGCTATACATATACATATAAGTATATGTATATACGTATGTATATTATATATTATACGCATGTATAATCCCCTCTTTTTTGGATTTTCTTCCCATTTAAGTCATCAAAGAGCATTAGGTTCCTTAAAAAATTAAAAATCGAATGACCGTTCCACTTCTGGGCAGGGTACCAGGACAGAACCATAATTACAAGAGATACACCCACCCCCATATTCATTTCAGCTCTACTGACAACAGCCAGGACATGGAAGCAACCTAAGTGTCCATCAACAGACGAACAGATAAAAAAGATGTGGCGCATATATATGATGGGATTTTACTCAGTCATAAAAAGAAATTTAAATTGTGCCATTTGCGGAGACTTAGATGGACCTAGAGACTGTCATCCCAAGTGAAATAAGTCAGAAAGAGAAGACATATACATTTCTGATTATGAATCGCAATATCACATTAGGGAACTTGACCTGTCAGATATAAAAGATGAAAAAAATGCACAGTGCAGGCAAGAACACATGAAGTTTAGGCTACTGGCTTGCCAACTTTGTATCTCACTTTCTAATCTGGGAGTGAGGATAATAAAAAGACTACCCTACTGGGTTGCTCTGAGGAGTAAACGAAATATTAGTGCAAAGCTTTTTTCACAGAGGCTGGAAGATAGTAGTTGCTCAATAAATGGCAGCTTTTACTTACATTTTAAATAATGGAGCACCCCCCGCCCCCAGACAAATGTTACGGATTGTCATTTCAAATATTCTACTCACTGGTATTTTCCTGTAACATTACATTTGTATTGTGAGATCCATGAAAGCTGGGTGGGGGAGGGGGTGACTTCACCATCATCATTATAAGAATCATAACAAAAACAATAGTAACTACAATGATCCCAACAACAGCAGGCATGTATTGAGCACTTACTTTGTGCCAGAGAATACTCAGATGAGGGCTGTGCTTGCATTATCTCATTGAATCCTTTCAGCAGCCCAGTAGGATTGGCAGTATCTGGTCCATTTTCAGGTGCAGAAAGGACAAGGAGAGAGAGACATCTACACTATTTAGACTGTGCTATTTATCTTAGTATTCCCAGGACCGCGAACAATCATTACCTAAATGGAGATCCTTGAAGGTCAGTAAGTTAATGATGGGATGAAGACATGGGGGAATGGGTGAATGAAGATAAAAAGAAATAAGCCGCAGGGGTCAAAACCCTGGCAGATGTGTGTCCTCACTCACTCTGGACATACTCGATTAATCCCCAGGGACCCGGCCATCTCTAGAGCATTCTTTGGGTTTTTATCCCCCTGCAAGAGCTGAACCAGGAAGTCACTGCACCATCTTTTTTTTTACTTTGTGGTGCTAATTACCTGCTCATTGCCATGCAAGGACTTCTCCAGCCCCGTTTCTGAGAGGGAGTGGAAATTTTGTGAGAACCGTACCCATTAAGGCCTTTTATGATCACCATTATGTAATAAAGAGCATCTGGAGTCTGAGGAATTATTGCAAGCTTTTATTTTGTTTTAAGTATAACTCCTCATCCCCTTCTTCCCTTGGATGGTTGCATCAATAGAGCTTTGCTTGCTGTCTCTCAGTGCAGAGGCTCTGGTGGACTGCAGCCATGCCCCCTTCCTCTTGCTCAACAGAAGCCCAGTTTGTGCGGGTACCTACCCTCCCGCCATCATCACATGATTCCAGATGAACTCGCTCTCAGTCTTAGCTAAATCTGACTGGTCTGAGGGCATCTCCATAAGTGGTAGGTTTAGGGACAACTAGGTGGCACGATTCTAACTGATTGGATGCTGGGAAGAATGCGGAAGGTCCTTGGGGGTACATCTTCCTCTCTCTGGGGCTTCCCAGATGGTGCTAGTATAAAGAATCCACCTACTAATGCAGGAAAATGCAGCGGGAAATGGCAACCCACTCCAGTATTCTTGTCTGAAAAATCCGACGGAGGGAGAAACCTGGTGGGCTATAGTCCATGGGGTCACAGAGGGTTGGACACATCTGAGCACATACACATTCATTCATTCCTCTCTTGAGAGAGAGAACCACAGGAAGAAAAGATCCCCTTCTTCCCTGGACATCATCCTATCAGGATGTGATGCCCTGAGCTAGTCAGCCATCCGGTCTTCATAGAAGATAACATATTCCTGTGTTGTTTAAGTCAGTTTCATGGGAGTTCCTAATATTTGCAGATGAAAGCATGCTAATTATTAAAAGGCCTCAAGAACCCAGAAATCCCAGAAAGGACTAGCATCCTGAGATAAACTTATTTTCCAGATGGAGAGAATAGAGGTGACCTTCTTCAAATATGTTGGAGAAGGGCATGGCAGCCCACTCCAGTATTCTTGCCTGGAGAACCCCATGGACAGAAGAGCCTGGTGGGCTACAGTCTATGGGGTCACAAAGAGTAGACACAACTGAAGTGACTTAGCACATTTTGAACATGTAGGTTCTCTGCAAAGTGTCAAAAGTTCTTTTATCTTGAAGAGTTTTGAATCCTAGGCACTCTGGCTGAGAAGGGACTTCAGAGATGATTTAGTAGAGTACTTCCTGAACTCAAACCCTTTGGGGGCGTGACATCAGTTTCACCTGGAGTGATTAAAAAAAAAAATCATCCCCTACACAGTGCTCTAGGGCTTCCCTGTTGGTTCAGTGGGTAAAGAATCTGCTTTCACTGCAAGAGCCATAGCAGATGTGGGTTCTATCTCTGGGGCAGGAAGATCCCCTGGAGGAGGGCATGGCAACCCACTCCAGTGGTCTTGCCTGGAGAATCCCATGGACAGAGGAGCTTGGCAGGCTACAGTCCATGGGGTCGCAAAGAGTCAGACACAACTGAAGTGGCTGAGCATGCGTGCAGGGAACTTATAGACTTGGGACAATATTATCCGTATTCTAAATTAGTCCTTTTCTTTTTCTTAATTTCTTCCTCATTGTTAAATAGTTGGTCTTCTTAATTAGCAAAGAGCAATACAATTTCCTACACGTGACTTTCTGATATCTTTTATCTTGTCTAATCTTTTACATTTAATTCTTAATTTTGCATGATTGCAATTATATAAGCTAACCAATGTCAATAGGACTTTGTGAGAAAATAGAAAAAAAATTTAATACTTTTAGTAGATAATTTTAAATAGTTTTCAGTTTAGAAAAAGGTCACATGTTTGATTGGACCACATTATTAACAGAAATATTTAACAATCTACAAAACTTATCTATCAGCTTAATTGTCCATACTTATAATTAAATTTATTTTTACTTATATGATAACTTCTTCCAAAACTTGTACACAAATATTAAATGGATCCTAGTAGGAAATTTCTTTTCAGTAGTCATTTTATAAAATAAAAATAGTAATAAAAATATACATTTAAACTTGTGAACTTTATGGGAGAATTTTACAACAAATAAACAATAAGCAGGATAATAGTTGTGATCTACCTTTAAAAGTAAAATGTCCCCGTAATTAAAATGTAACCACTCTGTGAGACAGCTTCCCTGGTGGCTCAGATGGTAAAGATTCTGCCTGAAATGGAGGAGACCCAGGTTAGATCCCTGGTTCAGGAAATCCCCTGGAGGAGGAAAT
>NW_011494716.1:5268049-5282192 GCF_000754665.1 Bison bison bison | reverse complement strand
CAGTGGTCTTGCCTGGAGAATCCCATGGACAGAGGAGCCTGGTGGGCTGCAGTCCATGGGGTTGCACAGAGTCAGACGCGACTGAATCGACTTAGCATGCACACAGGCACACAGGGTTCTAGAGATACTAATTTCAGAGCTTTGGGGTGCACGCTGGATGTTTATATTTTTAAAAGGCTCCCTAGGTGATTCTGATGATAACCCAAGGATCATTGACCTCAGTCTGTGTTTTTCATCTCCCCCTCCACACAGCCATAGTACCTTTTTCTTTTCTAAACAAAGCAATCATACAAACCCCCAAATCCAAGCCATTTTTCTATAGAGGCCCAGCTATTTTCTTTTCCCCCTTGGTTGAAGGAGCCAAAAGATTTCTGGAGTGGGAAATAGCAAAGGCTGAGGAATGGGGTATGATTAATATCTCCAGCTATGTGAAAGAGAATTGTGTCAAAATAGAGCAAAAGGGTTTCCAATACTCTCATGGGGGTATGGTTTGGAAACAAGTAATCTTTCTGGGGAGAAGACTTCTCTTTCTTCTTTTTTTTTTCTTTCTTTCCTTCTATGCCTTGTTCAGTAGAACAATAGAAGGAAGAATTTTTCTTAAGGGTTAGAGCAGATCTATTTACAGAAAATGGAATAGTCAGTATAGGTAGGAAGCCCCCAACTTCTTGGATTCAATCTTATAGAGAAGAACCAAGTATCTGCCACTCTTGACAGAGATAGGAAAGTCTAGATACAATGTAAACAGCTCAGAGACAGGACAGGTCCAAGAGTCTCTTTCTTGAAACAAACAAACAAAAACAAAAATAAGCAAACAATTCAATATAAACACCAGTTTTATCAGCCCAGACAATAATCTTTTTGACAACTTTTTTGAAATATTAGGACTTTCTTTAGAGTTCCCACCTCTTCTTTCATGCCTGAAAATCTGATACTGTATGTGAAAGGGACTAAAACTAAAAGCCAAGAAGCCCTGTTATTTTCTCTTTAATTTTCTAGTTGATGTCTGCATTAGAATGTTTGTGATGAGAAAGAAGCCCCAAATGAATGTGGTCCAGGAAAGGTAAGAATAAGTTCTCAGGGAATGTTGGCTTTTATTGATTTTATTCATTGATGGAGTCCAAGTCCCTTGGCTAGGGGGTGAGCCTTTCCCCAGCCATGGTCTTCTACTCGTCCTCCAGTCTTCATCTTGAATTTACTGGCTTCTAACTCAACTCCAACAGACTGGTTCCAAATAGGAAAAGGAGTATGTCAAGGCTGTATATTGTCACCCTGCTTATTTAACTTATATGCAGAGTACATCATGAGAAATGCTGGACTGGAAGAAACACAAGCTGGAATCAAGATTGCCAGGAGAAATATCAATAACCTCAGATATGCAGATGACATCACCCTTATGGCAGGAAGTGAAGAGGAACTAAAAAGCCTCTTGATGAAAGTGAAAGTGGAGAGTGAAAAAGTTGGCTTAAAGCTCAACATTCAGAAAATGAAGATCATGGCATCCGGTCCCATCACTTCATGGCAAATAGATGGGGAAACAGTGGAAACAGTGTCAGACTTTATTTTTCTGGGCTCCAAAATCACTGCAGATGGTGACTGCAGCCATGAAATTAAAAGACGCTTACTCCTTGGAAGGAAAGTTATGGCCAACCTAGATAGTATATTGAAAAGGAGAGGCATTACTTTGCCAACAAAGGTCTGTCTAGTCAAGGCTATGTTTTTTCCTGTGGTCATGTATGGATGTGAGAGTTGGAGTGTGAAGAAGGCTGAATGCTGAAGAATTGATGCTTTTGAACTGTGGTGTTGGAGAAGACTCTTGAGAGTCCCTTGGACTGCAAGGAGATCCAATCAGTCCATTCTGAAGGAGATCAGCCCTGGGATTTCTTTGGAAGGAATGATGCTAAAGCTGAAACTCCAGTACTTTGGCCACCTCATGCAAAGAGTTGACTCATTGGAAAAGACTCTGATGCTGGGAGGGATTGGGGGCAGGGAGAGAAGGGGACGACAGAGGATGAGATGGCTGGATGGCATCACTGACTCAATGGACGTGAGTCTGGGTGAACTCCGGGAGTTGGTGATGGACAGGGAGGC
Organism: Bison bison bison; assembly: GCF_000754665.1. Classification (NCBI taxonomy): domain Eukaryota; kingdom Metazoa; phylum Chordata; class Mammalia; order Artiodactyla; family Bovidae; genus Bison; species Bison bison. The sequence continues at coordinate 5,280,104 of NW_011494716.1, read as the reverse complement.
TTGGCGTGCTGCGATTCATGCGGTCGCAAAGAGTCGGACACGACTGAGCAACTGAACTCAACTCAACTCAGGAACTCCTTTCTCAGGAGGAGTGAGAGGTTGTTAACTTTAAAGGTCGAAGTATAATAGGATTGCCTTTTGGAGGAAGCCTGCAGTACCGACTGGTGCCAGAGAGGGGAAGCATAGAGCCGCCAGCACCAAGGGTCTGGCAACTGTGGCCCAGAATTCTCTTTGCTTGCTAAGTCGCTTCAGTTGTGTCCAGACTCTGCGAGTCTATGGACGGTAGCCCGCCAGTCTCCTCTGTCCGTGTGATTATCCAAGCAAGAATACTGGAGTCGGTTGCCATGTCCACCTTCAGGGTATCTTCCCTACTCAGGGATTGAATCCTCATCTCTTAAGTCTCCTGCATTGGCAGGTGGGTTCTTTACCCCTAGTGCTACCTGGCCGGGAGGCTAGAGCCTCAAGAAAGTTAGTAAGAAGTCCCAGGTAAAATGGAAGCTAAGATGAAAACAGCAGAAGAGCTGGGACAGAAGCAAACACCATAAGAGATGAAGCGGAAATGTTTGTGGGTTTTGCCTCCTCCCTCCTCACACGGACATCATACGCTCCATGACTTGGACTTTGCGCAGTCTGGTATTTGTTCTACAAATCACGCATGCATGCATTCATTCACTGGCGGGGATAGAATAGCTGTCTTTTAGGGGCTTTGAATCTGACCAGGGGCTGGGCTCTCAGGAGACACACCACAGGTCAACCGGGTTTGAAGTCAGAGCCTTTCACTGGAAGACGTGTCAGATGCAAGTGCTGGGGAGCAGGCGCGGGGGGCACCCCGCTGGTCGTGCTGTGGGGTGATGGGGACGGTGGCTTCTTTCTGATGGGACCACCTTCTCTGTTCCATCAGAAGCAGGTCCAGGGTTATTGTAGGATTACACACTTCCAGTTGGGCCAGTTAAGCACAGCTCAACACCAGGGTCCCTCCCATTCACCCCAGAGTCTTTTTATTAACAGGTTCATATAGTTAATACAGCAGTTTCCAGGTGACGCAGTAGAGAGCATTTAAGGATGGGGTGCCGTTTTGTCATTACCCCGTGGGTCATGCCAAGACTTGGCGTGAGATTTTAGAGGAAGCAGCTGAACACTGTCAGGAAAGTGTCTGCCTTGATGGAAAGCAGTCAGCATCCTCACGGGAATCAGGGTCCTCGCCATCAGTACAACTGGACCTGCGAGGAAGCAGTGACGACCCTCACGGGACATTGGAACTGAAAAAAGGAAAACCGGACATGTAGACATTTTCATCCTGTTTCTTAACCATGTGCCAGCAATGGATTCAGCAGAGAAAAGTTTAATACCGACATTTAAACCACTACGCAAGTATAGAATCATAAGCAGATGAAGGGCAAGGTGGTTTTATTTACTATTAAAATTTGTCATTGAATTTCATTGTCTTCAAAGTGAGTTTTCTGTTCCTTCTTTACCTATGGTTGGTTCAATAAAAAGTGGTAGAAATTGCTTTATTTTTCCTGGGCGGGGGGTGGGAGGGAACCTCTGGGCTGGGTCTTTGTTGTGGTTCAGGAGCTTGCCTCTAATTGCTTTATGTATGGGCTTTGTTCGGAGAAGGCAATGGCAATCCACTCCAGTACTCTTGCCTGGAAAATCCCATGGATGGAGGAGCCTGGTGGGCCGCAGTCCATGGGGTCGCTAGGAGTCGGACAAGACTCAGCGACTTCACTTTCACTTTTCACTTTCCTGCATTGGAGAAGGCAATGGCAACCCACTCCAGTGTTCTTGCCTGGAGAATCCCAGGGATGGGGGAGCCTCGTGGGCTGCCGTCTATGGGGTCGCACAGAGTCGGACACGACTGAGGCGACTTAGCAGCAGCAGCAGCATGGGCTTTGTTGCCCTGTGGCACATGGAATCTTAGTTCCCGTAACCCACATCCCCTATTGGAAGGTGGAGTCTTTATTTTTTAAATGACTTTATTTATTTATTGGTTGTCCTGAGTCTTTTCTCTAGTTGTGGTGTGCTGGCTTCTTATGCGGTGGCGTCTCTTGGTGCAGAGCACGGCCGCTAGGGCACAGACTCAATAGTTGTTGTGTGCAGGCTTAATTGCTCTGCAACAAGTGGGATTGTCCCGGATCAGGGATGGAACCCATGTCTCCTGCATTTTCAGGTGAATTCTTTACCATTGAGCCACCAGGGAAGCCTTGGAAGGTGGTCTTAAACACTGGACTCACAGGGAAGTCCTGAAACTGCTTGACTTTAGTTTTTAATGGAAGGGAAAATAGAAATCTTCCAAAATAGATCAAATGGCTAATTATTTGGGAGTGGGGGGTTATTTTTAAAGAAAGAGAAATAAGCTGTGATTATATTATTGTTATTTTAGAGAGAAGAAAGTCTCCAGGTTAATTGCTTCTTCCTAATGAATCATTTCCACAACACCCTTGTGTCTCTGAAATAAAGGTTGTCAAAAAATTCTAATAAGCTGATGGATTTCTGTGTTGTCAATAAACTCAGACTGCCAAAGGCAGCATTAGCTCGATGAAGTATGATTCAAATCAGCTTGATCTTAAAATATATGGGCCCATCATGAGGCCTCTGTCTGTCTCCCTCTCTCACAATTATATAAGCAGACATGCCATAATTCTCTCTGGAAGTAGGATACTTGCATTGATGTATCACTGTATCCAGTTGTCTTCTTGAGGTGGACTTCTGTTGTCTCTACTTGCCTGTGTTAGATTTTGGTGCTTTTCATCAAAAATGTTTCCACTGTTCTTTCATTATCCTGTTGCCGTTGTTTAGTCGCTCAGTCGTGTCTGACTCCTTGCAACCCCATGGACTGTAGCCCACCAAGCTCCTCTGTCCATGGAATTTCCCAGGCAAGAATACTAGAGTGGGTTGCCACTTCCTTCTCCAGGGGATCTTCCCTACCTAGGGATTGAAACTGCATGCTTTTCTGCCCCATGAAGTTGGAGGTGGCCATGGGATTTGCTTTGGAAAAAAAGATAAAGTGGAGATGATAAGTGTGATTCCCAAGAAGAGGATTTTAACAGTCCATGTGAAATTCATCACATTCATTTTTTTCCCCCTAGCTCAGCATTCTCCTTCATTTTGAGTGAAGATGAGATGCTATAAAATAGCCCCCTCCACTCAGTCACAGTGGACAGGTGTGATGCAGGATAAACAGGTGTTGTTTTAAGCTACTGAGGTTTGGGGATGATTTGTTACAGCAGCATAACCCATCCTATCTGACTAATACATTTTCTCTCCTTTATCTCCCTTCTAGAGAACCAAGTGCTGCCCTAATTCCTTTCTGTGTGGTTGGGGAACAGAGGTGAACTGACTACCTCTCCTCCTCCATTTCACAGGTGATTACTTGGCCCCATCCTGGCCAGACAAATCAGTCTCTCCTCCTGTCCTCAAAAACTGGCTCAAAAGCAAGCAAAATGATTCAAGCCAGAGACATGAGAATCAATCCCTAGACAGGAGAGATCTCTGTTTATACAGGAGATTCATTACGCAGGTAGAACATAAGGTTCTGGGGATCATTTTTATGGCCACTTTGGAAGATTCTCTGTGAGAATGAAGCCATTCCCAAAGAACTGAGGACTCAAACATGAAGAGGCAGATTCATGGTGATATTATCTAAGCACTCAGATTCAGAATACAAGTCTTGTTTTCTGGTGATGCTAACCAGTGCGGGGAAAAAATGTTTTTTTGCTAAATTTTTTTCACTTGCAGTAGAAAAATCTTTAATAGTCTTGCTAAACACACAGGATGAAGCACCTCAGGTTTTCAACCATATTCATCTACAGAATAAAGCTGAGATCTTGTAGCATGGCCTTCAGTGTCTTTCAAGCTTTAAGCTCAACATCCATTTCCAACTTTCCATCTGGGTCATATCCTCTACCCTGTTTCTCCTCCTCTGTCCCCCAGGGTTACCCGGGATCGCACACTGACCTTTCTCCAAGGACAACTTGGACTTCCCATGGTCTTAGGCTATGGTTACTCATGCTAGGGTCTGCTCTTCCTCCCCACTTGAACGTCAGCCCCATTAAACAAGGAGGGGGCAGTATTTCATTGCATTTTTATTTTCTTCATCATGTTAAATGCTAATGCTTGCCCAGTAGTAGGTGCTAAGTAAACAGCTGCAGAACTGTACCAAATTCTGCATTCCAAGAAGTCTGTTCATCACATGCTGAGAGTACTTAGACCCCTGGTACATAAACCTGGTACGTAGATAGCATCACAGACTCAGAGGACATGAATTTGAGCAAACTCTGGGAGGTACTGAAGGACAGGGGAGCCTGGTGTGCTGCAGTCCATGGGGTCACAAAAAGTCAGACATGACTTAGCGACTGAGCAACAACCACAACAACATACACCAACCCTGTGTGTGGTTGTGTATAAGAAAGCCCCGTTTGATCTGTTTTTATTCACTCAGATGTCATATTTCAGGGCTCCAGTGGAAACCCAATTTTTTGTTTAGGCTAGATCTTTAAATATGCATCTCCTTTCCAGAAGTCAAGAAGCTCTTGATTAATTAAAATCAGCAGCTTTTTGAAGAAAAAATTACGTATGCTGTTAAAAATGTACATTTAACACACACAGCAGTCCTGGATGGATTCTTTGGTTAACTCGGTTTTATAGACAGGAAATAAACTCCAGAGGCATTAAGTCAGTTGCATAATGTCACACAGCAAGGCTCAGATTAGCACCTGGACCATCTGATGCCAGAACCTTTGCTATCTCTTCCTTGTGTGCATCCCTCCATTCAACACCGAGGAATTAATGGTCACCCATCTTGGCTCTTCTAAAAGAGAGATGTGTACTATGTGCTGTGCTTAGTTGCTCAGTCGTATCCGACTCTTTGCGACCCCACGGACTGTAACCTGCCAGGCTCCTCTGTCTGTGGGGATTCTCCAGGCAAGAATACTGGAGTGGGTTGCCATGCCCTCTTCCAGGGGATCTTCCCAACCCAGGGACTGAACCCAGGTTTTCTGCATTGAAAGGCAGATTCTTTACTGCTTGAGCCACCAGGGAAACCCAAAAGAGAGATACTGTTTCTTTAAGAAAGAGCTGTTTTGAAATGGTCTCGATCCCTCACAGTGAAAACTGGAACTTGACACTCCCTAGGGAAGAGGACTGGCTTCCCAGGTGGCACTGGTGGTAAAGAACCCTCCTGCCAATCCAGGAGACGTAAGGGGTGTGGGTTAGATCACTGGGTTGGGAAGATCCCCTGGAGAAGGGAAATGCAACCTACTCCAGTACGCTTGCCTGGAGAATCCCTTGGATTCATGGGATCCATGTAGCCTGGCGGGCTATAGTCCATGGGGTCACAAAGAGTCGGACACGACTGAGTGACTAAGCTCAGAGGGCAATGTAGCCCATGGAGGAGAGCCTGAGCCGGGAGAGCATCCTCAAGTCATGACTTTGCCCCTTTCTAGCTCTGTGAACTTTGATCGGCACCAAAGTAGTCCCCAGTCCTAGTCCACTCCCTTGCAAAATGGAGATAAGAACCACCACATGGTATTGTGAGGATTAAGAGTGAAAACAGATGAAATATTCCCAGTATAGGACCTGGCATGAAGGAACGCTGTGCAAACAGAGACCATAAATAGTAAGGTATGGTTCTCTAACTTTAGTAATGCATATGTCTTATGAGGGCTCAGCTCTCAGCTCTTGTCTATATCTAGATCCATGGTGCTTGGTAGAAGGCAAATGCTGCCATCTTTAGGAAAGTCTGTTTGCCTCCTACACTTCCTTTACTGGATTTTTAAAGTGGGGAGAGGGCTTCCCTGGTGGCTCAGTGGTAAAAGAATCTACCTGCCAAGCAAGAGACATGATTTCCATCCCTGGGTTGGGAAGATCCCCTGGAGAAAGAGAAATGGCTATCTACTCCAGTATTCTCGCCTGAGAAATCCCATGAACAGGGGATCCTGGTGGGCTACAGTCCATGGTGCCTGCAAAAGAGTCAGACATGACTTGGTGACTAAATAACACAACAGCAAAAGCTGGGCAATTGTGTCTACCACGTGGGGTTGTTAGGATGAAACAAAGTCCTATGTAAAAAGTCCTAAGCATAGGGACAAGCACCTAGAGAAATTGTTATTGTTTAACCGCTCAGTCGTGTCCAACTCTTCATGCCTCATGGACTGTAGCCCTCCAGGCTCCTCTGTCTATGGGCTTTTCCAGGCAAGAACACTGGAGTGGGTTGCCATTTCCTCCTCCAGGGGATCTTCCCCACCCCGGGATCATATTTGCAGCTCCATATCTCCTGCTGGATTGAGGTGACCATGAATACAGAGCCCATTAGAGAAGAGTTCCCCCAGTGCTTTCTAAACGCCCTGGTGCTCACCACACCTTCTTGGGTCCTCCTCGATCTAGGAGCCATCAAGGAGGTAGATTTCGAGGATGCTCTCGAAGCCCTGCCTGCACCACCAGGCGGACGCAGCTGTGCCAGACAGGCAGGCACAGGCAGAAGGGGGAGAGGGGTCCTGGGAGGGACCCCAGGGACGCAGTGCAGAGGAGGCCCTTCTTATTAAACGTCGACTCCCATTCTGCAGAGCGGTGATGAGATGTACAATTTCCCTGGTCCCTCACCAAAGGCAACATCCAGGTCGTCGCTGTCTGCCGCACAGGCGCCGAAGCTCTGGTCATAAAGAGGACGTTTTATGAGGACATATGCTCCACGCCCAGCAGCACTGCCAGGCCTGAACGCTATTCCTCCGCGACACCGTGATTATATCTCCATAGGGTCCAGGGGAGCCTCGTAGGCCTGCAAGGCTGCAATTTGGAAATGGATTTCACAGCTGCAAACTCAAAGATGACCCAATTTGTCTTTTCCATTTCTGCCTCCTCTCCTATATACCTCTGGAAATCTGCATCCGAGGCTTGGTGATGGGCTGCATAAAATATGCAACAGGACTCAGTGTTCAGATTGGAGAGCTGCAAAATTGACGGACAGCTGTTCCAGTGATCTTGGGGTTTAGGTGGCGGAGGAGTGGGGAGCCGCCAGGGCCTCAAAGGGCAGCTGCAGATTTCTGCTCCCCCAGACACAAAGGCCTTTTTCTAAAAGGCTTGTCCCAAAGGCAGGGGATGGAGGGGATATATATGCGCCCCCTCCCCCCATCTTTTCCCAGGAACCCGGGGCTACCCATCCTCCCGGGAAGATCCCAGATGGCGAACGGAACTGAAGTTTGCCCATAAATTCTCCCCAGGGAATTGGTGGTTGGTGATAGCAGGCCTAATGAAATTTTTTATTGTGGTTATTACATACCATTTGTACAGTATATCATGCACGGAAATTTTTTTCTATTCCTATAAATCTGGAATTGCCAGCGTAAATGCCCAAGCTTACGAACTGCTACAGAACACAATTACCTCTCGATACAAACTCTCTTTAGGACATAAAAATCGTTGCTACTGAGAAGGCTGAATTGCACCGGCAATTTTGTAAATATTTGAGTGATATATTTCCTTTTGGATAAGTTTTCATAGCCTGGGAAAGCTGTCTCGATTCTTAATGCTTTTGTTGTTGTTGTGTGTGTGTGTGTGTGTGTGTGTGAGTGCATGCATGCACGCGAGTGTGTTTGTGTGTGTCTTCCTAGATATCACTTGTGGCCTGATTGTTGTCTTCAATCACGCTTAGGAAAACAGACGATCGGGCAAGTGTCATTTATAAAAGGCTCAGAAAGCCAAGGCCTTCTGTTGGCATTAAGAGGACTGTCTTTCTAGCATGTTTCTTAAAGACAGGAGAGGAAAGGAAAATGCCTAAACAAAAGTCAGGCACATCGTTGACTTTCTCCCCCTGGTATGGTCAGGTTTTCAAGTGAGAAGTTGCAGACGAGGTTTGCATTCTTAATGAGGGCTGAAACACGGCCTCTGCCTCTTTACGCTTCGATCAATGAGGGCGAATCCGTCCTGGAGAAACAGGGTTGATTTTCAGGCCGGAAAAACGCACCAGACAACACGGTATTTCTGCACATTTTCTAGTTAGGCTTTATTACCAAGTATGATGGTGAAGGATGTTATACCCTCGTATCGATTTGCTACAAGTTCTAATATTGGAGATAAGGAGAGTTTTTCCATCAGCTTCCAGCAAACAGAGAACGGGGACTGTTAAAACTCCTCATAACAGCTTCCAAAGGAAGACAACAGTGATGGATTGTAGACTGCCCTGGAAGTGAGGAACCACGCTCATTGAGCAAAAAGAAAGTGTTCAAACACAAGCCATACTAACGGAAAGAGAAAGAAAATATACCTTCTTTTTCTCTCTCCCTCCCTCCCTTCTCTTCTTTTTTCTCTCTCCTTTTCTTTTTTTCCTTTGCTCCATCATATCACATTCAACCCTTATAACGACCTATGAATTGCCAATATTCTACATTTTACCAACAAGGAAAATTCCTTAGTTTCCTCCTGGTGTCGTACGGCTTGTGAAGGGCGGCTGGGATGGGAACCCAGGTCAAATCGAGGCCTGATGCACAGCCACAGGATGCAGCCATTTGCTTGTTTCTCCCAATTTTCTTTTTCCATGTTCATCCCAAGAATTTGACACTCACAGGATTATTGAACACAATCTGGCCCTGATTATGTTCCTTGAGTCGATCTACCACCATGAAATGGATATTTGAGAAACAAAAAGAGGTCTCATATACTTTTCCTGTGCCATTAGCCTGAGAGTTTATGCCTGCATCTTCTACGTGGGAGTCTCAAAAGAGAATTTTATTCAAGGCACGATAGAGGAAAAGGGAGAGCTGTGACTCACTAAATGTGACTCGTGCATGCATGCTCAGTCACATCCGACTCTTGCAACCCCATGGACTGTAGCCTGCCAGGCTCCTCTGTCCATGGGATTCTCCAGGCAAGCATATTGAAGTGGGTTGCCATTTCCTCCTCCAGGGGATCTTCCCTACCCAGGCATCGAACCTGCATCTCTTGTGTTTCCTGCATTGGCAGGTGGATTCTTTACCACTTCACCATGTGGGAAGCCCATACTGGTGAGAGGCATTAATCAAATAATTTTATTAGTACTAGGTATTAGTACTAGGATAAGGGGGGAATATATAATAGATGCCAGTTGTCCAATAATGATAAATGTAGGACGATACTTGAAAATAAGAGTGGTAAGAAAAAAAAAAAAAACATGTACCAAATGTGAATATAACAAAGAAATCTGGTGTAGTCCAGGTAAAATTTTATTAAAAATTAGAAACATTAAAAAGATAAAATTTTCCTGAGGAAGTAGTATTGTAGAAAGGAGTATTTTAAAATGTACTTTTCATTCAACTGTTCTAGTTTGATCAAGTTTTTTTGGAGATAATCATTGACTTATAGACATCTCCATGCACAAAGATTTTCATTATTGTGTTGTTTATAATAGCAGAAATTTGGGAACAATATTCATCACTGGGAGAATACTTAAGATTTGGCATCAGCACACAATGAGATTCCAGGTGGTATTTAGAAATCAGAATTTTGAAGACTTTAAGTGACACAAAATCTCAAGCTAATATAATGCTAAGTGTAAAATGCAGGGTTCAAAAGTACACACATATCACATTTATTATGTCTTCAATTTCATAAAACATAGAAAGGAAGTACAACAGCATAGGAGTAAAGTGAGTCATATCTTTGTTCTACTTAATCTGTGCTTTCCCAGATATTTGCAGTGAACTTGTATTAGCACATCATAAGGAAAGTGATTGATTTTTTAACAGAGGAGAGCTTCAATTCTTGAGTAGTGATTGAGTGGGTGGGCTCCAGGCATATCCATGTAAACGTGAAAAATGAAGTGTCCCCCTCTGGTTGAGGGTAGTTTGGGCTTTAGGAGAGGATGGACCATTTTCTCTTTTGTATCTGACTCACTGGTGTCCCTAACATATACCTATTTTGTGAGCTTCTCTCTTGAGAATGGGATGGAATTGAACTTGGCAGCTAACCCTGGTGGCATGATCTACTTAATGAATTTAATTAACAATCCATAACACTATTCGCCAGACATTGTTCTTAGTGTCCTACAAATGATAACTTATTTACCTGTCATAAAAATCCTACATGCTGGTAAAATAGTACAATCACAGTGGAAAACAGTTTGGTGGTTCTTCAGAAAGCTGCCCATAAAATTACCTAGTGCTGCTATGCTCAATCACATCTGACTCTTTGCAACCCCATGGACTGTAGCCCACCAGGCTCCTCTGTCCATGCAATTTTCTAGGCAAGAATACTGGAGTGGGTTGCCATTTCCTACTCCAGGGGATCTCCCTGATCCAGGGGTCAAACCTGAATCTCTTGCATTGGCAGGTGAATTCTTTATCACTGCAGTACCTGGGAAGCCCCAAATCACCCTATGATTCAGCAGTTCTGCTCCTTGGTATAGCAGATCCTCTTGTGGGTGGATTCTGTGTTTGCAAATCCACCTATTGGCTAAGGCTTATTTGTAATCCTCACATCAGCACTTGTAGCAGAGTAGGGGTTATTGACACAGACATGCAAAAAAAAAAAAAAAATTGAGTTGCTAGGCTAGTCTATTCTCAGCTGAGGTCAAACAATGTGAGGCTCTGGTTTCTTGTTCTCATTCTCCTACAGAGGTGACCAAGGATGGAGACAGTGGGAGGTGGTGCCAGGTAGAACAAGAAACTTCATCTCTGAGGCCAGTTGGGTGAGTTTAGTGGGGGGTGGCATCAGACAAGTCATTTGACTTTTCTGAACCTCATTTTGTCCTTTTGTAAAATAAAGAACACAGAATCTGCCAGGATAGGTTGCTTTTAGGATTTAAGATTATCATCTGTGTGATATATATCTAAGTATTTCCCTGAGGTGCTCCTCAGGGAAATACTTAGAATTTGCTAATTCAGTGTTTGATGTGGCTTTATGGAATATAACTACAGCAAATAATGAGAATTGATTGTATATCCCCCAAAAGAATGGAAAAGAAGTCTTCACAGCTTTATTTACAGCAGCCAAGACAGGGAGGCAATCTAAGTGTCCACTGATGGATGAAGAGGATGTAGTATATGGATGCGATGCAATATTATTCAGCCATTAAAAAGCATGCTCGGTGGAAACCAACTAAATTCTGTAAAGCAATTATCCTTCAATTAAAAAATAAATAAATAAATAAAACATGAAATCCCATCATTTTTGACAACATAGATGAACCTAGAGGGTATTATGATAAATAAGTAAGATGGAGAAAGACACGCTGCATGATTTCATTCATATGTGGAATGTAAAATAAAACTAAAACAACAACAACAACAACAAAAAACCCAAGGGGCAAACAAAACAAAAATATACTCATAGATAGAGAATGGATTAAAGGTTACCAGAGGGGAATGGAGTTGAGGGGTAGGCAAAATGGGTCACTGGGGGCCACTCATTTGGGATGAATGGAAACCACGCTTATGGTAACAGACACTGGTTAGAGTACCCAGATGCTGAACTGTAATGCTGTACACCTGAAACTTACATAATAAAAACAGTTAATTATAATGTGAAAGCTGCTCAATCATGTCCGACTCTTTGCGACCCCATGGACTATAGAGTCCATGGAATTCTCCAAGCCAGAATACCAGAGTGGGTAGCCTTTCACTTCTCCAGGGGATCTTCCCAACTCAGGTATCGAACCCAGGTTTCCCGCGTTGCAGGCAGATTCTTTACTGGCTGAGCCACAAGGGAAGCCCAAGAATACTGCAGTGGGTAGCCTATCCCTTCTCCCTCGGATCTTCCCGACCCAGGAATCAAACTGGGGTCTCCTATATTGCGGCAGATTCTTTACCAACTAAACTATGAGGGAAGCCCATAATTATAATAGAGCAATATTATTTATAATAGCAATAGCTAAAATTTGTAAAAACCCCAATATCCATAGTGTCTGGATGGATAGTTAAATGTGGTCTATTCACATAATGGAATATTCAGTTCAGTTCAGTTCAGTCACTCAGTCGTGTCCGACTCTTTGCAACCCCATGAATCGCAGCACGCCAGGCCTCCCTGTCCGTCACCAACTCCCAGAGTTCACTCAGACTCACGTCCATTGAGTCAGTGATGCCATCCA
>NW_011494716.1:5243576-5267949 GCF_000754665.1 Bison bison bison | reverse complement strand
ATCCTTCCCAGCATCAGTCTTTTCCAATGAGTCAACTCTTCACATGAGGTGGCCAAAGTACTGGAGTTTCAGCTTTAGCATCATTCCTTCCAAAGATATCCCAGGGCTGATCTCCTTCAGAATGGACTGATTGGATCTCCTTGCAGTCCACGGGACTCTCAAGAGTCTTCTCCAACACCACAGTTCAAAAGCATCAATTCTTTGGTGCTCAGCCTTCTTCACATCCATACATGACCACATTACTCAGCTATAAAAAGGAATAAAGTGCTGAGACATGCTACAGTGTATCAAAAAAGGCTACGTATTATATGATACTATCTATATGGAGTATAGGTTGGAGTTGAAAGTGTTAGTCGCTCAATGGTGTCCAACTCTTTGAGATCCCATGGACTGTAGCCTGCCAGGTTCCTCTGTCCATGCATTTTCTAGGCAAGAATACTGGAGTGGGTTGCCATTTCCTTCTCCAGGGAATCTTCCCACCCCAGGAGTTGAACCCAGGTCCCCTGCATTGCAAGCAGATTCTTTACCCTCTGAGGCACTAAAAGCCCTATGGACTTTCAGTAGGGAAGTCCATATGGAGTATGCAGAGTGGTAAACCCACTGCTGTGCTGCAGTCCATGGGGCTGCAAAGAGTTGGACACGACTGAGTGACTGAACTAAACTGAAACCCACAGAGGAAGAAAGCAGATTAGCGGTTTGTAGGGGCTGCGGCTGGGGAAATGGGGAACAATTTTTGAATGGATACAGAATTTCCTTTGGGGATGATTAAAAAGCTTTGTAACTGAATAGAGGTGATGGTTCCACCCCATCCTGAATGTCCTTGATACCACTTAATTGTACTTTTATAGATGGTTAAGTACATGTTGTATGAATTTCATCTTATTGAAAAAAAAGAACACCTGTGAGGTAGAAATTGTTATTATGCTGATTTTATAGGGGAAGAAGTCAAATCATTGGCTCAAGGCATCCGGTTGTCAGAGGAGGAGCTGGGATCTAAACCTGATGGAGATACACTTGAGCGACAAGTCATGCTTGAGCCTTTGTAGAACTAAGTGTGGATTTGGGCACATAGTAGGTTCTTTACAGACGTTGGCTCCGTTCCCTTCTGCTTCCTTTGCAAGCAGGAATTGTATGTGGTTCCATTGGACTTCCACACTGCCATTTGCAGAGGGAAATAAAAGTGTGTCTTTTAAAATAGTTTTTATTTTATATTGGAATACAGTTGCTTTATCATGCTGTGTTAGTTTCAGGTGGGCATCAAAACGATTCAGCTATACGTATATACACGTCTACTCTCTCAGATTCTTCCCCCATTTAGGTTATTACAGAATATTGAATAGCATTCCTGTGCTATACAGTAGGTCCTTGTTGGTTATCTATTTTATATAGAGTATATGTTAATCCCTAATCCCGAATTTGGGGTCGCAAAGAGTTGGACACAACTGAACAGCTGAACTGAACTGAACCGAATTCCCAATTTATCCCTCCCTTTCCCCTTTGATAACCAAACGTTTGTTTTCTAAGCCTGGGAGTCTGTTTCTGTTTTGTAAATAAGTTCTAAACGCATGTCTTTGTTCATTCTTTCCATCTTCTCTGGAGGTGGACTCTTAAAATGAGCTAGAAATTGAACGTGCAGAACAAAATATGGCAATGAGCTGAAGAACACACCCATGCACCAAAAAAGAAAAAAGAAAAGGTCCAGACCCACACTCTTCTAAATGATATAAGAGAAAAATAATGGCCCAGAAGAGAGAAGCCCATTGCATTCCCTCGAGTCCCTAAGATTTATCACCTGCACAAGCAGGATGCTACAGAAAGGAGATCTGGGGACCAGGGCAATAACTCACACGGCAGCCACACAGCCTGCAACTTGCTGATAGCACCTGCAACGTGTACCCCGCACCCCGCTCCCCATCAGCTGGAACTGTCCGTGTGGGCTGGTCCTCATCACTAACACACACCCCCTCCCGGCCCCCTTCACTGCAGCCTTACTGTTGGTCGGCAACAGGAGTTCAGCACTTTGGGAACTGGGTGAAAATAAGTGTTTCGGCTGCAGATCTGATGGTCCGAAAAATGTATCCTCGATCACAACAGCGATTTGAGCAGGGGAGACAAAGCAAAGTTTACAAAATGAACCCAAACTGGGAACCTTCTGTTTGGGGAACTATTTCACTCTCCTCTGGGAAAGCAAAAAGGCTCACATAACAAACAGGTTTGGGGGTGGAATATCCCTTTAAGATTTAGGCGCTGGATTTGCAAGCATTTTTTGAGGCATTTAGACATGTATCTAAAAATGACTTCAACCAAGGTGCCCATAGTATGAATGGATTATGGAGAATCAAACATATAAAGTAATACTTGGTTTTTAGTGGTAGAAGGACATTGGTATCATTTTACTGTAAACATCACTATATTAGCTTCAGCAAAATAATGTTTTATTGTAAATTTAACTGAATTCCTCTAAACCCATGGATGATGAAATGTATTCTGCCCTCCTTTCTTCCTTTCCCCGCCAAAGTCCTTATAAAATTAGAATTTTTTTCTGAACCTCTATTTCTTGTACATCAGCAAATGTGTGAGTTCAATTTCTTTTTTTTTTTCTTTAATAGAAAATTATTTAATTAGTATACATGTGTTCCCCATCCTGAACCCTCCTCCCTCCTCCCTCCCCACACCATCCCTCTGGGTCGTCCCAGTGCACCAGCCCCAAGCATCCAGCATCGTGCATTGAACCTGGACTGGCATCTCGTTTCATACACGACGTTTCACATGTTTCAATGCCATTCTCCCAAATCTTCCCACCCTCTCCCTCTCCCACAGAGTCCATAAGACTGTTCTATACATCAGTGTCTCTTTTGCTGTTCAATTTCTGATCTGTTTTTTTGACTTGTCTTAATAATAATGTACTCTGTCTTCATTCACATGTTCATTCATTAACTCAGAACTTTGTTGTTGTTCAGTCACTAGGTCATGTCTGACTGTTTGTGACCCCATGGACTGCAGCATACAAGGCTCCCCTGTCCTCTGCTATCTCCCAGAGTTTGCTCAAATTCATGTCCATTGAGTTGGTGATGCTATCCAACCATCTCATCCTCTGCTGCCCTATTCTCCTTTTTGCCTTCAATCTTGCTGAGCATCTGGTCCTTTTCCAATGAGTTGGCTCCTTTGCATCAGTTGGCCAAAGTTTTGGAGCTTCAGCTTCAGAATCAGTCCTTCCAATGAATATTCAGGGTTGATTTCCTTTAGGATTGGCTGGCTTGATCTCCTTGCTATCCAAGGGACTCTCAAGAGTCTTCTCTAGCACCACAATTTGGAAGCATCAATTCTTGGATGCTCAGCCTTCTTAATGGGTTAACTGTCATACATGACTACTGGAAAAACTCAGAACTTACTATGTATTAACTAGGCTACTGAAGTTCCTGATTTAATGAGAGAGATGGATACTCACTGAGAACAAGTTTGGATATAGGCTGAGCTCCCTTACCTCGATTTTGTTGTTTTTCTCTAGTCAGTTTTGCCCCCTGGTCACAGAGACCATCACAGTTTGGAGTGGGTCGTGGGGAGGTCCTAGATTCTCAGCCTGCTGGCGACAGTGGCTATTCTATGCAATGGTAGCGTGTCTGGCCTTTTTTAGGGAGAATACAAATTCCTTTTACCGAGGATGTCTGTTGGAAAGGCTCTTTGCCTTTACCTGAAGCCCTTTTGAAGATTTGGAACAACTCCTAAAAGGGAATAAAGCCTCTTCTAACTTAATGGTCTGGTGGAATCACTAAATAATTACTTTTTAAACTTAGTTAATTTTAATTTTTTTATTTGGCTGTGCCGGATCTTAGCTATGGCATGCGAGATCTTTAGTTGCAGCATGTGAACTCTTAGTTGCTACATGTGGATCTATTTCCCTGAGTAGGGATTGAACCTAGGCCCTCTGCACTGGGAGTAGGGAGGCTTACTACTGGACTGCCAGGGAAACTCCAACAATTACTCTTGTGGTGTGACTTGAGAAACACAGTCAGGCTCCCCAAATATCACTCATGAGGACTTGTGCCTGAAATTCCCCGCTCCCCCAAATGGATTTCTTTGGGATATATATACATATATATATAAAAATATATTTTTTGGTCTTTGTTTTTGAGAAGGGAAAATGAAGATGTGAAAAATATTCATTCTAGCCTTCTCACGTTGCTATTGGTTAGCACCGGAAGCCAGGTAAACTGGAGGAGAACTTTTAGTGTGGGCTCAGACAGGCAGGATCCGAATTCCAGTCTGAGAATTCAAGTGTGGTAGGTAAGTGTGTGGCTCCAGGTAGGTTCCTTAACTGCTGAAATCAGGAGTGACCTATGGTGCCTATTTCCTAGAGTTGTCCTGTGTATCAAAGGAGCTTATGGACTCATGGACTTAGAGCCTGGAACAGAGATGTGAGGGTCCGTGTCCTTGGCTGGACATCTCAGCCTTGTCCCTGGGACCATCTTGGGGAAACAAACCTTTCTGTATTTCAGTCCAATGATATGCAGGAGCCAGCTTATGATGGCTTGGTAGGGCTGATTGTTAAATATTCAGGAATTTTGCTAGCATGTTGTTAAATTATTGGTAACTAATATTGGCCATGATGGGGAGATTTGCAAAATGGAAATCAGCAAACACTGCAAAGCCAGGCTCCTCCCCTCTCCCCTAACTCAGCTGGTAACTGGTTTACCAGAACTCCCTCCTCACTTCCTTTGTAAATCTCTGGAAAAGATTACAATAACAATTTATGGAAAGGGCTCAGCACAGCGCCTGGAATTTAAGAAGCTCCTCGTTAAAGGTTATTTACTAGTACTGCTATGACTACTCCAATTATCAGCAATAATTAAGTAATAATAATGGTATTCTAGTTCATGGGACATAATAGGTACTTGAAAAATCTTAATCTCTTTCTTATCTGTTCATTATCAGAGTTTCTACAAAGGGAATAGAAAGTGAACCTATGCAAACACCAAGATTTCAAGGGGACATTATGTCCCTAAGGGTCACTTTGGACCCTCCAGTAGAGTGAAAACGTCTTTCCTTCTCGATGACCAGAGTTCAAGGTAGACAGATAAGCATAGAGCCAATGAATAGACACCAACTATGGTTTCCACCCTCACTCCCTTCATCCCACTACATTTTCCTCTCTGGCTGCCACTGCAGCTGAGTGACTGGGGGTCTCCTAGCACCATCATGAAGCTGTCAACACCCATGGTGGGCGCTGCAAAGTATAAAGGACAGTTTATCCACACAGCAGTGGCAGCATCATTGTTTGTAAGATGATAACTGCTTCAGGTAGCAGCAAGTTCCAACATTAGCACAACAAAAGCTTTGAGCCGAACCATCTGTTGCCACGTGGACAATCTGGTGGGCTTGCCAAAGCCATTTATCCGCGTCGAGTGCATATCCACACTGGCCAGTCCTCATGCTGAGCAGAAAGGAAATTTAAAGAAAAGCCCATCATTTATCATTGTAGACAGCTGTGCTGGAGTGTGGGCAGAGAATACTTTTTTTTTTTTCCTTGAGAAAAACAAAGACCCTGAAGATGGTAATGCTCACTCAGCTCCAAGCGTTTTGCAAACTACAGTCCCTCCAGCTCATTCCTTTCTTCTTGCTTTTCCAGGTTGCAAATGAGGAGTTGGAGGCATGGATGTTTGTTCTGTGTGTGCATGCTCAGTTGATTAGTCGTGTCTAACTCTTTGTAACCCCATGGACTGTAGCTTGCCAGGCTCCTTTCTCCATGGGGATTCTCCAGGCTAGAATACTGGAGTGGGTTGCTATGTCCTCCTTCAGGGGATCTTCCCAACCCATGGATTGAACTTGTGTCTCCTGAATCGCAGGTAGATTCTTTACCGTCTGAGGTACTAGGGAAGCCCATGGTTGGTTGTCACACGAGGGCACCTGGAATTCTTTGGTTTTGAGCTGGGCTTGGCACCTTTGTTTGTGTCTCTAAAACGGAACCTCTCTGCCATGCTCAGGAAAAGGCCATTGATTTTGGAGCTCTCAACCCTCAACGAGGGTGCAGACTCCATCTGCTGTATGTGAAGAAAACAGGACATGGGAAGGGTCTCCCCACCTCAGCTCTTGACCCTGGGATCAGTTCTGCCTTGATTGTGCCTGTGAGGCCACACTGTGACTTTCATCGGCTCTCTCTCCTTCTAGAAAATGTTTAATAGTGTATTTTGGGACTGTGTTGGTATACAGAGAAAGACACGGATATTATAAATTCAGACATTTCCTTTAACCAAGAAGTTCTTTCTTCTCTTCTTCTTTTTCTTTAAAGAAATTAACACACGTTCATGGACCCTGAAAATCACCATGGGCCCTTGGCACGGCGTCTGCAGTGTCTAATGAATGAATTGGTCCCACATGTGTGTGTTTGAAATAAAATACCAGGGATGAAGGTGCCTGACATCATTGTTAGTGTCAATGTAAAAAAATGAACAATGTGAGAACTGTGAATTAAGTTGTATGTGGGGCAAAATGAGGACTATTGCCTGGGAGATGGCATTTCAGAAACCGATTCTGGGCTATCATCCTCATCTTGCCCCTCATAAAACTTAACTCACAACTCTCCTGTGCACAACTTTTTTTCAGTTGCCATTAACAATAGCTTAACAAAGGAGCTAAACTCACAGCTTAAGAACTGGAATTTCTGAGTTTCAATTCTGCTGGCCTCTATGCTTACAAATTAAATGAGTTTGGACAAGCTACTTAATTTTTCATACATATTAATTTTTCATGTGCATGCGTGTATGCTAAGTCACTTCATTCGTGTCTGACTCTCTGCGACCCCATGGACTGTAGTCCACCAGGCTCCTCTGTCCATGGCATTCTCCAGGAAGCATACTGGAGCCGGTTGCCATGCCCTCCTCCAGGGGATCTTCCTGACCCAGGGACCGAACTCACGTCTCTTAGGTCTCCTGCCTTGGCAAGTGAATTCTTTACCACTAGCACCACTGGAAAGCCCCTATTTTTCATATACAAAAATATAAATAAGGAAACAAGAACATAAGTAAACAAATATATATAAAATATTAGTACACAACCACCTACCTCAAAGTGTGGTTGTAAATGTTCTATGAACTTACTCATTTAAAACTCTCAAGGCAGTTGCACAAAATAGAGCAAGACTTTGCTCACTGTCAGCTCGTCATCTGCTCACGTTGCTAACTGTCTTATTTATAAGTCAGCAGACACATTGGGAGCAGTAGGAACACTGGCTAAGAGCAGACTTTCTTGAGTCAGAAGGTCTTTATGAATAAGAAATAGGAGCCTGGTGTGCTACAGTCTGGGTTTCCCTGGTGGCTCAGAGGTCAAAGAATCCACTTGCCAGTGAAGGAGAGGCAGGAGATGTGGGTTTAATCCCTGGGTTGGGACCATCCCTCGGAGAAGGAAAAGGCAACCTCCTACAGTATTTTTTCCTGGGAAATCCCATGGACAGAGGAGCCTGGTGGGCTATAGTCCATGGGGTCATAAAGAGTCAAATGTGACTTAGCAATTGAACAACAAGAAGAAAACACCACCACTGCTCTGAGGACCAAGTCAAGCATTCCTCTCTGCAGCAATTTTTCTTTCTTTCTTTCTTTTCTTTTTTTTTTTTTTTTACCAAATCCCATTTAAATGACCAGCCCTGCACATATACAAAATTGGATAGGTGGTTAATGATGCATGAGCACATTTTATAGGAATCCACTTGACCTGCAAGGGATCAACTCTATGATTTGATGAAAGATTTAACCTTTCTGAGTCTGGTTCTGACCCCATGTTCATAGATAAATCTTCCAAGCTGATAGATTCTGACATTGAAGAGCCTGGCCCAAGGAAAGGTAATATTCCATTGTCCATTTTCCTAATAGAGATGAAATAGACCCAGCCATGCTATTCATTAGCTGCATCCCCTTGGACAATTCCCACATGCTGTCATGGCCCCAGACCATGCTAAGTCACTTCAGTCATGTCCAACTCTTTGCAACCCTGTGGACTGCAGCCTGCCAAGCTTCTCTGTCCATGGGATTCCCCCAGCAAGAATACTGGAGTGGGTTTCTATGACCTCCTCCAGGGGATCTTCCCAACCCAGGGATCAAACCCATGTCTCTTTTGTCTCCTGCACTGACAGTGAATTCTTTACCATAAGTGCCACCTGGGAAGCTCCCTTCTCCACTGGTAAAACAGAGTCAGGCTAGAGAAGCAGACTTAGAATGCTTCTTCTCAGATTGCAGGGATTTCTTGAAGTAATTCCCGTAGCTGCTGGGGAAGTTGAGTAGCCAAGACTCTGCCACCTTCTCTGTTTTCCAGAAAGCTCCATTGTCATCCCAATAGCTTCTTAGATTTCCACTTAAGAGTTTTATGTCTGAAAAACGAAGGTGTATAAAACACTGGACTAGTTCAATTCAGTTCAGTCGCTCAGTCGTGTCCGATTCTTTGCAACCCCATGAACCACAGCACAATAGGCCTCCCTGTCCATCACCAACTCCCAGAGTCCACCCAAACCCATGTCCAACGAGTTGGTGATGCCATCCAACCATCTCATCTTCTGTTGTCCCATTCTCCTCCTGCCCTCAATCTTTCCCAGCATCAGGGTCTTTTGAAATGAGTCAGCTCATCGCATAAGGTGGCCAAAGTATTAGAGTTTCAGCCTCAGCATCAGTCCTTCCAATGAACACCCGGGACTGATCTCCTTTAGGATGGACTGGTTGGATCTCCTTGCAGTCCAAGGGACTCTCAAGAGTCTTCTCCAACATCACAGTTCAAAAGCATCAATTCTTTGGCTCTCAGCTTTCTTTATAGTCTGACTCTCACATCCATACATGACCACTGGAAAAACCATAGCCTTGAATAGATGGACCTTTGTTGGCAAAGGAATGTCTCTGCTTTTTAGTATGCTGTCTAGGTTGATCATAAGTTTCCTTCCAAGGAGCAAGCGTCTTTTAATTTCATGGCTGCAATCACCATCTGCAGTGATTTTGGAGCCCCCCAAAACAAAATCTATCACTGTTTCCTCATCTATTTGCCATGAAGTGATGGGACCATATGCCACGATCTTAGTTTTCTGAATGTTGAGCTTTAAGCCAACTTTTTCACTCTTCTCTTTCACTTTCATCAAGAGGCTCTTTAGTTCTTCTTCACTTTCTGCCACAAGGGTGGTGTCATGTGCATATCTGAGGTTATTGATATTTCTCTTGGCAATCTTGATTCCCGCTTGTGCTTCCTCCAGCTAAGCATTTCTCATGATGTACTCTGCATAGGAGTTAAATAAGCAGGGTGGCAATTCCTATTTGGAACCAATCTGTTGTTCCATGTCCAGTTCTAACTGTTGCTTCCCGACCTGCATATAGGTTTCTCAAGAGGCAGGTCAGGTGGTCTGGTATTCCCATCTCTTTCAGAATTTTCCACAGTTTGTTGTGATCCACACAGTCAAAGGCTTTGGCATAGTCAATAAAGCAGAAATAGATGCTTTTCTGGAACTCTCTTGCTTTTTCCATGATCCAGCAGATGTTGGCAATTTGATCTCTGGTTCCTCTGCCTTTTCTAAAGCCAGATTGAACATCTGGAAGTTCACGGTTCATGTATTGCTGAAGCCTGGCTTGGAGAATTTTGAGCATTACTTTACTAGCATGTGAGATGAGTGCAATTGTGTGGTAGTTTGAGCATTCTTTGGCATTGCCTTTCTTTGGGATTGGAATGAAAACTGACCTTTTCCAGTCCTGTGGCCACTGCTGCGTTTTCCAAATTTGCTGGCATATTGAGTGCAGCACTTTCACAGCATCATCTTTCAGGATTTGAAATAGCTCCACTGGAATTCCATCACCTCCACTAGCTTTGTTCATAGTGATGCTTCCTAAGGCCCACTTGACTTCACATTCCAGGATATCTGGTTCCAGGTGAGTGACCACACCATCATGATTATCTGGGTCGTGAAGATCTTTTTTGTATAGTTCTTCTGTGTATTCTGGACTAGATGACATCTTTATTTAGCAAGCTATAGTATTTGGAAGCAGTGGGCCAAATCCAAGATAAAATTAAATAGGAATACACAGAGGATTCCACATGAATCCCCTGAAGAATGGCATCCAACTACAGAACGAGGGGATATGCTTAGGAAAACGTGAATGAAGTGACTTGGTTGTTCTGGCTGGTGGAAATCTCTGTGTGGGTTAAAACTGTTGTGTTATCATAAGACACCAAGCCACCGAAGTGACCACCACTACCCTGGTAGACTAATGTATGTGTGCACGCTTATAGTTGCTAAGTTGCATTTGACTCTTTGTGACCCCACTGACTGTAGCCCACCAGGCTCCTCTGTCCATGGGATTTCCAAGGCAAGCATACTGGAGTGGGTTGCCATGACCTCTTCCAGGAGATCTTCCTGACCCAGGGATTGAACCCTCATCTCCTGCTTCTCCTGCACTGGCAGGCAGATTCTTAACCACTGAGACAAATGGGAAGCCCTAAACTAATGTATGCTGGGACTAAATTAACAGAAAGGACATATTCCAGACCCAAAAGATGAATTTCCCCATCTATGTCTTGCTGGTCATATCACACTCTCTGTATTTTAATTTTTTAGGGGTATTAGTGTCATTACAATGATATTTCATGGCTTCATGATTAGATTTCAGGTTTATCATATCCTTCCCAAACATTTCTTTCCAAAGTTCCCTGTGAAGTTACAGCCAGTGGAAATATATCAAAATTAGAATCACCATAAGTGTTTATTTACAAGGTTAAGGGAGTTCAGAGAGATTCCTATGTATTATTATATCTCATTAAAAATTTCATAGCCATGCTGTGAAATATATTCAGTTAGATGCCATTTTTCTCCCAGAGGAGGACTTTAAGACAAAGGAATGTTGAATAATTGGTTTAATATCATATGGCAAAGTAGAGCAAATGAAAATCCAACACGATTTTGCCACAAGCTAGGTCAGTGCAAGGAACCTCTATGAAGGGGTTGTAGGAGAACTGTCTAGGAGCTTCTGGATTCAGATTGAACCCTGGGCCAGTACTCTATCTCCTCCTTCAAACATGATGTGAATCAATGGATCTTTCCACATCTAACCAGTCACATGGTATAGGAATTTAGAGCAATGACCTTGAAGTTGATATAAGACAAGATCACCATTCTGAATGGCCCCTGTGAAATCTCTTACTTTCCATAAATATAATGGAAACAAAGCAAATGAGAGACTGATTCCTGGGTGCAACTCCAAAATGCCCTTGCCCAAATGGCAACACACTCCAATATTCTTGCCTGGAGGCTGGCGGGCTATGGTCCATGGGGTAGCAAAAGAGTTGGACATGACTTAGCGACTAAACAATGGCAGACATGGCCAAGCAGGAGCTGCATCCGGAACCATCCAATCACTCTTCCCTGTTCTTCTAGAGGAAGAGAAACAAGCCAATGGGGTGGAAGCTTCCTGGACTGCTGTTTGCTGCAGTCAGTCCTCAAGGCTGGACCCTAAGTGGGCCGTTGCAAACTCAAGTGTGTAGAACCAGAGGAGGAGAACTCAGAATTCGGCTACCCTCATTTACTGGAAAAGCTGTGACTGGAAATTGGAAAGAGAGGCAAGTCTTGCTGAATGTGGGTCAGAGGTAAAACTCTGGCCAATCAATACAGAGAAGCAGACTTTTTCTCCCTGGTCATCAGGACAGTTCAGCAATGGATGGGCTGCCGTGGGAAATGGGCAGCCTGTGGAAGATGTTCTGAGACAGCATGATGGCTGGTTAAGATCATGTAGATCAGCTCCACTCAGTGTGATCTGAGGACCAGATCCAACTGATGCATTGTTAATGGTCTATGTGTTAGACGCTCAGTTGTGTCTGACTCTTTGTGACCTCATGGACTGTAGCCCACCAGGCGCCGCAGTTCAAGGAATTATCCAAGCAAGAATATTGGAGTGGCTTGCCATTTCCTTCTCCAGGGGATCTTCCTGACTCCAGGATGGAAGCCATGTCTCCTGCATTCAGGAAGATTTTTTAAACATCTGAGCCACTGGGGGCGGCAGTTAAGTAAATATGAAAATTGAGGATAAGCATTTAGAAAATTTATAGGAATCTGATGTAATAATTTTTATAGCTGTTGAATCTAATAATTAAAATAAATTTGAGGGCTTGTATATTGCACATTTTATTTTTCTTGTAACTTATTTTTTTAAATAAAAGCTTTGGTCTGTGGGTGCATAAAATGTTGAAAAAGCAAGTGCTTCTCCATAGATAGCTTGAAAAGCATCATTGTAGAGGTTTTTCTGGTTTGGGGTACAGCTTGGGTTGTACAGTCATTAAAGTCAGCTGAGTCATACACATTCTAACAAATGACATGTATAAATTTCCTAGCACAGTTCCAAGCCCATAATATGTACTCAACAGTCTTTCTTATACTAGATCCATAATAGGTACTCAACACAGTCTTTCTTATCCTAGATTCATAATTATTACAGCACATATATTTGTACAAAGAAGTAAAAAAATTTTTATTTATGTAGGCGGAATGCTGGAATGTCATTGCAACTACAAAGTCTTTGTGACTTCTGATGCATGCGTGCAAACACACACACACACACACACACACGCATCCTTACACTTTCTTTGCACTGCAAGCCTCGAAAAACTAAGCCCTCCCTTTTTTCCACCATGGGTTTTGCTTTTCATTTGTACAGCATGCGTTAAGTGAGATGAGAGCGAGCAATCACTTATAGATATCCCCGGTTTTCTTTCTTCTTTTTAAACCTTTCTATTTGAACTTAAATGCTGTAAGCAAACACTGGTGTTTGAGCTCTGGCACTGTAATGACTCACGAATAGCCTGTTTTTCCAACCCCAGTTCCCGAGGACACAATGTAACCGCGAATACCCTTCTCTCTGGCCACTAGGTGGCGCACTCAAACTCTCACCGGACAACACACAAAAAAGAGCTTGGACGAAGAGGGAAGTATAGAAGGAGAAAGTTGGGAGGAAATTACCCTGAGCACACTCGACCAAGGACTTGGTCATTTCGTTCGTGGGGAGGCTGGTAAAGGACGTTTGAGTTAACCCCCAGTGTAAATGATTTCTGCATTCCATTCCACACTGTGGGTTACGGTATGTTTAGCCAAACCTGTTGTTTTTCCTTTTTGTCCCCCATAACACACTAAACTGAAGCGTCCCTCTGGATATTCTTACCCACCTGCGTATCTCCTGTTAGGAGATTAGCCACGACTCAGGTGACCACAGTGGGGAGTCAGGGGTCAGGCTACCTTGCAGAGGTCTGCCTTAATGAACAAGGACAGTTTCGATGAGAGATTGCATATGTGGCCAGTGGCTCAGATGCAGCAAAAATCAAAACGCGCGTGTGTCTGTGGCGTTTGGACAGATGAGACCCCAACCTGCCACGCTCTGCAGAATGACGCCTTTTAAGTTCTCAGGCAGCCGTTCCCCGCCATAAAACTGGAAGGCAGCAGTGAGCCAGCCCATCCGTTCTTGGCAGGTTTGAGGAGTCCAGATGTCCATCATGAAATGGGTTATTTAATGTATCTCTGGGCTGTTTGCAAAATGGGAAAGCTTCAGTTTTTGCAAGCACCGAGTGGGCAAATGCCAAATGCCCCTGCCATCCACATCCCCGTGTACACCAGTACCAAACACACAGAAAGGACCCTTTCTATTCAACCCAATGCAAATCAAACTTTGTGCATTTCAAATCCTATCTACTTAATTCTATTCCCTACACAGAAGCAGCTCCAAGACGTTCACCCTGCCAAACTCTGGTGTCGGAGGTAGCTCTGGGGACCTCTTCCCTCTGGGGCGACTATCAAACTGATCTATCTATACAGTGCTTGGATGGGGCATGATGTTGACCCTGACTCACCTTGATCATCACTCAACAAAGTCCACTCACCCAAAAGGAAATGGAACCCCAGCCAAGATAAGATAATTCTGGAGCAAAGGATTCATTTTGGACAGAAACCAAAGCACAGGGAGTGTCAGGCTGCCAACATCAAATGCATGACTTAATCCCACCCCTCTCACTCTGTGGCTTCTAACCTTGTATGTATGTATGCGAACGTGTGTGTGTGTGCAAGACTTCACATCTTAGAGAACATGTCTATAGCCACTGATTCACTTCCCAGGGAGGAAAAGGTGTATATGTACATGTACTTCATCTAAACATTTTAGGAGATGCATGGACCTTCCGGAGGTCTATGGATTAAGAATGTGCTCTATATTTTCTACACATGACAAGATTACATTGCATTTTGTAAATTAAAGCCACCTTAATGCTCATTTTCTGTTCTCACAACATGGTGGGCTGGATTTCACTAACCACACTTCTGTAGTTTAGAGTAATTATTGTTAACCGCCCTCCTCTAAAGGTCCTTGTGGAATGAACAAATACATTAAGAGTGTTGAACAGTCCAACTGAAACAGGAAGATTATTTTGATCCAATATGATGAGTCAGAATGTAGCCACTCTGTGGCATCTGTGACCCCTTAGGAGATCATTGCTCAATCTTTAGGACCTGTTAATTCAATGTGCCTAGTAATCTAACCATCTTCAAGCCAGCCCCTCCCAAGGGTTGGACATCTAAGGACAGTGGGATGGAATACACGGACCAGCTTGTCCCAGATCACACTGTCTTCTGGTCTGCACATAACCTGACCCATATAAAGACTAGCGTCTCACCTCAGTTACACCTGGCTCACCTTTGCTGATCATTGCTGCTGGCTGTTAGTCTCTCTGAGTCCTGCAGAAAGTGCTGTCCATGTAATTAGGCAATTATTACAGTTGCAGTATTTGAGAACTAAGGTTCTGTGTCTACGCTGGTTTGTAGGATGCTCCTCCTTTCCAAGTTTCCTCTCATGCAGGTTCACTGAGGCATCCCCTCCCCCTGCTGTCTGCCCTCCAGACACTTGGTGTCGGTCTTACTCTGGTACCCAAGCCAATTTTGGATGGGGCTAAAAATTTATATAAGCTGTGTTTCTACCATCTTGCAAGGGCTTTGACTTTATCTTTCTTTTTGCTCCCAGGCTAACTCCAATGGAAAAGTAGCAGTTCAAACATCACCTCTTCCAGGAAGCCTTTCTTAACTCACCTTGGCTGGGTTAGATGGGCTTCCTCTGCACGAGTATCTCCCTCTTGCATCTATTGTAGAGTGCAAAAGTGTGTGCTAAGTTGCTTCCGTCGTGTCTGATGCAACCTCATGAACTATAGCCCACCAGGCTCCTCTGTCCATGGGATTCTCCAGGCAAGAATACTGGAGTGGGTTGCGATGCCCTCCTCCAGGGGATCTTCCCAACCCAGGGATCGAACCTGGGCCTCTTACATCTCCTGCATTGGCAGGCAGGTTCTTTACCGCTAGTACCAACTGGGAAGTCCATCTGTATCACAGTGCTATGGAATCATGCTATGCTTGTCCGTCTATATGTCTATGTTTATCCCTTGACTAAACTGTGGGTTTGGTGGGGACAAAGACCATACCTATTTTCTCTGAAACCCTAGCACACACCACGGTGCTGGTCACACAGCAGCTACTCTGAAGTGATGATGGAATTCACAGGTGAAGGCTTCTCAGAAAGTCCTAACATCACGATGTCAATCATGCCTGCTTCCCTCATCACATGACCTTCCTTCCGGGCCACACCCTCTCTCTGCCTGCCTCCCACTGGTTGCTTACCTGCCTGACTTTCCTGGGCAGACCTCTTTCTCCCAGATCATTTCCGTATCTGAGTTATTCCCCACGTCTCTTGTTGTTCAGTCACTATGTCGTGTCTGACTCTTTGTGACCCAATAGACTGCAGCATGCCAGGCTTTCCCATCCTTTACCATCTTCTGGAGTTTGCTCAAACTCATGTCCATTGAGTTGGTGATGCCATCCAACCATCCAAAGTCTCTCTTTTGCCCAAATAGGCAGGCTTCCTCCTAATTCCATTGTCTCCCTCTCTCTATCCACTAGTTCAGTACCTGGGATCCTAGTTTATCACATTGTCAGTGACACTTGCTGCTGTTTTAACTCCAAGAGACTGATTCTTACGAGTTTCACAAATTATACCCTCTTGAACCATGGGTCTTTGTTTCTGTAACTCATTCCTGAGAATATATGGATTTATCTCACCAACTGGGAAGTTTCTCTTTACTTCATTGCCACCTATTTCTGGGGAGTCTGTTGAGGGGGAATTCCATTGGTTGCAGGGGATGTGGGGGTTCACAAACTCCTAACTCTGAAGTATTCTGCAAACCAGTTTAGACATGGAACATTGATTCTCAAACATCAGAGTGAACAAGAATCACCTGGAAATACTCAGCAAGACCAGATTCCCACAGTCCCCCTCAGAGATTCAAATTCAATGCTTCTTAGGTGAGGTTCAGGAATCTGTATGCTTGACGTGTGTTATTGCTCAGTCCTGTCTGACTCTTTGCAACCCCAGGGACTGTATTTCATCAGACTCCTCTGTCCATGAGATTCTCCAGGCAAGAATACTGGAGTGGCTTTTCATTTCCTTCTCCAGGAGGTCTTCCCAACCCAGGGATCAAATTCGGGTCTCCTGCATTGCAGGCAAAATTTTCACTGTCCGAATCCCTAGGGAAGCCCCATATAAAGACCCCCAAATAAAGACCCCCATATAAAGACCCCCAAATAATTCTGATGATGGTATTATGTAACCCCCAAGTTCAAAATGTCGCTATAGAATAGTGATATGCTTTCTATCTGGGTGAAGATAGGCCACAGCACCTGTGCCCAGAATAGCTCCATCTAAGTGGACTGAGAATGGTCCATCTTGGAAATGTACATTTCACGTGGGAGACAGCATGACATATTGGCATCAACATGGGTTTTAGAGATGGACAGATTCTCATTGCTGAGAATCCTGGCTGGACGACATACTGACATACTGGCTACCTGGTTCGCAAATATCACTTAATCTTTTTCAGCATCAAAAAGGATGCTTCCTGATGTGCAAACTTATCAGTGGCTTGGAAGGACCTAGAGACACTGTTAATGGGCAGTTTCCAGGGTGCCTAGTATGCGGCAGGCACTCAATAGTGGCAACTTTATTTTCATATTGTTATGATTAATATCCCTTTCAATTCCAATGACCAGATCCTTCTCAAAAACAAATCTGGGGCCTCCCTGGTGGCTCAGCGGTAAAGAATCCGCCTGCCAATGCAGGAGACACAGGTTCGATCCCTGATCCAGGAAGTTCCCACATGCCACAGAGCAGCTAAGCCCGTGCACCACAACTATTGAAACTGTGCTCCAGAGTGTGGGAGCCACAACCGCTGAGCCCGAGTGCCGCAGCTGCTGAGGCCTGTGAGTCCGTGAGCCCATGCTCTGCAACAAGAGAAGCCACTGCAATGAGAAGCCCACGCATCGCAACTAGCGAGCAGCCCCCACCATCTGCAACTAGAGATAAGCGCCGCAGCAGTGAAGACCCAGCTTAGCCAAAATGAAATAAATAATTAAAAAAAAAAATCTCAATAACTCATTTAAAAAAAAAGATGAATCTGAACAAAAAGAGTCTTTCAGGGGGCCATTTCTCAGGTCCACTTCCTGCTTCTCTCTCCCAGTTTCGGTGGGAAGACTGGTCTCAGATGACAAGTTCCTTCATTTTATTTTAAATACCACAGGAAGGCAGGTTTTGACAGCTCCCGTCTGCTCGAAGGTGATGCTGGGAGATGGGATGAGGAGGAGGGCAAAGGGGGCTCTCTCTGGCTGCGTGGAGGTGTGCAAAGTGGTTGATTAGCCAGATATTTTTAAAGTTTCATAGGTGTGAGGCAGACTCCGCTAATGAGAGTTTTAGGGGATTTCTCAAATCTAAAGTGAAGGGTGCCAAGAGTGGAACATGACCTTGGGGCTTTCCTGTACATGTTAACTAATGTTACAAAGCACTCTCAGAAAGCCCTCTGAAGTCAGCTTCTGGGGGAGGAGCGGGGGGTGGCAGGTGAGGCTCTGGGGACCAGCAATGGAGAGTTAATGATGGCTGCTATAGATAGATTCGTTCTGAAGGCAGGGAGGGGGGTAGAGTCTCACCCGTGCTCCACCAAGAGCAGGGAATAGAGGACTTTGGAGCCAGAAATCGGGTCAAGGGTCCCCACGAGGATGTTTCATTTGGAGGCGAAAGTTAAAGACAGCATGGCATAGGGCCACCAAAGTGCAGGGCTGGATGGGAGCTCCCGGGTCCTCCAGCCCCTCAGCTTCCCCCGGTTCACCCCACTGCTGGCTCTTTCGAGGATTCAAAGTGAAGATCTGGTGGGACCTCCGCTCACCCAGAGTGCGTGGGTTTGATGGGGACACTTGAGGCTTCTGGATGTCGATTGAAAAAATATGCGGAGCCTACAAGTCGAGAATTATGTTTATTCGGTGGGATGTTTTTGGGGACTTCAAGCCCAGGAGACAGCATCTCAAGTGACCCTGAAAGAACCGCTCTGAGGAGGTGGTGGTGGTGGGGAGAGGTGTCAGGTAATATAGAAGTTTGCAGCAAAGGGCAGGTAGTCTGAACATCAGAAGATTATTGTTAATTAAGGAAAGGCAGATATCTCAAGGGGTTGAGCATTTTTTTATGTAAGGGAAGATGCAAGTGTCTTGGCTCACTGCACATGTTAACTAATATTACAAAGAACATTCCTGAATGCGTGTACATTCCTTTCACACGCATGTCAGCTATGACGGGTCAGCATCCGGCTTCTTGACATTAACATCCTTAGCTCACCAGAGGGAGTGGTTGACGGCTGACAGGTAGCCCAGCATTGTTCTTCCCGGGCTCAGAAATTTACATTTGGAGGGCAGGCATCGAGGATGGCTGTGACATAACTTGTTTATTGAGATGGCAGAGATACTCCATTCCACACCGAGCACTTGGTGAAGTGCCAACCCCTGGACTTCACGGTCCATACGAACTGGTTCCATCCTTCCATTGACAGTGAGGAGAAGGCATCTCTGGCGATGGTGATGGTACGGTGGTTGCCTTGGAGAGGCTGAGAATGTTCCAAATTCACACACATACTCAGTGGTGGATAGACTCTGGATTCAGGCCTCCATATACTTGTTAGAACGCAGGGTGTGAATGGTGAGATGTAGGTGGGCTGTGATTATGGTCCTTCGGGAAACAAGCAAAGAAACAAACAGGATGCCATGGCCTCTAAACCGAAGGAAAGACAAAGCTGAGTCTTGCGGATGGGATGAGGAGAAACACAGATAAAAATAGTTGCCCTGTGCATTGCAAATGGGAAGTCAGGGAGCTGGTGATGTACTAGGGGGAGGCGCAGGAAGGAGCAATTACTGCAGAGTTGGTTACAGCAGTGGAATTTATTGATATTCTTCTAGGCAAGGAGTTGCGCCTGAGCAAAGCCAATGAATGACAGCACTTAAAGGCTAGCAGAGAATTCTAGTATGGGGGCAGGCATAAAGATGAATGGACTGGATGATGATGGGATCCAGGAAGCGGGTATTAAAGACCACTGCTGTTGCTCAGTTGCTCAGTCGTGTCCGACTCTTTGCAGCCCCATAGACTGCAGCACGCCAGGCTTTCATGTCCCTCACCGTCTCCCTGAGTTTGCTCCAGATCATGTCCGTTGAGTCGATGATGCCATCCAACCATCTCATCCTCTGTCATCCCCTTCTCCTCCTGCCCTCAATCTTTCCCAGCGCCGGGGTCTTTTCCAATGAGTCGGCTCTTCGCATCAGGTGGCCAAAGTATTGGAGCTTCAGCTTCAGCATCAGTCCTCCCAGTGACTATTCAGGATTAATTTCCTTTAGGAATGACTAGTTGGATCTCCTTGCAGTCCAAGGGATTCTCAAGAGTCTGGGGCTAACCAGGTGCTGAGTTGACTCAATACCAAGTGTTTTTCCAGGCTGATCAGATGCTGACTCTGAGGGTTCTTAGCACTTTCTGGACGCTGTCTTCGCCTACATAGTGTCTCCCCAGCACTCAGTGCAGCGCCTGGACCACCACATCGCTCAGGTTTCACCTCCGCTCCAGACCAGGAGCATCATTCACGCATGCGCAGAGGGAGCTGGGACGTCACACCTTCAAACGAACTCATCCTGTACCTGAGTTCTCGGTGGACGTGCGCACGACCGTCAGCTTCTTGGTGGAGTTTCTTCATTTGCAGAATTTGTAAAAATTCCTTTCTTTTCATGTGTTTGTTAGCCATCTGTATGTCTTCTTTGGAGAAGTGTCTATTTAGTTCTTTGGCCCATTTTTTGATTGGGTCGTTTATTTTTCTGGAGTTGAGCTGTAGGAGTTGCTTGTATATTTTTGAGATTAGTAATATTCTTTTATAACATTATTTAAAATTCGTGCATATTTTTTCCATGACATGGTCTGTAATTTATTTAAATGGCTTCCTAATGTTTGGTATTTAACATGGTCCTAATTTCTCACTATTAAAAAAATCAGAGCAATAATTATCCTTTGTGCATAACTTTGATTATTTCGATTGGAAAATTCCAAGAACTAGAATTACTAGACCAAAAGTTATGATTAAGATTTAAGGCCTTTTACACATACTGTCAGATCACTCCTTAGAAGAATATATAAATTTATACTCCCTCCAGCAGGGCATGTGGTCATTTAAACTTATTTCTTTATTCATCAGTGAGACTGAAGAGTTTTTTCTTATACTTGCTGAACATTTTGATTTCTTCTTTTATGAGCTGCTTATTAATACTTTCTGTACTCTTTTCTTTTGAGAAATAGGCTTTTTTTAACTTGTAAAAACACTTTACATGTTAATATTTTTAACATTCTATCACCATGTTACAATAACATATCCAAATTTGTTCTTAGGTATTATAGGTAGAAAGACCATCCCAGCCCCAAGATCTGGCAAATACACACACACGTGGGTCAGGGGGTGTTTGTGTATACATAACTATAAATATACGAAATCTTTAGGTCTACCAGTAAAATGTGTACTGCTCACTATTTAGGTAGCAAGTTTTTTTGTTTTGCTATGTATTTCATTGTCTGTTGATTTTATTGTGAATATGATTACTCCCTCATCACATTTTCTATGAGTTTTACTAGCACCCAGAAAACTTTGGTTTTTATGTGTCTGCACAGGCAGTGTGTGAAGGGTAGTGTGTGGCAGTATATGGTATAGTCATTAAGAGAATCAGCTTTAGAGTCAAGTGGATTTTGGGTTTAAATCCAGCTCTACCATTAATTTCTGTGAGCTTCTGTTTAAAATCTAGCTCACGGGTTTGCTGTCAAAATTAAATGAAACAGTGTATATCATGTTCCCAGTACAGTTCTTTGCAATAAAAGATTGTAACCAATGATAACCTTTGGAAAAAAAAAATTCCTTTCTTACGCACTTGGCGGGTGGGTGGGGTGGTGCTGTACAGAAAAGACACAACTGTGCTCCTTACACTGCAGCCGTCTGGGACTCAGCCTAACGCAGGGGGTTGCAACCTTGAAAAGTCTTTGAAGTTTCATACTTAATTTTTAAAAAAATCATACAATTCTGTATTCTGCTCCCTAACATATTCATTTGTTTTAATTAAAAAAAAAATCATGTTGTTTTCCCCCTAAATTGATGTAGTGGATACTCCAGGAAGACATCTGCCTCCACCCCACCCCATATGTATCATATGCCCCTTGGTACATGCATGCCCCAGTTTTAAAAACCCCTTTGAAAAGAATAAAGCAGAAATAAAAGAAAACTATAAAGCACTGAACAAGTGTGGGGCATCCTTAGAGTTCTGCGTTATTAATAAATAATTGCTTTGAATAATTAATGCCAACCAAGCCCGCATAAATGGCCCAAATCCTTTAGGAGTAAGAGGCAGCCTCAACTGCAGTGAATGAAAACACCATCTCCACTCCTGACTCTGCCCTGCCTGCTGAGTACTGTTTTCCTCCAGCGCTACTGACTTTCAGATTTGGGTTCATTTTCCAGTGCACCTGATGGAGACCGTGACAAAAATGAAACACACACTGGACAGCAGCCAGAGTCCAACAACCACCAGCCCAACTGTACTTACTATGTGTGTAACGGGGTGTTCAATGCTTTTCAAGCCTGACCTCATTCTTCTTGCCAAAAGTTCCATGGTAGGTGTCAGATGCCACTAGCAGAAGGGAGGTTAGTTGTTCTTCTGGGGTGCATAGTGAAGTGGAGGTGAGAGCCAGGCAGGTCTAAAGCAGAGATCTGCAAACTGAAAATTACACCCTGTGGGCCAAATCTGGCCCGTTGTCTGGTTTTGTAAATAAAGTTTTATTGGAACACAGCCATGCCCATTCACTTACCTATTGCCCAGGGCAACTTTCAGGCCATAATAGCTGTAATGATTTGTTGCAATAGAGATTATATGGTGCACCAAGTATAAAATATTTACCATCTGATCCCTTACAGGACAAGCTGGCAGACCCCCACCTAGAACTCTCACTATTCATCATCATCCTGAATTTTTAAAAATTGAAATATGGTTGATTTGATGCTTTTGAACTGTGGTGTTGGAGAAGACTCTTGAGAGTCCTTTGGACTGCAAGGAGATCCAATCAGTCCATTCTGAAGGAGATCAGCCCTGGGATTTCTTTGGAGGGAATGATGCTAAAGCTGAAACTCCAGTACTTTGGCCACCTCATGCAAAGAGTTGACTCATTGGAAAAGACTGTGATGCTGGGAGGGATTGGGGGCAGGAGGAGAAGGGGATGGCAGAGGATGAGATGGCTGGATGGCATTACTGACTCCATGGACGTGAGTCTGGGTGAACTCCAGGAGTTGGTGATGGACAGGGAGGCTTGGCGTGCTGCGATTCATGGGGTTGCAAAGAGTCGGACACGACTGAGTGACTGAACTGAACTGAACTGAACAGCATTGTGTTAGTTTCAGGTGTACAGCACAGTGATTCAGTTATCTATATATACACTCACTCATATATTCTTTTTCATATTCTTCTCCCTTCAAGATTATTATAAGATATCGAGTACAGTTCCCTGTGCTATACAGTAGGTCCTTGTTTATCTATTTTAATTTTTAAATTATGAAAGCATGATAATGCATTTTATAGGAGACTTGGAAAATACAGGACAAAGTTACATATAGTTCCACTATATATTACAATTGTTTTTCTAAGTAGATAAATTAATATTTTTAGCTGGAGTTTCAATACCAAACTCTCAAAAATTAATAGAATGAAAATATATAAAAGTATTAAGAGAAGGATATAGTAGACCTGAAAATCACCATGAACCAATTCAACATAATTAAGATTCATATAATTTTCACACAACAGTAGGATACAAATTCTATTCTATTCAAGTTCCCATGGACTTATTTTATATGTACTATAGTAGTATATATCTGTAAATCCTAGACTTCTAATTTATCCTCCCCTGCCTCAACCTTTCCCTTTTGGTAACCGTAAGTTTGTTTTCTATGTCTGTGAGTCTATTTTTATTTTGTAAATAATTTCATCTATATATATATATATACACTTTTTTTTAGTTTCTAGAAGCCACCAAGGTAACATGCCCTCTGCTAAACCAATCTCTAGAAAAGGGGAGGGCTTCCCTGGTAGCTTAGCTGGTAAAGAATCCACCTGCAATGCAGGAGACCCTGGTTCGATTCCTGGATCAGGAAGATCTGCTGGAGAAGGGATAGGTTACCCACTCCAGTATTCTTGGGCTTCCCTGTGGCTCAGCTGGTAAAGAAGTTACCTTCAATGTGGGAGACCTGGGTTCGATCCCTGGGTTGAGAAGATCCTCTGGAGAAAGGAAAGGCTTCCCACTCCAGTATTCTGGCCCGGAGAATTCCATGACCTGTATAATCCATGGGGTTGCAAAGAGTCAGAGACGGCTGAGCGATTTGCAAGAAAGGGAAATCTTTTGATGGTGATTGGCTTACAAGAGTACTAGCTTAGTGATGATAGATCCCAAATGTGTATTTGCTGCACAAATTCTGTACATAGGGGGCAATTTATATTCAAAGAATCATTGTCATTAGTGGAAGATGTGGGCTTCTCTGACTCACTTTCACAAGGGGTTAATTTCCTAGTCAAAGGAAGGGGGAAAAGCTATATTACTCAATACTCCACCTTCACTCACCACATGGAGAGAGTATAAGAGAACATACCAGAACCACAGTCACCGCTTCAGCTACCACTGACCACATGGACAACCTGATGCTTCAAGACCAGACTTTAGTTCTCTTGTGCTCCATGACCAATTTCTGAGAACCATACTAAGCGCTATGGGCTTCCCTGGTGGCTCGGTGGTAAGGAACCCGCCTGCCAGTGCAGGAGACTTGGGTTTGATCCCTGGGTGGGGAAAACCCCCTGGAGAAGGAAATGACAACCCACTTCAGTATTCTTGCCTGGAGAACCCCACGGACAGAGGAGCCTGGAATGCTGCAGTCCAAGGGGTCACAAAGTGTCAGATATGACTTAGTGACT
>NW_011494716.1:5206666-5243476 GCF_000754665.1 Bison bison bison | reverse complement strand
GGACAGAGAAGCCTTGAATGCTGCAGTCCACAGGGTCTCAAAGAGTCAGATACAACTTAGTGACTCAAGAACACCAACAACACTAGGCATTATCCCCAGCTTCAGACACGGGTGGTTGGAGCTGCCACAGGACAGAGGGCTGCCCTTAATGAAACTTATGGTCCACAGTGGATCAAGAAGATGAAGGAACTTACTAACCATCATGGTTGTATTCTGTGACTCATTCACTCATTCATCAAATATTTATTGCACATCTACTATGTGCCAACTACTATTACCCATGTTGGCTGGATATCCAGCAAACAGAACAAAACAGAAAAAAAGCCCCTGCTTCCTTGATGTGTATGTTCTCCTTGGGGAGGCAGATGATAAAGATGGAAATATATAAAGAAGAAAAAAAGACATCTAGAAATAATTGCTGCTAATAAGCAGGGTAAGGGATGGAAAATGAGTGGAAGAAGATCCAGTTACAGGAAGGTGTGTGTGTGTGCACTCAGAGCAGATGGTAAAGAACAAGAGGGAGGGAATGATTTTGCTTCTTCAAGGCATGTCCAAGAGGACTAGTGCAGATGAGTCCGGGAGACAGTCCGGGGAGGAGGTGACATTCTGGAGGAAGTCAGGGCCTTTGGAGGTCATGCTAAGGAACTTTATAAAAATACATTTTCCCTGCCTAATCTCCTGTTTGCATGAGCAACATAGATAAGAAATACATAAAATCCTTCAAATAGCAGCTGTGGGGCTTGCTTGAGCACATTATTTGTTATTATGTTATTTGAATTGTAGGATGCAGCGAGCATGAATACTGCTGTTTGCACAGCCTTATTTGCCTGTATACTGTGGTCCTGGTTAATGCAGGCGTCTATGCAATCTTCCTGTGTTCTATGGCTTCCCCAGAGAAGCACCATCGTGGATTCAATAAAGCTAGCAATAAAGCCCATATTAATAATGTATGCAGAGCTATATATGTCTATTTATAAGGTGCAGAATTGCAGTCCAAATGCTTCCCTTCTCTCCCCTCAGATGAATGTAAGTGGCCCCAACTATGTTAGATGAGGTTTCTCTCTCAACCTGACACCCCTTTTTGCCACACTGCATATTAAGAGCTGAGCTAAGTGGTATGCCAGCCCCGGGACCACTGCATACACATTACCCTTTGGATCCAGGATGATTATTTATGCAGGAAATGGGAGATAAAGCATGCCTAGAAACATGCTATGATTCACCGCTGAAAAGAGGAATAAGTAACTGGGAAACCGTATGAATAAGGAGATGAATAAGCTTGCTTGGAAGGCACACTTTATAAGAGAGGCGCTTAGGGAGGCAGGAGAATGCAGGGAAAAAGCACCTGATGTGTGATGAGCACCTATTATGTGTCAGAGGACATGCTAGAGTATAAGCGTGTGCATATGTGTTTCTGTGCATGTGTGTGTGTGTCTGTGTTTGCACTATAGATTGAATGTTTATGTCTCCCAGAAATTTATACATTGAAACATAATCTCCAACATGATAGACATTGGAGATGGAGACTTTGGGATGTTTTGGCTCAGCCACAAAGTTCGTTCAGGTGTTATAGTAGCGAAATAAACTTCTTGGCTAACCTAACAACCAGATTGTGAGGGTGGAGCCCTCGGGAATGAGATTAGTGAGGTTATAAAAGAGAGATTCTCGCGCTTCCCACCAGGTGAGGACACAGGAAGAGGAGACAGCTCCTTATGAAACATGAAGTGAGTTCCCACTAGACACTAAATCTGCTGGTGTCTTATCTTGGACTTTCCAGCCTCCAGAAATGTGAGAAATAAACTTCCATTGTTTATAAGCCACCCTGTCTACTATATTCTTTTATAGCACCCCAAATGGACCAAGACAATATACATATAAAATTCTTTTCACATGGTGACAGAAACACTCAGGCCATTGACTTAAAGGGGGCAATTATCATTTATGGAAATCTATTCTGTGCTAGAGTTCTACATGAAAGTGAAAAAGTGAAAGTCGCTCAGTTGTGTCTGACTCTTTGGGACCCCATGGTCCATAGCCTGCCAGGCTCCTCTGTCCATGGAACTCTCCAGGCAAGAATACTGGAGTGGGTAGCCATTCCCTTCTGCAGGGGACCTTCGACCCAGGGATGGAACCTGGGTCTGCTGCATTGCAGGCAGATTCTTTATTGTCTAAGCCATCAGGGAAGCCCACTGTTCCACTTCACTAACTCCTCAAACCCAGCCCATGCTGTCGTTGATCAGTCAGGATACACTAAGTACTTCTGCTGTAACAAGTGGCCCCATAGTCTCCCTGGCTTCTAATAACAGAGACTCGTCTCTCAACCAGGCTACATGCTCCCTGTGGGTCACCTGTCTCTCTGCTCCATAACAGTTTCACTCTGGGATCCAGACAACTGGAGCAAGGCTGGTCATTGTGGCTGAGGGAAGCCTACCTGGTGAGCCATACAGGGACTATGGAAGGTGACTACCTGGAGCTGACAAGCCTCTGTTCATATTTAATTGGTCAAGGAAAGTCACATGACCAAGCCTGAGCTGAATAAGACAAGCACGTGTGATCTTCAAAACAGCCTCCTCACAGATAGCCCTGCCTCTGGTCAGAATGATAACCTTTCCAAAGTGCAAGTCTAGCCCTTCCTCTTGTACTCAAACCCTTCATTCTGTCTCCCCTTCAATGATCCCATTCAGAAGCGATTTATGAAACACCTACTAAGTAGGTTTTAGGCTCAGGATAGTCACCTTCACTACCATCATGGGGTTCATGGTCTGGACAGGGAGACCAAAGTTAGCCAGTAACACAGAAATGTGTTCTGTGGCTGTTGTGATAAATTATACAAAAGAGAGATATATAGTGCTATGGGATAACATCCAAACTCACAAAGGTACATCATGATGGGTTGTTATTTTTGCACTGGGCTTTTCTGTCTTCATCATGAGTCTTAAAATTATGTAAAGGGAACTTCCGTTGCAGTCCAGTGGTTGAGACTCTGCCTTCCAATGCAGGGGGCATGGGTTCGATCCCTGGTCAGGGAATTAAGATCCTACATGTCTCACAGTGCAACCAAAGAAGTAAATAAATAGAAAACTTTTGAAAAAAGATTCTGGTGAGCAGGAAGTGTGCCTTCTTCATAACTTCATATTCCGAGATGTCTCTGCTGCTGCTGCTGCTGCTAAGTCACTTCAGTCATGTCCAACTCTGTGCGACCCCACAGACAGCAGCCCACCAGGCTCCCCTGTCCCTGGGATTCTCCAGGCAAGAACACTGGAATGGGTTGAGAGCCTGGTATATAATAGGAGCTCATGATTCCTTGTTGGTTGATTGAGTGAATAAACTATGTGCTTTATTTTGTGAATTATACTTGCTTGTGGTGAAATGGGTGAGCTATCAAGTAAGGTGGATGAAAAGAAAGGTAAATAATTTTCAACCCACGGGCACTGGTGCCACAACACCTCAGTCTGGGCCTCCACAATGGGGCTCACTAGTTAGAAGACTTTGAATAAATTACATTGATACTCTGTGATCCTTAACACTTACCCCCTTGGGGGTGGAAATTGAGTAAAAAGCATGTAAAACATTTGCCATGATGCCTGAGCAGTGAGAATCACACAGTGAGTGCTAGACCACATGAGCATTGGTATTATTTATGAAGGCTTCTCTGTGGCTCAGAAAATCGGTAAGGAATCCTCCTGCAGTGCAGAAGACCTGGGTTCGATTCTTGGGTTGGGAAGATCTCCTGGAGAAGGGAATGGGAACCCACTCCAGTTTTATTGCTGTGGGAGTATCCCATGGACAGAGGAGCCTGGCAGGCTGTGGTATTACTTATGAGGCTATATGATGCTCTAAGCACTTGGGAGGGACTTAGCAGGCATCATCCATTGCCAGTTTCACAGATCAGCCCATTGAACAGATGCACACACTGAGGCCCAGGGGATCAAAATAACTTTTGTTAAAGCTCACAGGGAGTAAACCTAATGTCCGGAAAATTACAAGTTTTTCCATGAGATTTTTTAAGGACAAGAGGAAAATGACAAAATAACTCACAGCTGGGGATTTATTTAAACATTGGTCTTTGGCAGTTTTTGTCTCTTTCCCAAGTCAGTATAGACCCTAGGGATTTGGTGTAACCTGTTAGCTTGCAGAAACCATGTTCTATCCCTACACAAGATCTCCCAAAAGAAAATTACTCTTAATATATTTTACCTTTAGGGTTTTTCATTGTGAAAGCAATCCCATTTTTTTTAGAATGTCTGTGAATATTTAATACACAGAAAATGCAGCAGACTTTCACTAAGGACATAAATTGATTTAGAAAAAATACCTGGCACATAGCAAGTACTAAAAAATGGGGCAATTATTATGAAGCAAATATAGTATAGGTATTAGTGAAGAAAAGGAAATAAAAGGCATCCAGATTGGGAAAGAAGATGTAAAATTATCTTTATTTTCAGGTGACACAATCTTATCTAGACAAAATATGAAGGAATCCACAGATACACACACACACACACTTATTAGAGCTAATGAATGAATTCAGTAGGTTCA
This sequence comes from Bison bison bison, assembly GCF_000754665.1. Lineage (NCBI taxonomy): Eukaryota > Metazoa > Chordata > Mammalia > Artiodactyla > Bovidae > Bison > Bison bison. The sequence goes on along the minus strand of NW_011494716.1, from coordinate 5,238,937 downwards.
TAGGATACAATCTCTTTCTATAAAATCAGTTGTATTTCCATACGCTAACAATCTGAGAACAAAATTTAAAAACAAATGATTTTGTTAACAATAGCACCAAAAAGAATAAAATGCTTAGAAATAAAGGAACAAAAGAAGTGGGAAGCTTGAACACCCCAGACCAGAAATACTTGTGGAAAGAAATTAAAGATGAAAAAGAAAGAGAAAGATATTTGTGTCCATGGATTGGAAGACTTAATCAAAATTCCAGGTGCCCTTTTCTGCAGAAATTGGCAAGCTGGTCCTAAATTAATATGGAAATGCAAGTGACCCAGAGGAATCAAAACCATCTGGAGAAAAGAACAAAGTTGGCGGACTCTCATTTCCTGCTGGAAATAATCCAACTATCTATCAACAGACAAATGGATAAACAAAATGTAGTCTATGCATGCAATAGAATATTATTCAGTCATAAAAAGGAATGGAATACTGACACTAGCTATAACATGGATGAACCTTGAAAACATCTTAAATAAAAAAGCCAGACACAAAAGTCCACATATTTTATGATTCCTTTTGACATGTCCAGAAAGTAGATTGTTGCCAGGGGTTGAACTTTCCAGGTGGCGCTAATGGTAAAGAACCTACCTGCCAGTGCAAGAGACATAAGAGTGCTTGGTCCCTGACTCGGGAAGATCCCCTGGAGAAGGGCATGGTAACCCCCTCCAGTGTTCTTGCCTGGAGAATCCCATGGACAGAGGAGCCTTGTGGGCTATAGCCCATGGGGTTGCAAAGAGTCAGACATGATTGAAGCAACTGAGCGCAAATGCACACAGGGGCTGGAGAAAGTGAGGAACAGTGAGTGACTGCTAATTGGTATGGAGTTTTTTTTCTGTGTGTTGGGGGGGTTGGATTGAAAATATTCTGGAATTAGAGAGTGGTGATGATTGTACAACTTCTTGACTATGCTGAAAGCCTCTCAATCATACACTTTAAAAGGGTGAATCTTGTGGTATACGAATTATATTTCATTAAAAAAGAAAGTTTAGTGTAGGGTGAGAAAACTGAATGTCCAGCAATGGATGAATGGATAAAGAAGATGTAGTATATACACACAATGGAATATTCAGTTCAGTTCGGTCGCTCAGGTGTGCCAGGCTTCCCTGTCCATCACCAACTCCCAGAGCTTGCTCAAACTCATGTCTATCAAGTTGGTGATGCCATCCAACCATTTCATCCTCTGTCCTCCCCTTCTCCAACAAAATGGAATATTACACAGCCATAAAAAAGAATGAAATAATGTTGTTGGCAGCAACACAGATGGCCCTAGAGATTATCGTATTAAGTGATGTAAGCCAGGCAGAGAAAGACAAATACCGTGTGATGTCATTCATATGTCGAATCTGAACTATGACAGAAATGAATTTATTTATGAAACAGAAGCAGACACAGACAGGGAAAGCAAACTTACGGCTACCAAAAGGGAGAAGGTGTGGAAGAAGGATAAATTAGCAGACACAAATCACTACTATATAAAGTAGACAGACAAGAACGTCCTATGGTATAGCACAGGGAATTATATTCAGCATCCTGTATAAAACCATAATGGAAAGAATCTGAAAAAGAACATGTATCTATGTATAACTGAATCATTATGCTGTACACCAGAAACTCACCCAACATTGTAGAGCAACTATGCTTCAATAAAAAGTGTATCGTGCAGAATGACCTATACTTGTCTGGAACCAACTGCCTTTGTCTAGATTTCAGCTCTGATGCTGACTGTCACATGACCTCCTTTTTAAGCAGATCCCTGTCCTGATCTGAATAAGGAAAAACAGGGTCTCTAAGTTGTAGGATACATGTGATGTGCCAAAGACAGCCCCTGGAACGTGAGGAAGAGCTCAGTAAATTGCTATCCCTGGCCTGGGACTCTGTAGACAATAATCAATAAACAAGGTTGACAATAACCAATAGACATAAAATGATCATGCAGCATTGTCAAGGGCTGTGATGGAGAGAAAGAGCAGGAATTTGGGGGGCAGTTGTGCAGACTGTCTCAGCCAGCTGGGAAATCTTCCTGAAGGAGTCACTACCTTGCATAAGCTTAAAGATCAAGAAGGAATTGAGCAGGCAAAGCCGATTGTAGCAATTTCAGACAGAGCAGCCGCTCAAGGCTCAGATTTGAGAGAATGAGTGCAGTGCCTTCCAAGAAGAGAGAATGGGAGAGGAGGTAGGCCAGGATACAGGGGTGTGTGGCAAGGGGGAGACCAAAGCAGGAGCATCATCATGAAATATATATATTTGTCAAGGCTTAGGTTTTATCCTGGGGACAATAGGGCGCCATTGAGGGATTTTTAAGTAAGGAATGAGAGAACTAGACTTGTGTTTTATAAAGGTCCCTATGGCCAAGGGGTGAAAGTTATTTTAGGAATAAGCAAAAAGAAAAAAAAGGTAGAAAGATCGTTGGGAAGCTAGCTTGCCTTTGCAGTGAGTGTGTCAGGATGCAGAGAGAGTAAGTAGATTGAAACTAAAGATAACCAACGTGGGTTGGGCAAGGAGTGAAGATGAGGCAGGGACCTGATTAAGGTGAGTTTTGGGTCCCCAGTCTGGCTGGGAGAGGAGGGTGGTAACTTCCACCCAGACAGGGATAGTGGGAGGAGCATGGGAGGAGGCTGTACTGGGCTCATTCATGTCTGACTTTTCAGACTGTAGCTCACCAGTCCTCTGTCCATGGGATTCTCCAGGCAAGAATACTGGAATGGGTTGCCATTCTTTCTGCAGGGGATCTTCCCGACCAAGGGATTGAACCCACGGCTCTTGCATTGACAGGCAGATTCTTTACCACTGAGCCAGCAGGAAAACCCCTAGGAGCAACAAAACGATTCTGAGTTTGGGCAGGTTAGATTCAGGTGTGTGTGTGGACCTGCAGGTGCTGGGGCCAGTTTTGCAAGGTCCTTCATGGTCAACGGCTGTATCCTTAAATTCAGGCCTTCTTCATTTCTAAAAAGCTAGCATCTCCTGAGTGCTCATCTTCGAAGTTGCTATCACTCACAGGCACCTTTGTATGGCTTGGTTTAGCCAGCTGGTTCTCAGAACTCAGATTTTATTACCAGTAAATTTGGATACGTGGTGATCCTCCCTTATGTTGTTCAGAGTGATGACATGAAGTCTGTGTTGTAAAGTGTTGCATACACAGAAGGTACTACCATTATAACATATACAATGTAAACGTTATAACATATAATAATGTATATGTTAATTCTATGAAAAATGAAGAATTTGGAACCAGTCATCTTAGAGACTATAAATGCCTGGATTAAGTATAATAATGTTAATTAATACTTCATCTGTTTGACACTTCACTAACACATTGCTTCCATATCTATTATCTGAGCAGATACTCTCCTGTGTAGACAAGGCTGAGACCCTCATCTGATAGATGAGGAAATAAAGATGTCAAGCACTTAAATATATTTCCCAGGTTCGCTCAGTATCAGAGATGATCTGACCCCTAATTCATGATGCTGCCCTCCACACCACACATGCAAATGTGCTGTCACTTCAGTCGTGTCTGATTCTTTGCAACTCTGTGGATTGTAGCCCGCCAGGCTCCTCTTACCTGGGATTCTCCAGGCAAGAATACTGGAGTAGGTTGCCATGCCCTCCTCCAGGAGATCTTCCCAACCCAGGGACTGAACCCGTGTCTCCTGCATCTCCTGCATTGCAGGTGGGTTCTTTACTGCTGAGCCACCAGGGAAGCCCCATCCACACCATCCATTTTTTTAAAAAGTCCCTTGAATATCTTGTCCTCTAGATTTCAGGTAACAGGTATTATGTTTATGGGAATTGTAGAGACAGCTGTTACCCGTCCAACATCTATTCTCCCTTTTGTTCCTTAGTGGCAAACTGTGATTATAATTGGGTGGGGCAAAGTGCTCAGCTGCCACAATATATATCTACCTTCCTCATGGCAAGATGTGACTATATGACCAGGTTTTCTTCAGTTATGCACTAGTGGAAATGTATGGGATTGTGAGACAGCTTTTTAGGAGGAGCCAACTCCATTGGGAAGTGGATTCTTTCTGACTTTCCCTCTTCCTGCTGTCTGGAAGAGGGTTGTGATGGCTGGAGTTCCAGCAGTTATTGAAAGCCTAAATTCCTAAGCGGCCCTATCAGCCCTGAACTGCCTACCTCTAAACTTTGTTTTCAGCTTTAATAAGGTATAATTGACACATGTAAATTTTATATTTCTAAGGTAGATAACTTAATGTTTCAATATACTTATATGTTATGAAATAACCACCACAATCAATCTAATTACTGTATCTATCATCTTATGAAGTTACCATTTTCCTTTCTTTCTCTCGTTTATTTTTTTGTGGTAAGAACTTTTAAGATATACCCTTTCAGCAAATTTCATGTATACAAATCTGCATTATTAACTATAGTCACATTGCTATATGTTATTCTCCAGAATGTATTCACCTTATAAATGACACTTTGTACCTTTTGACCAGTATCTCCTCATTTTTCCCCAGCCCCAACCCTTTGTAATCACAACTCTACTCTCTGCTTATATGAGCTAAATTTTAACACCAGGGAGAAAAAAGACTATCTCCTGTAAAGCCCCATCCTCGGGGGAAGGGATAGTTAGGGAGTTCAGGACGGATATGTACACACTGGAATGTTTAAAAATGTATAACCAACAGGGACCTACTGCAGAGCACAGGTAACTCTGCTCAATGTTATGTGGCAGCCTGGATGGGAGGGGAGTTTGGGGGAGAACCGATCCATGTATTTATATGTCTGAATCCCTTCTCTGCTCACCCGAAACTATAGTAACATTGTTAATCAGCTGTACTCCAATATAAAGTAAAAAGTTAAAAAAATAAAACCAATCCTCTTGGCTTTTCTGCTTAATGCACCCAATGACTGATCCAAGAAAATATCAACATATCTTTAACATCAGGTCCACAGCCAAGACTCTCCAGCTCGTAGGAAAGGCAGAGGTGGGTTTCCTTGCCACTGGCCACTGGCATTCAGAGCCCAGTGTGAAGTCAGTTTGCATTAGAGTTAATTTCACAGGACGGCGGCATTGGGAGGTTACAGCTCAGTCTGTGGCCTTCCCTTCTAATGTCCTCCGATCACGGAATCACTGTGCATGTTTCCTCTACTGCCAAGAGTCGCATCTTTTTCTTACCCTGTCCTTCTCATGCCAGCCCGGTTGACCGCATCTAAATACACTCCATTATCATCAAGGCAAATGGGTGGCTGGAACCGCCTAGCTGGGGAAGTCAACGGGAGCAAACTGACATTGCTCTGGAACGAACTGGGGGCTTAGCGAGCAGTCTGGGTAAGTTTGGGGACGGCTGAGGCTGCTCCATGGCGTGGATTTCCAGAGATGGTTGAATGTCAGCGTCAGTGGATTCTGCATTGGCAGCGTCCTACCCTCGGCTTCAACTCCACACCCACTGACATTTTCCCTTCTTTCAAATTGGCAGCAGGAGCCAGGGAAAACCTAAATTTAACCTCCGGAGACTATACCACATGACATTTGTGGGCCTTGCATGTTCGGTTTAAGACTTTGAAAGCTAATTTAGCCATTCGATGCCTCCGTAAGTGATGGGGGCTGGTACACCTGAACTTCTGTCATTGTTAGCCACTGTGGCTTCACTCTGCCTCCGGAGACTTCATCCCTTAATAACTGCTACCTTAAACCCCAGAGGATAGTGCTAATGAGTATTTGAAAATGCCAGGTTCTTGGCACCGTGTGCTGATTAAAAAAAAAAAAAACACGAAATAACACCCACTCAGGGTAATGGTCACTCAGCGAGGGGTGGAGGGCGGTGTATTATGCATGACTTGCCTCGTCATTTCCATCTCTGCCTTGAATCCCCAAATCCTCAGCGTAAGCAATTAAGCGGCTCCTGGACCAAATCTTAATTAATTTGAGGTTCTGTGACCAAGGCCCTGAAATAAAATGCCATAGAAGCAATACACATTTAAAAAAATCACTAAGCCATGAAGGGGACAATAATACACGGATTAGCTTTGGGGACATCAATGATACTTGCTTGGTGACAAATCTCTCTTCTTAGTCTGGGTTTCCCAGCATGGAATGTCATGCTGATCAAGTTTGGAATCCCCCTATGAGCTCTCAGAATCTACCCTAAAATATCTGAGACTAAACAATCCTGTTAGACAGCAATTCCTCTGGGTGGGGCCGGGGGAGGGAATGGGCTTTCTCATTTGCCTTTGTCTTTTCAACATCTAGCACTTAGTAGGTATTCAACAAGTTCTGGCTAACCTGAATGCAATTAAAAAACTCCGTGTCATCTTTTTAAAAAAGTATTTAAGAGTGACTTATTTGCTATTGATTCTTTTTTTGTTTTTTTTTTTTTTAATTTGACTTTTATTTTGTATTAGAGTAAGTTGGTTTACAAAGTTGCATTAGTTTTAAGTGGTCAGCAAAGTGGTTCAGTTATATGCACACATATATCCAGTCTTTTTCAGATTCTTTTCCCATATAGGTTATTACAGAGTATTGAGTAGAGTTCCCTGTGTCATATAGTAGGTCCTTGATGACTATCTATTTAAATATGAGTGAGTGAGTGAAAGTGTTAGTTGCTCAGTCATGACTGACTCTTTGCAACCCCATTGACTGTAGCCCACTAGGCGCCTCTGTCCATGGGATTCTCCAGGCAAGAATACTGGAGTGGGTTGCCATCCCCTTCTCCAGGTGATCTTCCCAATCCAGGGATCGAACCCACATCTCCTGCTTTGGCAGGCAAATTCTTTACCCTCTGAACCACCAGGGAAGCCCCATTTTATATATTGTAGTCTGTATACATTGATTCCCAGCTCCTAACTCTCTGTACTCTTGACATTAGCAACGATGTTCCATGTTGTCTGGGGAAATCTTGACAAAGATGTGCTTATTATATGCTGTCCAATCCATTTGGTGCATGAAGCTGGAAACCCTGTTGGTTTGGAGATGGCTGCAATGAGAAAACGCTACCTTTGGAATTGTTAGAAACTCTCTCTGTTTGATTTGATCTTCATACAGTGCTCTGAAAAAATCACACTGACATTATTCTCTCCTCCATGGCATTTAAAATCCTTAAAGTGGCCAAGTAAATCTTGAGCACAAATAGTAGAATTGCCGTCTGGCAGGCATATGACCACTGCCTGCTCTTGGGCTGTGTCCGTCCACGGATGCCTCTGCTGGGCTTATTGACTTTTGTTTTTCAAAGCTGCCTAGTTAATGTCAACATTCGCCAGTGCCAGAAATTAACCAGAATAAACCCACAGGGCAGGTGTATCCGGTTCCCTCACCTCTTGCAGAGCGAAGCTTGACGCTTTATCCTTTCTGTTAGTGAAGAACAGTCCCTCTTTTCTCTGTGTTCTTTTGTGTTTGTTATGAGCATGGTTATTTTTGGGGTAGCAGAAAACCCTGGAAACCTTACCAAGGCTCCCTTCTCCAGGCAAGAATACTGGAGTGGGTTGCCCTTCCCTTCTCCAGGGGATCATCCCAACCCAGGGATCGAACCCACGTCTCTGGCGTCTCCTGCCTTGAGAGGCAGGTTCTTTACCACTAGCACTGGAAGCCTGTCCTTGCATACTTGAAGCTTATGCGATGTTATATGTCAATTATATCTCAAGGCAGCTGGAAAGGAAAGAAAGAACATCCTTTCTCCAGGGAAATGGCTGCTCAAGGAGAAGGAAACTTTGACTTTGGCATTTCAAAGACTTCTACTCAATACAGGAAATGAGCGAGGGTTTCCAGAAGCTGCAGCTGAGATGCCTTCAAGGTCACAGCGAAGAAGTGCAGAGGAGCAGCCCTGATGCCCAACTCCTGTTTTGAGGAAATCCACTCCCAGACTGCTCGGCCACTTGGTGTGAATTTCAGCTGATGGGCGTAATGTACAGTCGTAAGCAGGTTTTCAAGCAGCAGCTACTAAGCACTGGCCTCCTCTCCTCATCAGCATGCCTTTGTCCTGGATGCAAGAGAGTTCTCGGAACCTGCAGCCACAATCAACAAATAAATCTTCTGAGGGAACAATATTGTGCCTCTGAAAGTTTCAAACATGGTAGACTGCTTCCTTTTCCCTGCACTTTATTGGCAACAACCCCAGCTGGCAGAGCGTTCTTCTGACTTGCATCTATCAACAACTCAAGAGAATTAATAATGTATTTATATCACATGCCAGTAGAGGCATAAAATTATTTATAAATGTTTAATAAATATTCTGTAATGCTTTCAGAACACATGTTATAAATGATAAATAAATAACAATGGACTCCTGATGAAATATTTATCTTCAGCATGGTTATTGTTATGTTGTAACAGCTTGGGAAGGCCATTACTAACAAAAGGAATGGAGTTATCAGAGTTATAGATACATAGGGCACGCCATTCACAATGAAATGTGCAACACTTAAAATGAAGTAAAGACCCCAGAAACAGTTGTTGACAAATTTTAACTGTCGGAGTCACCTGTCATACTTAGCAGTTCACAGACATAAAAGATTGGCAACTGTGTAATAATCTATGCCTCACAAAAAACTGGATCCTGGTGTCTTGTAAAATATTGTGGACTCTTTATGGATTCTTATTTCCATGATTCAGTTCAGTTCAGTTCAGTTCAGTTGCTCAGTCATGTCCGACTCTTTGCCACCCCATAACTGCAGCACGCCAGGCCTCCCTGTCCATCACCAACTCTCAGAGCCCACCCAAACCCATGTCCATTGAGTCGGTGATGCCATCCAACCATCTCATCCTCTGTCATCCCCTTCTCCTCCTGCCTTCAATCTTTCCCAGCATCAGGGTCTTTTCAAATGAGTCAGCTCTTTGCATCAGGTAGCCAAAGTATTGGAGTTTCAGCTTCAGCATCAGTCCTTCCAATGAACACCTAGGACTGATCTCCTGGTTGGATCTCCTTGCTGTCCAAGGGACTCTCAAGAATCTTCTCCAACACCACAGTTCAAAAGCATCAATTCTTCAGTGCTCAGCTTTCTTTATAGTCCAACTCTCACATCCATACATGACTACTGGAAAAACCATAGCCTCGACCAGACAGACCTTCGTTGGCAAAGTAATGTCTCTGCTTTTTAATATGATATCTAGGTTGGTCATAAGTTTCCAATGGTAGCATGAAATTGTGGAGTCCTCCTCAAATTCAGGTTTAGTAGGGCACAGAGCAAAAGTTCAACAGACGGCCTTGCATTTGACTCAAAAAGGGTTATTTCCTGGGTGGGGAAACAAGGTACAAAGAACAGCCAGGAGCAAACATCTCAGAGAAGTTCCACATTTTGAGCACTTAATTTTTGAACGTCTAACCAGAAACATTTTTTCATCCTTTGTTTCTTTAACTGAAGTGTCATTTACATATAGTAAAATTCATCCTTTGTGTATAGTTCTGCAGGTGGCGCTAGTGGTAAAGAATCCACCTGCAATGCAGGAGACACAGGTTCAAACCCTGGGTCAGGAAGATCCCCTGGGGGAGGGCATGGCAACCCACTCCAGTATTATGACCCAGAAAATTCCATAGACAGAGGAGCCTGATGGGCTACAGTCCATGGGGGTCACAAAGAGTCAGACACACACCCCATGTGTCCATGAGGTCACAAAGAGTTGGTCACAACAGAGCGACTGAGCACACATGCATACAGGTTACGAAGAATGCACAAAGGCGTGTAATCACAACCAAATCAAGTAAACCCCTGACGATTTTTCCCATGCCCCTTGTGGTCAAGCCCTTCCCCGTTCCATTCCTGGAAACCAACGGTCTATTCTCCATTCTTATAGATTTGTCTTTTCAAGACTATCATTATAAACAGACTCATAATTTTATAACCTTTTGAGTCTGGCTCCTTTTGGAGTAATGCAGTTGAAATTTATCCATTGTTGTATGTATCAGTACTTCATCACTTCTTATTGCTGAATTGTATTCCATTGTATGGAGACACCATAGTTTGTTTATTCATTCACCAATTGAAGCACATTTGGGTTCTTTGTCAGTTTTTGCCAATTGTGAATAAATCTATTAAAATTTGGTTACAGGTTTTTGTGTGAATTTACATGTTCATTTTTATAAGCTAGATACCTAGGAATGGGGGTGCTGGGCTGTATAAAATAATACATAATTTCTTGTATAAGATAAATATTATTTAATTCTATTTTTATGAGATACCTAAAACAGTCAAATTCATGGAGATAGAAAGTAGAATAGCTGTTCCAGGGGCAGAGGAAAGGAGGAATGTGATGCTACTGTTCAACACAATTTCATTTTGGGAAGATGAAAACCTTCTGGAGATGGATGGTGGGGATGATTGCAAAATGATGTGAATGGTTTAATGTTGCTGAACTGTACACTTAATGGTAAATGATGGTCAATTTTATGTTATGTATATTTTACTACAATTTTTTAAATCCTCTAAAATGAGAAAGACTAGCATGTAAAGTTTAAAAGTGATTCACAGAGTTTCCCTTGTGGCTCAGTGGTAAAGAATCTGCCTGCCAATGCAGGAGACACGGGTTCGATCCCTGGTCTGGGAAGATCCCACACGCCACGGAGCAACCAAGCCCGTGTGCCATATATTGAGCCTGTGCTCTTGAACCTGGGAGCCGCAACTACTGAGCCCACAGGCTGGAACTACTGAAGCCTGCATGCCCTAGAGCCTGCTCTGCATCAAGAGAACCCACCGCGGTGAGAAGCTTGTGTGCCGCAACTAGGGAAGAGCCCCTGCTTGCTACTATTAGAGAAAAGCCCTTGCAATAACGAAGACCCAGCACAGCCAAAAATAAGATAATAGTAAAAGAGTGATTCACCGAGGGTCCCACGAAAAAGAAACAAAAATATAAAGCCTGAGGATGTTTGATGAAAAGAATCTCTAAAGATCAGAAGAGCAGAGTGTAAGTAGAAGGTTTCCCATGGGGCTCACAATACTTGCCAAGAACTTTTCGCCTTCATATGATTTTCCAAAGGAAAATAATACCCACCCTGAAAAACGCCCAGAGTTAATATTTTCCTTCTATGATTTCAACCACTAGCCACTTTCTGAGGCCCAGTACTCACCAGCTTTTATAATTAAATGGGGACAGGTTGAAAAGATGACACATTAATTAAGGATGAATTACCCTGGACCACTGCAGAGTTCCTCCCTTAAGAGTCACATTAATAGTAAAAAATCAGCTCCTCATTATGATGGACGAAAAGGAGAACTGAGAATGAGATCCTTATTTTCTGCTATATATTATTGCCGAGCTGATTTAACATCTCGGATCTTAAGCTCTTCTTGAGTTCATCGAAGCTTCATGACTGTTAAAATACTCAGGATTCAATGGGTACACCTAAAATAAAATGGAAACTCATCTGCATAACAAAGCCCAGAAGAAAGCAGGCCCTGCATCAGCCATTGCCAGATCTCGGCTTTCTCAACAAGTTCTGAGTCTTTCAGAATGAACACAACACCCTGAGCTGCATCATTTGAAGGTAAATGTGTGCTTTGGGAAACCAGGATGAAGTGATGTACATAAGGTACATCCATTCTAGTAGTAAGTGAGTATGTGTCTACGGGGGAGGGGAGGGATTGGGAAGGAATGAATGAGATGGTTTTTAAGGCTGTAGAGAGGAGACAAACTCATGTACTTGCCCTAGGGCTTCCCAGTTGGCTCAGTGGTAAAGAATCCACCTGCCAATGCAGGAGTCGCAGGAGACTCAGGTTTGATCCCTGATTTGGGAAGATCCCCTGAAGAAAGAAATGGCAACCCACTCCAGTATTCTTGCCTGGGAAATCCCATGGACAGAAGAGCCTGGCGTGCAACAGTCCACGGGGTTGCAAAGAGTTGGACACGACTTAGCGACTCGGCAACAAAAACAACAAATATTCCCCATAGCGTTAGCTCGCTGTCCTACTCATGTCCCTTTAAACCTAGAAAGATGTTTTCATCACACTTCTTTCAGCCCAGGCAATCAAATCTCAAACATTGTCTGACATCTAAGGTAGAGCTTAAAACTCCAATACTCTCAAGAGTCAGGGAGATCCTGTAAATTGGAGGCGTAAATCAGGTCTGAATGGTAAGTCTGATACATACTAAGCATTCTGTAAGTTAAATATTTTTTTTTAAGAATTTTGATTTGGATAGCTCAATGACGATAAAGAGGACTGCTTTGCAAATCTCTTACTTTGTGTTCAATCTTGGTTGACCTCATTAATATTCACATCTACTTTAAAAAAGAAATGAGTTATAGTAAAAGCACAGAGGCACGTAGAATAAGAGAGAAAAGAAGACGATGAGCTGGTGATTGGACTGAGTAATGCATCAGCTCCAAGCTTCCCGAGAGCCAAGAGAAAGTTGGGAAGTGATGCATGAAAAACTTCCCCTGTCTGATTGGTAATTGCTCTCATCAGATCTTTAGGAACATGAAACTTTTAACTGAAGTTTCAATATTAAGATGGAACCAAGACCCTACTGCTGGGAAAGATTGAAGGCAAAAGGAGAAGGGCACAGCAGAGGATGAGATGGTTGGATAGCACCACCAACACAGTGGTCATGAATTTCAGCCAACTCTGGGAGATAGTGAAGGACAGGGGAGCCTGACGTGCTACAGTCCACGGGGTCACAAAGAGTCGGACACACCTTAGTGACTGAACAACAACAACAAAAGTGTGTTCTGGAAAAGAGTATCATGCAGAAGGAATCAAGAGATCCTGAAGAAGTTACATCCTGGGCTGGTGATGACGACATTCATGTTGAAATGTACTCGATAGACATGCTCATATTTCATTCATTCAGCAAATACTTCTTGGGTGCCTGCTATGTGCTAGGGGCTGTTCTAGATAATTCAGATTAATGAGTCAAGTAAATAAAGACTTCTATATTCTTATTCTAGCAGAAGAGAGAAAATATGCAAACCATGTAATAAGCTAGCACATTGTTATGTGAAAAGTGATATATGCTACAGGAAAAAAAAAAGCAAAGCAGGATACAGGGGATCAGGCATAAGATGGAAACTAATAACTGCTCTGCCTTTATCACAAGACTGAAATCAAATGAAATTATGTAGGTGAAAGAGTTTCATAACTTTAAAAAAAATTTATTTGGCCACACCAGGTCTTAGTTACGACACTCAGGGTTTTTATTTTCATTGCCCCTTCAAGGGTCTTTGTGTGGCACATGGGATCTTCGCTTTTCATTGTGGCATTTGAGCTCTTAAGTTGCAGCATGCAGACTCTCAGCTGTGTCACATGGGATCGAGTTCCCTGACCATGGAGCAAACTTGGGCCCCCTGTGTTGGGAGTGTGGTGTCTTAGCCACTGGACCACCAGGGAAGTCCCAAGTTTCATAAGTTATGTTGTAAAAGTTCATAGATATAATCATTGGAAAGTTGTTTTCAAAAGCTTCATACACACACTCACACACATACGTAGACACACAAAAATGTCTAGTTGTCAGAATACACCAAAGCACACATCTACCTGCTCTTTCTCCTAGTAAATAATCATCTGTTACCTTTGGAGAATATCCTTGGTCGTTAGGCAACAGCGATTAGGAGATGACATTTTGGAAGATGAAAGGGAGGCGACATAAGACCTTGTGCCTCTCCAGTTCCCCATCCACTGGCCACACTGCTAGGACCACAATGGCCAGTAAACGAATTACAGCCTCTCTGTGGTCCTCTAGTTGCTAATTTCTCCTTCTTTCACCTGCCGATGGCTGGAGGGGAAAGAGCAACCCCATTCCTTTCCGCTATTAAAACACACACATCATGGTTAAACACTCAATCTGGCTAACAGAGTGCTCATCAGAACTGAAACCAACAAGCAAAAGGCAAGTTACAGTTGTCTCTTGGAATCCATGGAGGCATCGGTTCAGAACCTCTACATGGATACAAAGATCCACAGATTCTCAAGCCTCTTAAATAAAATGGTGCAATATTTGCATATAAGCTATGCACCATCCTCTCAAATACTTATCTATCATTTTGGCTGTGAAGGGTCTTCACTGATGCACTGGCTTTCTTCACTTGTGGCAAGCGGGAGCTGTGTTCGGGCTTCCCATTGTGTGGTGGCTTTTCTTGTTACAGAGCACAGACTCTAGGCACGTGGGCTTCAGTAGATGCAGCATGTGGGTTCAGAAGTTGGGGTGCATGGGCTTGGTTACTCCCTGGCATGTGGAATATTCCCAGACCAGGGATTGAACCCAAGTCCCCTGAATTGGCAGGTGAATTCTTAACCACTGGGCCACGAGGGAAGTCCCTCTCAAATACTTTAAATCATCTCTAGTACAATGGATGTGCTATTTAAATGGTTGCCAGTGTATGGCAATTTCAAGCTGTGCTTTTTAAAATTTTCTGGAGTTTTTTTTTTTCCTGAATATTTTCTACCCATGGTTGGTGGAACCCACTGAGGCAGAACCTGTGGATGTGAGGAGTGGGTCCACTGTCCATGATTAACTGTCAACAGAATTAACAACACAACCAAATACATTGAGTGAAGTTTCTTTTGAATTCTTTGTTTCTTTAGGGAGTTAACTAACCCTTATTCCACCAAGTTCTTGGTTGACAAGATGGTGGAGCCCATAGGATTTCCTGATGGGCTGGATGTGGGGTCCTTGAATAAGAAAGAAGTGAAGGGCGTTTTTGAGGGTTTTGTTCTGGGCTGTTACAAGGCTCAGGCTGCCTTCAGCTGAGATGAGGAAGGCTGTGGATGGAGAAGGATTTGTGGGAAGGATCTAGAATTTAGTCTTGGCTATATTGAGTTCGCAGTATCAATTAGACTTACAAGTAGAGATGTGGAGATGGGAGGCAAAGTTATGAGTCTTTACCACTAGCCTCATCTGGGAAGCAACTAGTCCCTCTCTACTTTTCTGTTATTAAAAAAAAAGCCTCACAATTCTGTGCCTATTATTTTACAGTGTAAAGTGATGAGGAATTAGGAAACTGCTAGATAGCAGGTGACAAATTGCAATCTGATGGGCCGACATGAACCTATAAAAATGTTATCAAGATGATATTAAACAAACTATTCCTTACTTAGCATCCAGGCAGGAAATTGGAGCCATTCTTGCTGGGATATCTCACACTTTGCTATTTTTCATTTAGATAATGCTATTTAAAGTTTAACAGGATTACTAGCAATTTGTCTTTCAAAATGAGGAACCTGATCGCTCGTCTCAGAACCCCCTCCTCCTAGTTTTCCGTGAAAGGTATTTGACACTTTTTGAAATTTCTGGAGTATTTTTTTGGCAAAGATTTTTTTGTTTCATCTACCCCAAAGCTGCTTAAAAAACCAAACCACAACAGTTTCACATTTGTCTATGTGGCAGTTGGATGTGAGGGACACTTGGTCTGCCTACCTCCTGTGGCATGACGTGTGTCAATGAGGTTTGTTGTTCTGTCCCAAAGCTCAGAGGAATGCATGTCATATAGCAGGAACCCAAGTCACATTTGTTGAATGAATGTTTCGTTTGTTTGGGAAGATGCCCTGACACCCACTCCAGAACTCTTGCCTGGAGAATTCCATGGATAGAGGAGCCTGGTAGGCTACAGTCAGCCCCCGGAGTCGCAATGGCATGATGAAGGGACTAACACCGTCTCTTTTGCCTTATTTGTCTATATTGAACTTGCACTTGGGATGATATCCAGCACAGAATAGGCACAGAATTAACAACTCTTGCATCAGGCTGCTCAGGGTATAGGTAGATAAGAAACCTCTGCCCAGAATCACATCAAAACAATTCACCAAATACCTTCTTTTTTCTCATAGATAATTTGGAGGCAGAGATGATTCTCTTTTCTAAGACTAGTTCAGTTCAGTTGCTCAGTCATGTCCTGCTCTTTACAACCCCATAGACTGCAGCACGCCAGGCTTCCCTGTCCATCACCACTTCCCAGAGCTTGCTCAAACTCATGTTTATCGAGTCGATGATGCCATCCAACCATTTCATCCTCTGTTGTCCCCTTCTCCTCCTGCCTTCACTTCAGGTGGTCAAAGTATTGGAGCTTCAGCTTCAGCATCAGCCCTTTCAATGCATGTTCAGCACTGATTTCCTTTAGGGTTGACTGGTTTGATCTCCTTGCAGTCCAAGGGACTCTTTTCCAGCACCACAATTCAAAAGCATCAATTATTCAGTGCTCAGCTTTCTTTATGGTCCAACTCTCACATCCATACTTGACTATTGGAAAAACCGTAGCTTTGACTACATGGATCTTTGTGGGATACATTGTATTTAAGATCTCTGTAGAACTTCCAAAAAATGCATCAGTGTGTTCATAGGGGATGAAAGGCAAAGCATATAGCAGCATTTTTAAAGGCACAAATGAGAGGTTAAAGATGGGAGAAGAGAAAACAGCTATTTTTAAGCACCTAGAATGTATCAGCAATTCAGCAAGGCTTTTCCCAAAATAAGCTATTCCATGTAAAACTCACAACAACTTGGATTATTTACCACTCATTCATTGAGTGCCTACTATGCCCAGTCTCTGCACTTAGATAAGTGAGACATAGCTGATGCCTTAAAGGACCCCAGTGCAGGATTGATTGTGGCCATTTGATGGGAGGGGTGAGTCAGTCTAGGAAAAGTGAAGTGACTTGCTTAATTGTCATACAGCTGGGAGATGCCATAATTGGACAGCACAGTCATAAATAGGTGACTTTGAAGCAACTCCTTTTAAAAAAATTTATTCACTTTTTTCCCCATGTTTTTTTTTTTAATTTTATTTTATTTTTAAACTTTACATAATTGTATTAGTTTTGCCAAATATCAAAATGAATCCACCACAGGTATACATGTGTTCCCCATCCTGAACCCTCCTCCCTCCTCCCTCCCCATACCCTCCCTCTGGGTCGTCCCAGTGCACTAGCCCCAAGCATCCAGTATCGTGCATCAAACCTGGACTGGCAACTCATTTCATACATGATATTTTACATGTTTCAATGCCATTCTCCCAAATCTTCCCACCCTCTCCATCTCCCACAGAGTCCATAAGACTGTTCTATACATCACTGTCTCTTTTGCTGTCTCGTACACAGGGTTATTGTTGGAGGAAAATTACTTTACAATATTGTGTTGGTTTCTGCCATACATCAACATGAATCAGCCATAGGTATACATATGTGCCCTCCCTTTTGAACCTCCCTCCACCTCCCCCCACCCATCCACCCCTCCAGGTTTTCACAGAGCACTGGGTTTGAGCTACCTGCATCATACAGCAAATTCCCACCTGCTATCTATTCTACATACGGTCATGTGTATGTTTCCATGCTGCTCTCTCGATCCGTCCCACCCTCTCCTTCCCACACTGTGCTCACCAGTCTGTTCTCTATGTCTGCATCTCCATGTGCTTAGTCCCTTCAGTCATGTCTGACTCGCTGCAACCCTATGGACCATGGCCTGCCAGGCTCCTCTGTCCATGAGATTCTCCAGGCAAGAATACTGGAGTGGGTTGCCATTTCCTTCTCCAGCCACATCTCCATTGCTGCCCTGCAAATGGGTTCACCAGTATCATCTTTCTAGATTCCAGACATATGCATTAATATACAAAAGTTTTCTCTTTCTGATTTACTTCACTCTGTATAATAGCCTCTAGGTCCATCCACCTCATTAGAACTGACTCAAATGCATTCCTTTTTATGAGAGCCACTCCTTTTTAATCTTCTATCTTGTGTCTATCAACCCTCCTCTCTGCCTGGGAGAGGGGAATGCTGCCAACGTTACAGAAAAATGAGAAAGACAACCGACCCACATGCTCCCGAGTCTGCTTGCAATTTTTAATGTTTCTGAACAAACACTGATCATATTACAAATCAGTCTTGGCAATTATTTAAAGCAGGACTTCTAAAGAACTCGTATTCAGTCACACGTCATGTTATCTTCTCAATATAGCTCTGTTTCTACTGAAGAGCTGGAATTCCAAGTCCTCATCTTTTCCGAATGCCTTTGTCACACGTGAGTGGTGTGCTAAGAAGCCAGACCACACAGGTGTCCCAGGAAAGATCCAGATGTCCAGGGGCAGGCGATGAACAACTGGCTTTCTCCTTTCTCCTCCCTCTCCGGATGACAGCCCAGAAATCCTGAGGTCTCTGCAGAGCAGGTACCAGGGTGTGTAATTTCCTCTTGGAAAAGGTTAGAGTGATTTTGGAGAATGCAGATCAGAGAAGGTTGGCCTTTAGAAATGAGGGCTTCTAGGTAATTTAACCTCTTACAGTGAATGTTAATATTTACATTATCTTGTTAACATCTTTGTGCTTTCTTTTCCTCTTATCTATCCAAAGGTTCAATGTTCTAAACGGATGTTCCTTTGAGGGGAAACTGGTCTATGATGGCATCTCAGAGAAAAAGAGCACAGTTTCTGCAAATCTTTCCATCTGAATTTGAATCCCGCCATAGCTACTTGTTTTGCTGGATAATCTTGAGAATTGGAGATACTCTGGGCCATCAGCCTCCCAGCTGTAAAATGGGAACATGTTCCCTGGAAGGATTAAACTGCGATCATTTGCTGAAACTATCTACTGCCTAGCTCATTGAGTACCCACTGGTACCCAACAGTGTGGAACTATCATAGTTATTTTTGTGGTTAGTACAGTTCATTAAAGATGACCTAGATGGGTGGGATGGGGGGGAGGGAGATCCAAAAGAGAGGGGATATACGTATACATATAGCTGATTCATCTCACTACACAGCAGAAACTAGCACAAAGTCATAAAGCAACTATATGTCAATAATTTGAAAATAACCATCACATATAGAAGCAAATTCACTCTTTTGTTCACTCTCTCTTTTAAAGGAGTCCCAGGATTGTCCATGTTGTTGTTGTTCAGTTGCCAAGTCATGTCTGACTCTTAGCAACTCCCTGGGACTACCCATGAGATACTCCATTGACTGGCACCAGCCCTCTGGCATCCACAAGAGAGGCCATCATGACGTGGCTATGAACTCAAGACACCAGAACTGGGGGCTTCCCAGGTGGCGCCAGTGATAAAGAACCTGCCTGCCAATGCAGGAGACTTAAGAGACTTGGGTTTGATCCCTGGGTTGGGAAGAGCCCCTGGAGGAGGGTGTGGTAACCCACTCCAGTATTCTTGCCTGGGGAACTCTGTGGACAGAGGAGCCTGGTGGGCTCCATGGGGTCACAAAGTGTCAGAAAAGACTGAAGTTACTTAGCACTCACACACGCACCAGATCTGGGCTGAGTTCAGATCTTGGCAGTGCCACACGCCGGCTTTAGGACATTGAGAAGAACAGTTCACCTCTCCATGACTCTGTTCTCCCTTCTCTCAATAGTCATAATGATGGCACCATCTCATGGGGTTCTCCTGTGCTTTAAGTTAGTTAATTTGTGATGGTGCCCAGTATATGCCTGGCAAGCACTCATGTGCATCACAGTGATTTTTATTTCATTAGAATGTGATTTTATACAAGGCATTACTGTAATGGGGAAAAACAAATCTGACTCCACATTGGATCTGTTTCTCTTACTCTAACCTTTGTATTCTATTGTTTTATCTTAAGTTAATCACTAAAGGGATGTTACTTATAGCTTAAAGTATACATACGGGCCCATCTCTGGGGACCCTGACTCCCAGACCTAAAATTAAGCTAAAATACCTTTGTGTAAGCTCCCAGGAAACATCTTGACCGGGCCCACCTGTAAATGGCTACAGGAAGAAAGAAATGAACACATCCCCTCCAAAGTCTGGTCTGAACTGGGAAATATTTGCAAAAACTCATTGCCATTTTGGGGCTTCCCTGGTAGCTCAGCTGGTAAAGAATCCACCTGCAATGCAGGAAACCCTGGTTCGATCCCTGGGTTGGGAAAATCCCCTGATCCCCTGGAGGAGGGCGTGGCAACCCACTCCAGTATTCTTGTCTGGAGAATCCTATGGACACAGGAGCCTGGTGGGCTACAGTCCATGGGGTCACAAAGAGTCAGACACAACTGAGTGACTAAGTACAGCACAGCATTGCCTTTTGGGGCTTCCCAGGTAGCTCAGTGGTTTAGAAAAAAAAAAAAATCCCACCTGTCAAGGCAGGAGATCCCCTGGAGAAGGAAATGGCAACCCACTCCAGTATTCCTGTCTGGGAAATCCCATTGACAGAGGAGCCTGGCAGGCTACAGTCCATGGGGTCTCAAGAGAATCGGACAAGACGTAGTGACTAAGCAACCACAACAAAATTGCCTTTTTGCTTATCTCCTCCCCCTTGCCTCTTTGCCTGGTGAAAGAAACTAGCATCCAAATCCTGGCAAGGTGTTTCTTTGGGACACTGGTCTTCCATCTTCTCAGTCTGCTGGCTTTCCAGGTAAAGTCACTATTCTTTGTCCCAACACCTTGTCCCTTGATTGATTGCCCTGTTGTGCCGCAAGCAGTACAAGCTTGGACTCAGTAACACGATTATGAGCAACAATGCATGTGATATTATTCTCATTTGAAAGGTGGAGAAACGGAGGCATAAAGCAATTTGTAGGCACGGCCAACATCACACCATTAATGTGCATGCTCAATCTCTCAGACATGTCCGACTCTGCCTGACCCCATAGACTGTTGCCCACCAGGCTCCTCTGTGGGATTTCCCAGGCAAGAATACTGGAGTGGGTTGCCATTTCCTCCTCCAGGGGATCTTCCCAACCCAGGGATTCAACCTGTGTCTCCTGCATATCCTGCACTGGCCGGCGTGTTCTTTATTACTTGGCCACCTGGGAGGTGGCAGTCAATGTGCAGTCAGCCAGCACCAGCCCAGCATTCTTTTGGGCTTCCAAAGCAGTCTCAGCAGCTTGAGCTCCTGCTAGGATTTCTTTCCCAGGGAGCTTTTCTGCACCGACTCCTCCACCCCATCACCAGGAAATGATGCTGTGAGCCATGCATCTTCTCAGACACACTCTGCTCTTGAAGAAACACTCCCAATGACTGCGACTGTGTTCCTCATGATTGCAACGTGTCATGACATTTCCAAGATGTAAGTTTCTTCAGAAAAGGCATTAGCACCAGGCGAGTGAAGCAGCTCATTTTTCAAACTTGGGGACTGTCGTTTGCCCTGCTCGATGCCACTGAAGCTTGAACGTGCTGCTTAGTGAGCGACAGCAGGTGACCTAAGTTCACCCCCATGGGTACGTGTTGCTGCTCTGCCTCCAGAAGATCTGCAGCTAAGAATGGGCAAATGTGCATGCACGAGCATCCACGCTCAGGCATGCACATGCCTTACACATGCGTCCCCTTCTATTTCAGGCTCTCCCATATTCCCAATTCCTATCTTCTCCCCTAAAGCATGTGACACTCCCCTCCTCCTCCCCTTCCTGTCCACCACTCACCACTTCAGGGATGTATTACATCCTTCAGCCAGGTTTTCAATTGCAAGCAGAAAGAAAAACCAAACCTGCTGTTTACTAATTTAAGTAGCAATGGAATTTACTGGAAGACTCTTAGCATACAGAATCAGCAGCCTCAGGAAACAGGAGCAAACGAAGGCAATACGGTTGGGACCATGGGTTAATTCATCTGCAGCAGCGGTCCAGGATGGGGAACTTGGTGCTGGGTGGGTACCATTCTCACATTGAAGATGGATATAACCATGTGCCCCTTTGATGCACCTGATTGGCTGAATCTCAATTATCCTGGGTGCACCTGATTGGTTGAACCTCTGTTAGTCCTGAGTGGATGTATTTGATTGGTTGAACCTCAGTCATGTCCCCCTAATACAGCCGTAAGGGAGCCTGAGAAAGTGGGTAATGGCTGTGTTCATTTCCTACAGCTGTTATAACAAAGTACCACAACTGAGTGGTTTAGAAAACAGAAGTTTATTGTCTCACAGTGTTGGAGGCTAGAAGTTTGAGATTGGGCTGCCAGCATGGTCAGGTTCTGATGAAGTCTTCTGGGTTACAGACCGGAGACTTCTTGCTGAATCTTCGCATGGCAAAGAGGCAGAGAGAAGAAAACTCATGACTCTCTTTTTTTAGGAAGCAAACTCATGACTTTTTTTTCCAAAGATTTTTTTGATGTGGACCATTTTTAAAGTCTTTATTGAATTTGTTACAAGAGTGCTTCTTTTTATGGTTTGGTTTTATGGCCTCAAGGCATGTGGGATCTTAGCTGCCTGATCAGGGATCAAACCTGTACCCCCTGTGTTGTAAGGTGAGGTATTAACCACTGGGCCATCAGGGAAGTCCCTCTCTTCATGACTCTTAAATTGGCACTAATCCTATTTGTGGGGGCTCCAACCTCATGACCTCATTTAGTCTAAACTACATCCCAAAGACCCCACCTCCTAATACTGTCAGCTAGGGAGTAGGTGTCAACATATACATTCCAGGGGAACACTAGCATTCATTCCATAACACCACCTTTCACACGTAAAACATTAGCAGAGGGCCATAGGAAAATATCTATTTTAGCTAATTCATTTGACCCATCAAGGATGCTTAGCTTCTCTGATTCTGCTCACCTGTAGCACCTCCTACTAGCTTCAGGCTCAGGAGCAGCGTACAAGGGCAGCTACTTCTTTCTGTATCACTGCTTATCTCCTGGAGCCCAGGGGAAACCTTCTTT
This sequence comes from Bison bison bison, assembly GCF_000754665.1. Lineage (NCBI taxonomy): Eukaryota > Metazoa > Chordata > Mammalia > Artiodactyla > Bovidae > Bison > Bison bison. Next base: position 5,216,409 of record NW_011494716.1, on the reverse strand, counting down.
GGTGCTTACTTCTTAACTGTGCCCTTATTTAAATGTGATCGGCAACTCTGCCTCTGATCACCCAGGCTGGGATGAAGACATCGTTTGGCTTCTGTAGGATGAGTTTAGCAGATAAACCCAACACCTACATGGACATCTCCCACCGCTCATCTCATGAAAATCTTTCTCATGTCCGTGGGCTAAGACCACAGTATGTCCTGTACCCTTTTTGAAACCTAAAGAGTTTGTGGATCACCAGAAAAGGGCTGCATGTGAACTGCAAGCTCTAGTTCCAGATTTGATGGGGAAGGAGAAAAAAAAAGAAGTGCTGTGTGAAAGAGGAAGGATTTCCAGCATAGGTTGATGAACAGCAGGATGGGGAAAGAAAAACTAGGGGGACCCATTTGCGGTTCACAGGGGTCTCCATCTGGGGTGAACTTATGTTTAACATTAATAATTGTTAAATGATATATCAATCAGATTAATAAAGCTTACAATATTTAGGGCATTTCACTTGCTAGAATCACTGGCATCTGTGCCTATTAAAAATGACAGATGATTAGGATATTCTAAAGTTTGGTGGGATCTGCTAGCTAACAAGGTAGAATTAAAATTTACATCTTGTTCCAGCATAATGAAGATAATTAAAAAGAGTGATAAAACCCTTTGATTAACCCTCATCTCCTCTTGCATAGCATTTTATTATGCAAATGAAACCTCCAACACTGTAAACTTAATACCAGTTAAGAATATGAATCTGTTCTCAGTTTCAAAGTACAGAGATATATGCGTATGTTTAAAATATTTGATGGAGGTTGGAGATGGGGTCCATTTTTGCAATAAAGTGGAACTCAGGAGTGCACGTGGCAAGGGGCAAAGTTCCGTCTCCATTTGCTCCTGTCTCGAGTTCTGCCCCCCTGGGCCACCCACACTATTTTCTCAATAGCATCTGTTTGGTTGTTTAATTACCTGTTCTGCTGTGCTTTTGAAGATGCCCAGATCCCTGCCAAACCAGAATGGCTATGTCACCCCATGAAGGGTTGGTTTACAGCCTTTCTTTTTATTTCCTGAATTAAAAGACCCATGACAGTGACTTTAGAAAGCAGAAAATTCTACCATATGACCCTGCAATCCCACTCCTGGGCATATATTTGGAGAAAGCCATAATTCAGAAAGATACATGCACTCCAATGTTCACTGAAGCACTATATACAATAGCCAAGACATGAAAGTAATATAAATGTCCATTGACAGATGAATGAATAAAATATATATATATATATATATATATGTTTTATATATAGTTAAGCCATTCAAAGGAGGGAGACAGGGACTTATATTTGATATCCTGTGATAAACCATAATGGAAAAAATATGTAAAAGAATATACATATGTGTGTATATGTGTGTGTGTGTGTGTATATATATATATATATCATTTTACTGTACAGTAGAAATTAACACAGCATTGTAAATCGAATAAACTTCAATAAAATTTAAAAAATAATAAAATGTTGCCACTTGCAGCATCATGGATTGATCTAGAGATTATCATACTAAGTGAATTAAGGCAAACAGAGAAAGACAAATACCATATGATATCGCTTATATGTGGAATCTAAAATACGACACAGATGAACTTATTTACAAAACAGAAACAGATCACAGACATAGAAACCAAACTTACATTTATCAAGGGGAAAGGCTGGTGGGGAGGGATAAATGAGGAGTTTGGGATTAGAATATCTGACTTTTTGCAACCTCATAGACTGTAGCCCACCAGCTTCCTCTGTCCATGGGATTTTCCAGGCAAGAATACTGGAGTGGGTCACCATTTCCTACTCCAGGATATCTTCCTGACCCAGGATTAAACCCCCACCTCCTGAATTGGCAGGTGGATTCTTTACCACTTCACCTTCTGGGAAGCCAGTAATGTATACACACTACTATTCTCTGGTGGCTCAGTGGTAAGGAATATGCCTGCCAATGCAGGGGACATGGGTTTGGTCCCTGAGTCAGCAAGATCCCCTGTAGTAGGAAATGGCAACCCACTCCAGTATTCTTGCCTGGAAAATCACATGGACACAGGAGCCTAGTGAGTTACAGCCCATGGGGTCGCAAAAGAGTTAGACATGACTTAGCAACTAAGCAAGAACAATATATATAAAATAGATAATCCATAAGGACTTACTACTGTATAGCACAGAGACCTCTACTCAATATTCTATAATAACCTATAATGGAAAAGAATCTGAAAGGAATGGATATATGTTAGGTACAGCTGAAGTGTTTTGCTGTACACGCAAAATATTGTGAATCAACTATACTCTAATATAACATATACATTCAGTTTTAAAAAGTGAGAAATCCCTTGTCTGGCGATATTTGAGGTTAGGGGAAAGAGAGATTAGGAAGCCCCGGGGAGAAAACTATTTTTTAAAGAGCTACTGTTTCACTGTGTAATCTCTCACCTCCCGAGGAAGCATTTCTCCCCCTCCAGTGGTGTTAAAGGGAAGCCTGGGATTGCAGAACCCTCCAAGAGGGGCTGGACTGGTTTAAGAAAGTCTACCTTGGTTAATTGAATCAATTAGTAGGAAAATAAGAATTTTTTTTTCCATTTGCCAGATTTCTCTGTACCCTTTTGCACATTTTGTTCACTGTTCTGCATCTTCACTCTGGAAAGTAAAAGAGCCTTTACTTTTACATGATGAGAAGTCACCAACATTAGCAGGAGGAATCTGAGTTAGCTTCTAGGAGCCATCCTTCAAAGATCGTTGACACCCAGAGACACCTGCAGAGATGACGTGGTTGGCAGTGTGGACGCCTGGGATAGGGCGTGCAGCCTTGTGGATTTGGGAGAGGAGGAAGCTGAGAAGCTAAAGAGGAGAAACTAGCCCTGCAGGAAGGAATGCTGAGGCAGGAAGGGAACCAGTGGAGAGACGTTTTAAAGGAAGCCGTAGAAACGAAGCCCGCACAAAAATGTAGCAGAGAGGCAGAGAGAGCTGGGCCACGAGCCCAGGAGTGTGGACAGCAGCAGAAGCTGGAAGAGGCAATGATGAAACTCTCCAGGGGAGAGGATGGCCCTGCGGACACCCTGATTTTTATGTCTAGCCTCCAGAATTAGAGAGAATACATTTCTGTAGTTTGAAGTTGCCCACGCAGTGGTCATTTATTATAGCAGCCACAGGAAACTAACATGGCCTCTGGAATTAGGAAGTAGATGAAGAGGGGACCAGGGCGAAGGGGAGGGTGCTCACATCTCCCAGAGCTCAGGTGCATTCCTGAGCTCAAGCAATGGACCTCGGGCCTTTCTGATGGTGGTCATGTTGCCTGCGTGTTCCCATCCTGAAAATGGGACTAACAGTAGGGGATGACAGAAGATGAGAAGGTTGGATGGCATCACTGACTCAATGCACATGAGTTTGAGCAAACTCTGAGAAATAGTGAAGGATGGGGAAGCCTGGGGTGTTGCAGTCCATGGGTCACAAAGAGTCGGACTCAGCTGAGCGACTGAACAAGAACAACAGCAGTACCTACCTCACAAGGTTGCTGGGTGGATTAAATGAGTGTAAAGGTCTCAAAATATTTGGCACAAAAGCTGCACTTTTTCAGTATTGGCTTTTGTTTTCTGCTATTCTTGCTCCTGTTATTTCTTATTTTTATTATTCTTATTTGCCAGAATTTACGTGTCTTGATTATCACAGAGCCGATTTGAATAATTTCATTTGTGAATGTATTTATGGAAAAAAAAAGACTAGAAGTCCATTCTCTAAAATACTATAAACAGTTATTACTGGCTGATAAGTTTATCATATAATTTTATTTGCTTCTGTAGGCTTCTATTTTCTAAAATTTCAGCAATGAACACATATGACTTTGCTAATAAGAACTTTTCTCTTTGGTTTTTATGAGTGCTCTGTATGAACTCTTTTTTTTTTTTTTTTGTCTAGAAATTTCTGATGTGTTATCTCAAATCAACAAAACACAAAAATAGTTGCTTGCCCAGGTCTGTTCCCCACATGTTTGAACTTTTTACCAAAGTTAAGAAACCTCAATCCAGGCAACTGCAGTGTCAGTGAGTTGACAGAGAACACGATATATGCTATTTTTGATGAAAGTCTCAGACTTGTAAGAATTTGAAATTAATCACTGGAGAAAGAAGATGGAGTGGCAGGGTGCAGAGAACAGATGTGGAAATCAGTTTTAAAGGTTTGCCAGTGGACCTGAATAAGATTCTGGGCTCCTCAACTATCCTATTTCCCCAGTTTGTGCTTGAAATCCTGCCCTTGAGGACTGGGTCCTCTGGTTCAGTGCTTTCTTCTCCAGGGAGATGATGTCTGGGAAGAGAAAACCATGTTCACGATAGACTAGGGCTTATGAACCAGGAGATGACTGATGTTCGGGGCTGGCTAATTCTTTGTTCTGGGGGCTGCCCCTTGGCATCGCAGGCTGTTGAGCAGCCTCCCTGGTCTCTACTCACTTGATGCCAATAGCACCTCTTCTCTCAGATACGACAACTCAAGGTGTCTCTAGACATGGCTACGTGTCCCCTGGTGAGCAGAGTGGTGGCAAAATCACCCCCTCCTCCAGCTGAGAACTGTTCCCCAAAGCAATATCTAAGGCTTCTTCCTTCGAATTTTGTTTGTTTTTATTGGAGGATGATTGCTTTACGAAGTCGTGGTGTTCTCTGCTGTACATCAAGGTGGATCAATCACAATTACATGTATATACATATACATATATATATATATATATATATATATCTCCTCCCTCTTGAGTGCCCTTCTCCACCCATCCCACCCCTCTAGGTCATCACAGAGCAGCAGGCTGTTTCCTGTGTTATACAGCAGCTCCCCCTTAGGTACCTATTTTACACATGATAGTGTATATATGTTAAGGCTACTTTCTCAATTTTTCCTAGACTCATCCTGTGGATTCTGCTTAGGGAAAACCTGGGCTCAGACTCAGTTGCTACAGAGCATTTTTAAAAATATTTTTATTTATTTATTTTTTAATTTAAATTTATTTATTTTAATTAGAGGCTAATTACTTTAAAATATTGTATTGGTTTTGCCATACATCAACATGAATCCGCCACGGGTGTACACGTGTTCCCAATCCTGAACCCCCCTCCCACCTCCCTCCCCACTGTTTATAAAAAATATTTTTAAATGTAATTATTGTGTTGGGTCTCAGACGTGTCAAGCGAGATTTTTTTGCTTTAGTGTTCGGACTCTCTGGGTTTCCCAGGTGGCTCAGTGGATAAAGAATCCACCTGCAATTCAGGAGAGGCAGTAGACATGGGTTCAATTCCTGGGCCAGAAAGATCCCCTGGAGGAGGGCATGGCAACCCACTCCAGTATTCTTGCCTGGAGAATGCCATGGACAGAGGAGCCTGATGGGCTACAGTCCATAGTGTCAAAAAGAGTTGGATATGACTGAAGCGATTGGGCACGCACGCACACACAGACTCTCTAGTTGGGGTGCCTGGGCTCAGCAGTTGGGGCATGTGAGTTCAGAAGCTCTGAAGCACGTGGGATCCTAGTTCCCTGACCAGGGATCGAGCCCACGTCCCTGGCACTTCAAGGAGGATTCTTAACCACTGGATCACCAGGCAAGTCCCCTGAATATTTTCTCTAAGAGAGACATCAGTTAGATGAAATCCTGTGTGTTGTGGATTCAGAATGTCCAGGTTGCTTCACAAGTCTTATCATTCATGAGCCATGGGGCCTTTAACAAGATGTTCAACTCCTCCAGTATACAGTTTCTTCACTATAAAATAGGGTTAATGACATCAACCTTTACAAACTTTTCTGTAACTAAGAGATAATATCTAGGCCACATGTCTGGCATATATCAGGGCTTCATAAATACCCAGTCCTTTCCCTGCCAATTGGTTAATGTGTTTCAAAAAGAAAGAAATTAATTATGCTATAAAATTGACCCTTCTTATAAAAAACTCACCAGCCATATTATATACACAATCAGACCCAGGTTTTCCAAATCTATGGTGCCCCCTCCCTACAACTTCCAGTAAAAATAAAACATGGAAACTAAGCTGATGCAAAATGATGATTTATGTTTGTTCTTTTTGTAGAGTAGGAGGGTCTAAACAGAAAGTCCTTATCACGGAGCCTCAGCTGCAGAAGGAATCCTTTAATCAGGACCATCCTCCTGGAAGAATAAAAGAGATTTAGGGCCAGACTCAAGTTACTGAGCAAGGAGAAAAATACTGCCAGGGGCTACTCTGCTTCTTCTTGTTGGCTGCCAGTGGCTGTAAGCTGCTTCCACTGTCTTTTTTTGAAGTCTGGAGATATATGAGTACAGCCTAATTAAGTAGTTGTGGGCTGAGAGAATTTATTTTGTCAAACTCATGGCAGAGAAGAAAATGTGTCAACAGTGGTGATGAAGAAAGCTCACCTCTTTAGCACCCACGGTCCCTCTGGCCATCCTGGGTTTTCCTTGTGGTGACACCCACTTAGCATCTATAGGAGGGATGGTCAATATGTCTGAGGGTATCTGTACTTCTGGTTTCCCTACCCTGTGGCAATAGAGAACTTAGGTCTAAAGTTAGAGTGAATTGGGTTTAAATCTGGGATCAGTTGGTTATCAGCTTGGCAACCTTGAGAAAGGGACAACTTCCTTGAGCCTCAGCTTTCCCAGCTGAACAGTGGGGAATATTGAGCTTAGCTAAATTAATTAAGTCAACATTTATAAAACACTTGCTATGTGCAAGATGCTAATTTGGGTGCTAGGATGAAAAACAAAACAAGAGAAAACAAAACAAGCAATTATCACAGAGCTCATATTCAGTGATGCACAGGTAATGTTGAACAGATGAGTCACATACGCACACATCAAAAGGCCTTATTGGTAATATTTGCCCTTTCTGTAGTCTAAACATTCCCATTATGGCTGACTTCAAGCTACTAAGAACATTGCCAAATGAACAATTAGGAAGTGATGACCACACAAAGAGACGTGGGTTCAGTCCCTGGGTTAGGAAGATCCTGTGGAGGAGAGCATGGCAACCCACTTCCATAGTCTTGCCTGGAGCATCCTCATGGACAGACGAGCCTGGTGGGCTACAGTCCATAGGGTAGCAAAGAATTGGACAAACTGAAGCACACACCCAACCACACATTACTAAGAGGCACCATGGGAAGACTATATTAGGAGCCATTATATCTTGGGTGTTGCATATGACTTGAGTTATGATAGAAAGAGTGGGATTTTTGAGTTCCAACTTTTCACCAATCAAACCATCAAAATAAACTGTTATAACAAAAGAATTTAGTAAAGCTGCATAATATGAAAACAACACATAAAAATCAGTCAAACTTCACTATACCGACAATGAAGCACCAGAAGGAAAAATTAAGAGAGCAATTCCATCCACACGGGCATCAAAAAGAACAAAACACCCAAGTACAAATCTCACCAAAGATGTGAACGATGGGCCCACAGAAAACTGTGTCACCAAACAAAGGAACTGAAGTCATGAATCAGTAGAAAAATATTCCATGGTCACGCACTGGAAGAATGGCATTTAAATGTTCATCTGAACAAAGCAGTGTACACATTCGATTCAATCCCTGCTGCTGCTAAGTCGCTTCAGTCGCGTCCGACTCTGTGCGACCTCATAGACGGCAGCCCACCAGGCTCCCCCGTCCCTAAGCAACTTCAAATAGCATTTTTCGCAGGAACAGAAAAATCTATCCCATCATTTGTAGGGAACAACAAAGCACTCAGAGTAGCCAAGTGATCACAAGAAAGAAGAACACAGCTGGAGGCATCTGGATCATTGATTTCAAACTACACCACAAAGCTACAGCAATCAAAAAAGTGTGATGTTGGCACAAAAATTGGCACATGGACCAGAGGAACAGAGTAAAGAGCAACAAACCCACAGGTGTGTGGTCAGTTAACTTACAACAAAGCTGTCAAGGACACACACTGCCGGGAAGGACAGTCCCCCTTTAATAAATGGTGCCAGGGAAACTAGACACCATACACCAAAGGATGGTACTGGACACTGCCTATACCACACACAAAACTGACTAAAATCCACAATGGTCCACATCAAGCCTTTCCTCTGCTGGCTTCTCTGAAAATGGACCTGCTCTGCAATAATCTGCACACAGGAAACTGCTCACTTTTTCCTTACCTTTTACTCCTGCGTAGATGCCTCCCACTAGGTCCTGAAGATACTGAGCTCCTGTCTGCGTGTATGCTGCCCACCTTTGTCCAGAAGCTGAAGCTCCAGTCTGTCCTGAGGAAACTGACCTGTCAATGTTGACATGTCCTGGCATTGTCCGGAAGCCGAAGCCCTGGCAGATCCTGAGGAGGTCAAGCTCCTGACCACTGCATGAGGAGCCAAGTTCAAGTGCAGAATTAAGTCCTCCAGCTGAACATTGCAGGAACTGCAAAAATCAGAGGTTGGCTTGGTGATCCCTGTTGGCCACTTGGGAAGTGCAAGCCCCAGTTCAGTGCTGAGAAGCGCAAGCCTCAGTTCAAGTTCAGTTGAGTTGAGTTCAGTGGAGGCCATGCTCCCAGCTGGCAGGCATGCTGAATCCACTCAGTTAATTCAAACTGAAATGGAGCCCCAGATTCAAGACAAGCCACACACTAAGGATGGCCTGTAGCATCTTCAGTATTTATACATGGGCTTTCCCTTGTGGCTCAGCTGGTAAAGAATCCACCTGCAATGTGGGAGACGTGGGTCTGACCCCTGGGTTGGAAGATCCCCTGGAGAAGGGAAAGGCTACCCACTCCAGTATTCTGGCCTGGAGAATTCCATGGACTGTATAGAGTCGTACACGACTCAGCGACTTTCACTTTTGAAGAACCAGATCCAGTTCTCACAAAAGCGTGATTCTAATCACCCTTGGAGGAGTCCGTGTGTACTTCAGAGGCACTGAGATTGTGTCAGGAGTTACTCTGTCTTCGGTTTGGGGGATGACCTTTTCCTCCAGGTGGCACCTCCCAAAGCAGGTCCTGAGAAACCAGGCTCTTATCAGCGTGGACAGAGCCCCTTGTGGTCCTGAAGCCAAAACCCTGGCAAGTCCTAAGGAGACTGAGGTCAGGTCAGCATGGATGCTGACCTGCTGTGTCCCAAAGCAGAGCCCTGGCAGTACCTGTGTCTGCTGCTGCTGTTCAGTCGCTCAATTGTGTCTGACTCTTTGCAAGCCCATGGACTGTAGCCCCCAGGATCCTCTGTCCATGGGATTTCCCAGGCAAGAATACTGGAGTGGCAACCTGTTTTCAAACAAACAAAAAAGACAAAAATTGTAATACATTGTCATTGTGTTTTGAGTCCTTTTCTCACATTTTTATGCATATGTTTTTATTTGTATATATTTAAGCAAATATTTGTTTTCCTTCCTCTCTGAATCCCTTGTCATAAAACATAAAGACATATTAACTTTATATCACAGTGTCTGAGAGTTGTTAATTTTTTATGAGAGCATTAAAGTTTCAGCATGTCAAGGAGAAGAGTGAACATTATCTAAGGACTTTGCATCCTCTTTTGAAGAAAGGGTTAGTGCGTTTTCCGCTTTCTGCAGGATAGTTGTATTTTGTGAGGGGGAAGTATGAAGTATGATTTTGCTATTGACCTTATTTGGAGGTGAAGGGTGAGTTCAGGAGATGTGTCTGGGTATTAAATTTGTGAAAGGTCTTAAGAGTGAAGACTGAGATTTCCAGAAGAGAAAGGTCTGCTTCCAGAGCTCAATGTAGAAATGCTGCCTGAGTTCCAGCTTTCA
>NW_011494716.1:5205420-5206566 GCF_000754665.1 Bison bison bison | reverse complement strand
GTTCTGAAGTTGATGCCCTCTGAGTGTTCTCATGCATCATGTGTGATGGGATCTGGGTAAAATTGTGGGTGTGCTGTGTCTCAACCCCAGGGCCCCTTGGAGCTCAGCACTTTGGCCTCCACCCGAGGACTCCTAATCTAGACGGGTTCCAATGGGGCCACTGGGTCTGTTATTGTGCTTTCCAGCAGGAGGTGGGGACCTGGCATGAAATGGAGCAGAGTGTCCACCCATTCCTCCCACTCCCCACTCACGCTGGTGTCACCTAAACTTGACCTCAATGGATGCTATCGTAAAGGGTGTGTTCATACCGCACAGACACAGGGAGCAGCAAGGGGGTGGGAAGGGGCTTGTGGCAGAGGCGGCGGATGAGAGAAGCTGGATGGGGACCAAGAAAGGAGGGAGGAAAGAGAGCTCAGTGAGATGGGAGAGCAAGGAAGGAGGGGCACTGAGTCCGTCCTTCCCTGTGATCTGACTTACCTGATCATCCACTCCAGCATCTGCAGGGCAGTTTTTACCATTTCAAGTTTCTAAGATGAGCAAGTGATCTCAGATATGTTAACTGGTTTGTGCATGGCTACAGGGGTGCAGTGGTAAAGAATTCACCTGCCAATGCAGGAGATGCAAGAGATGCAGGTTTGATCCCCTGAAGAAGGAAATGGCAACATGCTCCAGTATTCTTGTTTGGAGAACCCCATGGACAGAGGAGCCTGGTGGGCTGCAGACCCCATGGGGTCACAACGAGTGGGGCATGCATACACCCCAAGATCAGGATGTATGGAAACAAGATTTGAACTTGTTTGGAACTCAAACAAGATTTGAACTCTCTGACTCCAGAATCCTTTCATCTTAGGGAAGAGGAGTAGAGACAGGCAGTACTCTTGTTTGGAGAACCCCATGGACAGAGGAGCCTGGTGGGCTGCAGACCCCATGGGGTCACAACGAGTGGGGCATGCATACACCCCAAGATCAGGATGTATGGAAACAAGATTTGAACTTGTTTGGAACTCAAACAAGATTTGAACTCTCTGACTCCAGAATCCTTTCATCTTAGGGAAGAGGAGTAGAGACAGGCAGTACTCTTGTTTGGAGAACCCCATGGACAGAGGAGCCTGGTGGGCTGCAGACCCCATGGGGTCACAACGAGTG
>NW_011494716.1:5204518-5205320 GCF_000754665.1 Bison bison bison | reverse complement strand
AGGGGGAAGTATGAAGTATGATTTTGCTATTGACCTTATTTGGAGGTGAAGGTGGGTTCAGGAGATGTGTCTGGGTATTAAATTTGTGAAAGGTCTTAAGAGCGAAGACTTAGATTTCCAGAAGAGAAAGGTCTGCTTCCAGAGCTCAATGTAGAAATGCTGCCTGAGTTCCAGCTTTCAGACTCCAGCTCTCAAGTGAATCCCCAACCTTGCCTGTAGATTTCCAACTGGTCCTCATTATGGTGCATGCATGCTAAGTCACTTCAGTCATGTCTGACTCTTTGTGACCCCAGGCATTGTGACCTGTTGCTCCCTAGGCTCCTCTGTCCGTGGGATTTTCCAGGCAAGAATACTGGAGTGGGTTGCCATGCTCTCCTCCAGGCAATCTTCCCAGCCCAGGGATTGAACCCCTGTCTCTTATGTCTCCTGAATTGGCAGGCAGGATCTTTATTGCTAGTGCCACCTGGGAATCACCAACCCCCCCTCCCCATCATGATAAGTCAATTCCTTGAAATAAACTCTCTCTCTTTAGCTCCATTTGGTTTTGTTTCCCTGAAGAACTAATACAGATTTGGTATTTCCTGACACCAAGCAATGGAGTCAATGATCAGATTAAGAGAATATATGCAAGGAACAGGGGTCTGGGGGGTTCTGAAGTTGATGCCCTCTGAGTGTTCTCATGCATCATGTGTGACAGGATCTGGGTAAAATTGTGGGTGTGCTGTGTCTCAACCCCAGGAGCTCAGCACTTTGGCCTCCACCCGAGGACTCCTAATCTAGACGGGTTCCAATGGGGCCACTG
>NW_011494716.1:5176251-5204418 GCF_000754665.1 Bison bison bison | reverse complement strand
CTGGTGGGCTGCAGACCCCATGGGGTCACAACGAGTGGGGCATGCATACACCCCAAGATCAGGATGTATGGAAACAAGATTTGAACTTGTTTGGAACTCAAACAAGATTTGAACTCTCTGACTCCAGAATCCTTTCATCTTAGGGAAGAGGAGTAGAGACAGGCAGTACTCTTGTTTGGAGAACCCCATGGACAGAGGAGCCTGGTGGGCTGCAGACCCCATGGGGTCACAACGAGTGGGGCATGCATACACCCCAAGATCAGGATGTATGGAAACAAGATTTGAACTTGTTTGGAACTCAAACAAGATTTGAACTCTCTGACTCCAGAATCCTTTCATCTTAGGGAAGAGGAGTAGAGACAGGCAGTACTCTTGTTTGGAGAACCCCATGGACAGAGGAGCCTGGTGGGCTGCAGACCCCATGGGGTCACAACGAGTGGGGCATGCATACACCCCAAGATCAGGATGTATAGAAACAAGATTTGAACTTGTTTGGAACTCAAACAAGATTTGAACTCTCTAACTCCAGAATCCTTTCATCTTAGGGAAGAAGAGTAGAGACAGGCAGATGAGATATTGCAAAAACAAAGCTCTTTCTATGCACTTTTGGGCACTGGAGTTATTCTTTCAGTCAATATAGGTAAGTGTCCTAAGGTAGCAAAGGAAGAAAAAAGTGACAACTTCCCCCCAGGCCTCTGCTGTGTAAGTATCTGTGTCAGGGTCTGAGGATACAGTGGAGGGAAAAGCAGACCCTGTCCTTGACCCCTGACTCCAATTACATGTATGTTATACTGCTTTACAGTGTCCCAGAGATCTCTGCTGCTGGTTTTTTTTTTTTAATGAGTCAGTCTAGATAATTTTATTGAATTTGAGTTTTCTATGATGTATTTTCACTACGACTAGCCTACAAATAAGCCCATTTGCTGTCTTCTTCCTCAAACATATTTTTTCGTTCTGACATCTCCATTTGTTTCTTTGGTCATGTTTTCCCTCTCTGTTGGAATGATTATTATTTCCTATGCATTGTCCACTTTTTTCACTAGACGCTTCAACAGGTGGAGAATAAACTACTTTTATGCTAATTCTCACGTTTGGGTCATCTGTGAGTTCACTGACCATTTCCCCCATCCCCCTAGTTTCTGGGTCACATTGTCCTTTTAAAAAATATCTTGTAATTATGTCTAAGAGATATGGTATATAAAAGATGAGTAGATGTGGATTAAGTCCTGTCTAACCCTGGATGAAGGTTTGCCCCTTCCTCTCACCCAGAAGATTGGGGTGGAGGGGTGGTCATCCTCTTTCATCTCATCCCCGTGTTACAGGGTCAGGGTTGAGATGTAGCTTCAGGTCACTGTGGTTGTAAATGTTTTACTGGTGAGATGAAGACTCTCCCTTCAGCAGGGCTTGGGATCCAAGTCCAAGCAAAACTTCCTGGCTCTCTCTTTGCTTCACGAGCAAGGCTCCAGCTTCTGTGGACCCGTAGAGAGCACTCTCTTCTCCACTGTCCACCTGCCTGTTTTCAAGCTTCTGAAGCCATTTGCGTCCTCCAGCCTCCAGTGAGCCACACCTTAGACCCGTGGGACGCTCAGGTACTAGTAGCAGGTGGGCACGCCTCGGGTGACTGTGAGTCCTCCCAGCCTGTCCCCAGCCTCCTGTGAGCAGCTCTGCAGTTCAGACATCAATGGAAATGCTGGAGAGACAAGTCTCCGACAGTGAATCAAGAAGCAGTTGCTAAAATAGGGGAGAAACAGATGCTAAAAAGCCAGTGATTCTTCACTGCATCATGATGGTACCCCACGCATGTTAAAAAAAGTAACTTGGACTAATCTGGCTCAAGCTGATGTCTCCAGCTTCTTTTGCTTTTCTTTAGCTTCCATCTTACTTTCCAATCATGCTGAATCATATGCAATTCCCAAGACTTGTTTTTTTTTCTTTCCAAAAAGAAGCACTTTTAATATTTCTCTGCCATCATCCCATGGATGCCTCTTTATCCTTCAAAATTCCATTCCAAGAAGACCTCTTCAAGCACGCCATCCCTCGGTCTGATACAGAAGGCCAGCCTGTTTTATTCCTCTGTGCTCACCTTTCTCAGAGCCTTTCGTCACACTTTACTTTGATTGCTGTACAAGCGCATCTCCTACCCTAGACTTTGTGTTGCATGTGGGGCTTCCCCCCGGTGGTGTGAAGAACCCGCCTGCCAATGCAGGAGATAGAAGAGACGTGGGTTCAATCCCTGGGCTGGAAAGATCCTTTGGAGGAGGACATGGCAACCCAATCCGGTGGAGAATTCCATGGACAGAGGAGCCTGGCGGGGTACAGTCCGTGGGGTCGCAAGGAGTTGGATGTAACTGAAGCAACTTAGCATGCACACATGCATGGTGGTGGTGGGTGGGGGAGTGCGGGAAGCCATGCCCCATTTCAACTAGTATCCTTAGAATCTAACAGAGCACCAGAAACATGCCAAGGACTATTGACAAGAAAAAAGCACCGAGGTTCCTCTCTTTAACAGCCTCATCTGAGTACCTGCTTCTTTCCCAGTGATCATGACCACATTTATCATCTCTCAAGAGGACCTGACCTCTCTCAGAGTCTATGCTACCATTACTGAGTACTTCCTGGCTGCAAGAACTTTCCAACGATTATTGCCTGCAATCCCCACCAGCCCTATGAAGTCAGTGCCACCGACATCTCTTTGTTCACAGATAAGGAGGCTGAGGATGTTCTGGTGTCTTGTGAGAAAGCTAAGATTCCATCCGCACATCTATGCTAAGCTCAATTCCAGATTCCACGCTTCCACGAACAGACCCCAGTCTTCCCTGTCTGCCCCCCACCCACCCCTCCTCTTCTCTCTCCTCCTTCTCTTTCTGCCTCTGACTCTAAACTCAATGATCGGTTGATCAGCGGAGCTCATCCGTCTGGCGGTCGACAGGCAGCGCCTCACAGCTCTGGTTTTTCCTATTCCGCTTCTGTATCATTCAGCAGCTCCTGTTTCCCCTCTGAGGTCACCCTTAAAGGTCTATGTGTCATGTCTCTCATTTCTGCCTTGTCGAGGAAATCTTGCCAGTGCATCTATCAAAGTAATCATCACAAGCCTGATGTAAGAGTATGGTTCCTCTCACATTTTTCATTACTAGATAATTTATTAATATCCTTCCCGAGGAGCACTAGATTTATCTTGATAAAACTGCTATCAGCAGCGACACAGGCAATGCCACTGGGATCTGCCAGGAAGAGCCGTGCATTCACCTCCTTCACCCCTTAATGCCTCGGGAAGCCCAACCCGGAGCCAGCCCAGGGGGCTGCCAAGACCCAAAACATTTTATCATTTTGATAAAGTTGACCCGGGGCAGCCTCGGAGGGATTGCTACCTATCTCCCCTTTCTTTTCTGCTTGTGGCAAACACAGAATGGTCTCTGTATTGGAAAGGCAGGTAGCAAGGGGTGGATAAATTACCTTCAGAAACTTCACTATTTATCTCGTTTTCATTCGCGCATCCGTGGTGAACAACTTCACCTCTCAGCTCAAGTGGGCTTTCTGGGAGGGTCTGTGTCTGCAGTGGGGGGTGGATCTCTGTCTTATCGCTGCGGCAGCCGCGGGGTGTGGGTTCTTTAGGTTCAGGAGGTAAAGCAGCCCCTGCTTCCCCCTCTGCATGCTCCCTTCCAGTCCTCCTCCCTCCAGGAAGAGAGAAGAACCGGCAGAGACAGCCCCTCTGGCTTGCCCTGCCAATCATTCACAAAAGTGAAAATGCAGGAAGCCTCCTGCATGCGGCAGCTGCCTTCAAAGGCTTCTGGCGGACATGGACGCAGGGGCGTATTCCAGAAGGGGAGCAGCGTCTCTGTTGTCCTGTATTTGCTGCAATTCAGAGCATCTCTTTTGTAAACTGGGTTGCATGGTTCATTTCTCTCAACATCACCCCTCTCCAAAAAGTAAATAAATTAAAACATGCATACATGCTCCAATAGGAAAATGGGGGTGTCAGAGAATCGTTTGGGTGCTTCGGGGTGCGAAAACAGATAACCCATGTGCATTATTGGTGGAAGAGCCAGTGGTTTGCCAACTGGGAAGAAGTGTCTGCTCCCCATTAGATACAAACCCTGTATCTAATAACTAATCTGTGTGTATGTGTGAAGGGCTTCCCAGGTAGCGCTAGTGGTAAAGAACCCACTTGCCAATGCAGGAGACATAAAAGACTTGGGTCTGATCCCTGGGTCGGGAAGATCCCCTGGAGGAAGGCATGGCAATCCACTCCAGTAGTCTTGCCTGGAGAAGCCCACATAGACAAAGGAGCCTGGTAGGCTACAGTCCATAGTGTCACAAACAGTCAGACACAACTGAAGTGACTTAGCACACACGTGCACGAAAATTGGTCAGTTGTGTCCAGCTCTTCATGATCCCATGGATTGAAACCCACTGGGTTCCTCTGTCCCTGGGGATTCTCCAGGCAAGAATACTGGAATCAGTTGCCATGCCCTCTTCCAGGGGATCTTCCTTACCTGGGATAGAACCTGGGTCTCCTGCATTGCAGGCAGATTCTTTACCATCTGAGCCACCTGGAAATTGAGGAAGATATATTTATGATTAGGCATTCTGGCATCCTGTGTACAAATTGTCCCTGGTAACGTGTTACATTTTCAATTAAAAGTTGAAGCTCATCGTGTGACACTCACATGTGTCTCTATGAGTATGTCTGAGTCTCCTGATTTATGCTTTGTCATCTTTCCCCAAAGGAGCTTGGGCCACACCATCTGGTTCTGCCCCCTTTTCCCTCCATAAATAATAAAGTCTGTGTAGTGCAGGGGCCAAAACTGACAGTCCTCACCCCAACAAACCACTCACTGACTGGCAAAGCCAATTTCCTCACCAATTCTCCCCTTCTGAAGGAAGAAGGAGTCTGTTGTGATTTTCCAGATGCAGAAACTGAGTCCGTGGGAGAAGTGACTTGTCCAAGTTCATGCATCTCACAGGGGCTGGAACAGAGTCAAACGCAGATTTGACTGCATCCATCAAACTTGTCCTCTCCTCTTCGCTGTGTTCACGCTCACAGAAATCATTTCTCCTGCCTCTTCCTGGGGTGATGGCTGAGAACTCCTGTCGGTTTTGCATCACCCCCTCCTGCCACCTGCTGTTGATCTGGGGGCTTCCCAGCACCGCTGTGTAGCTGGTGAGGCTGTGTCTATGAGCCCGGGGCTCCAGGTGTCTGCTGGGGAAAAGCTGCCTCTTCCAATTGCTAATTTCCATGCCAGGGATGGCTGTGGCCTCCTGGACAGATGGCCAATGGCTCCAGAGCTCTCAGAGTGCACATATGTCTGCAGTGACAGGGAGTTTCAGCTGTGACCAGGACTGGGACCGCCATCCAAATGCGAGGCCATTCGTCACCGTGGTCGATTCCATAAAATCAGCAGTGAGGGGGCAGACGGGGGAGGCCGTCTCAGCTCTGTGGCTTGGCCATCCTCAGAGAACCCAGTGCACACCTGGCTTGTATGGATTCCAAGCCCATGGAGAACTGTTTTTCTTGACTTAACAGCCACATCCAGTGACCTCATGATGGCTTTAAATACAAGCCAGAACTCCTACTATCATTACTGCTCTAACAACTAAACTTGACCAAGAATGGACCTCTCCCAGCTTGCTGTCTTTTTTTAAATCAAATTTATTTACTTATTTTAATTGGATGATAGTTATTTTACAATATTGTGATGGTTTTTTTGCCATCCATCAATATGAATCGGCCATAGGCAAACATGTGTCCCCTCCATCCTGAATTTTTTTTTTTTTTGATGTGGATGATTTTTTAAAAATGTCTTTATGGAATTTGCTTCAATATTGCTGCTGTTTTATTTACTTATTTATTTTGGGGACAGGAGGCATGTGGGATCTTAGTTCCCCGACCAGGGATCAAACTCACATCCCCTGCATTGAAAGGCAGAGTCTTAACCACTGGACTGTCAGGGAAGCCCCCCACTTGCTGTCTTAACCAAAGAGAGTTTGGGAAGAAAGAAGGAAGCCTTTATTCTGGGGCAACCCTCGCTTCCACTGATTGCTCTCCTTTCTTTCTTTGGGGTTTCACTTCATCTTCTAATCCTGGCTTCTCCGGGAATTGGAGGAAAAGTCCAGTGGAGCAATGGAAGATGCAAGGTATTCAAGCTCCGGCTCCCCTGTTTCTTAGCCGGGTGGCCTAGGGGATGCTGCTGGTCACGTTTGAGTCTCAACCTGCTTTCCAAACCTTGTGAGGATTAAAGTGGGTGTCACAAGGCAGGTGACACCTTGGGGCCTCTTACAGAGCAGGTGACCCTGCCCACATAATACTCTTTTCTGCAGTTACCCCTGCGACCAGAAGCAGAGGTTTTCATATCGTCTACAGCAGTGGTTCGAAACCAGGGGTGATGTTGCCTGGACGAGTCCCACCTACAGAACAGTGTTTGGGGACATTTTCAGTTATGGTGAGTAAGGTGGAGGACCAGTGCTGTTAGTGGGTTGAAGCTTGGAAGAAGAGGAACCTTAAAGATATAAGGATCCAGGGACTTCCCTGGTGGTCCAATGGTTAAGAAACCACCTGCCAATGTGGGGGACACGGGTTCAACCCCTGTTCTGGGAAGATCCCACATTGTGGTGTGTAGTGTCAGATTTTTTTTTTGCCATATTTTGGGAATTTGCTTCCATTCTCAGGCTGTTCTATGCCAGCGCAATCTTGCTGAATGCCACCCACCCCTAATCCTGCTTCCGTGAATGACTCCTTTGGTTGCCTGCAACCATACCTCATAGACCCAATTCTCTAGCAGCTCTGACATTCCTGGCTGGAAATGGTGGGTTTACAGCCAAGCATTCTTACCCAGACAGGTTCCAAGGTGATCTCTAGGAGGAAGAAGATTTATACTGATAATCTTCCCTCCGGTGTCACCTCTAGAATAACACAAGTACTGGAAAAAGTCTTTAAATCTACACTTTTATCAATCTATTTTTAAGGCATAGTGTCTTTAAACCACAGTGATTCACAGAATATTCAGGGGGAGTTTTAATGGATGGTGAGGGATTTAGGAGCTAGACCTTGGAATTATGCATCTATTACTCAGACATTAAAAGAGGGTGAATGTGAAGGCCATCTATGCATGTGCCTTTGAAACAGGAGAGGAATAGGAGCCCAACAGGAGAGTTGGGGGCATACACTCCAAACTTGAAAATAGAAAGTTTTTCTGTTTAGTCACTCAGTCATGTCCATCTCTTTGCATCCCATGGACTGCAGCCCGCCAGACTCCTCTGTCCATGGAATTCTCCAGCCAAGAATACTGGAGTGGGTAGCCAATCCCTTCTCCAGGGGATCTTCCCAAGCCAGGGATCGAACTCACATCTCCTTCATTGTAGGTGTATTCTTAAATAACTAAGCCAGTAAATGCTTCATGTCCATATGATGCTATGCTCTCAGGAGACACCGGATGTCAGAGAATATAAACTCTCACCCCAGGTGGCTGAGGAGGTAGAGCAGTGAGTCAGGAAGTCAATAACTCAACTCTTTTCTCAAGGTTATTTAGCAGATGGAAAAGTCTCCATAAAACTCCAATGGTCCCCTCTGGAATCCTCTGACCGAGCTGATTCTGACAATGAGTCTTAAGTTCCAGCAGGGACTGTAAAAGAGACCAATAATGATGACAGAAGAGGCTCAACAAGGTTAGCCAAAGATTGAACCCCACTAGGGAGGTGGAAGTCTTCTGCGAATGACATCTACTGAGACTTTACCGCCCATTGTAGGGATAAGAGAATGGTGGAGAGGGCCAGAGGGACCTAGGGAACTCCCATGTTGACAGTTAAGTTTCTAACTAAACTTCTGCACTGCCTTCCTTGGTAATCAGAGAATCTCATTGGGGGCTAGAACCGGACTGGGTCTTAGACAACTCCATTGGGAGGTACCAAAGTGAGATGGGTTCAGCTTGTCCTTGGTTCTGTCCCCCATGGGTACAGGCTGATCCCAATGGGCAAATGCGAGACCAGAGATGGCCAAACAAAAGGCTGCAGGCCCTGGCTTCAAAAACAGAGAGGGCCTGGTAAACCAAAAAAATGTTTTTTTACCATCAGACCCATTGACGTTGAACTCCAACCTTGATTCTCTGATGCCATATTTGCCTTTGTTCATTTCTGACAAACCTGGGCAGTAATACATCCTTTAGACGGTCTTTGGGCTTCCCAGCTGATGCTAGTGGTAAAGAATCTGCCTGCCAGTGCAGGAGACGCAACAGACGAGGGTTTGATCCCTGGGTCGTGAGGATCCCCTAGAGTAGGAAATGACACCCTACTCTAGTATTCTAGCCGGGAAAATTCCATGGGCAGAGGAGCCTGGCAGGCTACAGTCCATGGGGTTGCAAAGAGTTGGACATGACTGAGCACACACACACATGCACGTGCACACAGCTCTGCTAGAAAGGATTTAAGAGAGTGTGTGTGGAAGTGTGTGTGGTGGGGTGTCAAGGTTGTTTGTGACCCCACTTCCATGCAGTCTGGGAGCCAGAATTTGGAACAGAAAGTCTTAGTTTCCATCTTGCAAGGAAGAAGAAAAAGGTTTATCTCACTTGTTCGAGTGCCCCAGAGCAGCGAGAACAAAGAACAGACTCACATCTCAATAGATTATCTCAGGACAGGGAAAAAGTGTTACGAGCCGTCAGGCTTTCTGGTGAAGTGAGGTTTCCCTCTGAATGCTGACGGGTGAGTCTGCCTGGTGTGGTTGGGGAGAAAGGTCATTCCGTTCAGAAAGGACGAGATATATAAACACACAAAGACAGGCTCAAAACTGCTCTTTGTGGTTGAAGCAGAGAATGTATAATAGGAGATGAGACTGGCAAAGAAACATGATGCCCAATGGGAACGGTGGAAGAAAGGGGCTGAGAAAGAGGCAACAAGACTGCTCAGGAAATCATCGTGAATATTTACTGCATTATTCTGCAGGAATTTGAAGGGGGCCCTGTGCATGCCAAGTCACTTCAGTCATGTCTGACTCTTTGCAGTCTCAAGGACGGTAGCCTGCCAGGCTCTTCTGTCCATAGTATTCTCCAGGCAAGAACTCTGGAGTGGGTTGCTATGCCCTTCTCCAAGCCACAAGGTGTGGCCCCCTGATTTTTTTTTCCAAATAAACAGACTTGGTAGGTGGAGGCAAGAATACTGGGGTGGGTTGCCCTTTTCTCCTCCAGGGGAATCTTCCTGACTCAGGGATCAAACCCATGTCTCTTATGTCTCCTGTATTGGAGGCCCGTTCTTTACCACCAGTGCCACTGGGAAGCCCAAAGGACCCCCGAGAACATTTATTTAGTTATGCAAGAATCAAGGGACTTCCTTGCTGGTTCAACTTGTTAGGACTTCGCCTTCCAATGCAGGGGGTACGAGTTCCATCCCTGGTTGGAGAGCTAAGATCCCACATGCCTTGAGTCCAAAAAAATAAAAAAACATAAAACCAAACAATACCGTAGCAAATTAAAAAAAAGACTTAAAAAAATGGTACATACCAAAACCAACTTTTAAAAAATAATAATTATGTCAGAGTCAGAGATAAGGACTCCTTTTAAACATAAACCTAAAACAGATGCATTGCTTCAGGACAGGGCTCCCTCAGGCACTCAGAAAAGAAAGGGGTGAAAATCTTGGGACATGTATTTTTGGCTAAGGGTATACCAAGCTGAATGGCTCAAGTTCTTACAGTACTGTTTAAAAGGCACAATTCACCGTAAGTTCAAAGCATTTTCACATTCACGATGACAGCTCAACAGTGCATTCTCAGAGATATTAACAAGAAGAGTTATGGGGAACACAGGGAAGGGGTTAAATTTTGAAGGAAAAAAGGATTGAGGATTATATGGACTTGAACTATGGAAAAGGTTGAGATGCATTCAAGAAAGCAATAAAGACTAGTGAACCAGAAACTCCCTGCTCACTTATGATAAAATATCTAGTTAATA
This sequence comes from Bison bison bison, assembly GCF_000754665.1. Lineage (NCBI taxonomy): Eukaryota > Metazoa > Chordata > Mammalia > Artiodactyla > Bovidae > Bison > Bison bison. Next base: position 5,194,483 of record NW_011494716.1, on the reverse strand, counting down.
CCAAATAAAAGATTCAAATAGACTTGTTATGGTTCTTAGAAAGACTCTCTAAAATAATGCTGATATCCCCCCGTCTTTTCAAAGCACTTTCACAAATAAAATGTTGCCTTTAGGAAGGAAGATTGGTTATGGGGAGTAAGCAGCTTAGTTTGAAGGGAAAAGATAGGAGAGAAACATAATTTTTGTACTTAGAATTGTTCTTAGACACTGTTTCAGGAACCCTTCCTTTAATATAAGGGCATTCTCAGTTCTTTGCAGCCCCAAGGACTGTAGCCTGCCAGGCTCCTCTGTCCATGGAATTTTCCAGGCAAGAACACTGGAATGAGTTGTCATTTCCTCTTCCATTTAATATAGATATATATGGGCTTTTGATCATAAACACACACCTTGAACACAAAAATACAGGCCATTTTAGTGAAAGAGATGAGAAATCAAAATGACAATTTCAGTAAAGGGTGAATTTGTTGTTGTTCAGTCGCTAAGTCGTGTCCAACTCTTTGTAACCCCATGGACTGCAGCCTGCCAGATTGCTCTGTCCATGGAATTTTCCAGGCTAGAATACTGGGTTACTATTTCCTTCTCCAGGGCATCTTCCCAACCCAGGGATCAAACCCAAGTCTCTTGTGTCTTCTGCATTAGAGGTAGATTCTTTACCACTGTGCCACCTGGGAAGCTCCACGTATTTGAAGAGAGCAAATAATACTTTGCTTGGCAATACAAAAAGTATGCGATGAAATGATATGTGTACCTCCCATCTGAATTATTCTTTACTTTTTATACTTAACAGAGAGAGAAGGAAGAGAGAAAAATAGCATCGACATACTGCAAGCTTTTTATTATTATTATTCTTAATGGCGAATCTTGCTAGAACCACAATGAAGCTCGGGAAGAAATAAAAACTTATGATCAGAACAAGCATTATAGACGTTTATGTAAAACTGGAAGTGAATAGTATTTTCCCATCTGTTACTAATTCATAAGTGGATTCTCTCTGGTATTGTGACTGAAGTACATTTTTATAATTCATTTCTTGGCTGCCACTGTCGGGGAGTTCTCGTCTTTGTTAATTTCACAACATCAGCTGTTCATGAGGAAGTTACCATTATGACTCTGAGTCAACACGTTATCAATTCCAAGAGGAGAGGATGGAGCCAGATAAAGTGGTGACTTGGAGGTTTTAAAATAGAGCTGTATTTCTGAACACTCGATGCTCCAGGAAACTATTAAGGGGAGTGGGAAACGGTTCAAGGGCTGGATCTGAGGATCTTACATGCATGATTACAGAACACCAGGACACCCCGGGATCCTACAACTCTGTTTATGCTTATGCCTTCAATGATGCCAGAACCCATTAACTACTCATTAGCAAAGGTGAGCATCTGATGGAAAGGGGGCGATCGGCTGCCTGGGTGAGAGAGAGAGAAAGAAACTTGCAGGGAGAACCAGGCTTAGACAGTCCCACCACCCTTTACATGCTAGTCTAGAAAAGCCTCATCACTATAAGCAAAGGAAAACCACTGTTCCTTAATAATAGCAATTATATGCGAACGTTTTCTTGATCCAAAACCTTTCAGCACAGAATATCATTTTGAGCAATCAACTCTTTGGCTGACATTTGTTAGGTACACAAAATTATACTCAATCTGATCAAGCTGTATTGTGTTTTAGCCCAATTCATGGAGCTTTTTAAAAAATGTTTAGCAAGGTAAAGTTCCTTTTCATTTATCACTGATTCAGTGAACATGAACTTGGGCAAACTCTGGGAGATGATAATGGACAGGGAAGCCTGGCATGCTGTAGCCCACGGGGTCGCCAAGAGTTGGACATGACTTGGCAACTGAACAACAATATCACTAGCTTAATTTTTGTCTTTCCTTGTAAGTTGTATAAGTGATAGTATTTTTATTATGGAAACAATATTTATTTGGCTATTTCATATGCAAGCATAGTCTGAAACAACAAGATGTAAAAAGAAATAGATATATTTCCCAGAATAGGAATCTTGTATCATTAATATTAGACTAGCTGAGTTTGTTTCTTCAAAGCTTTCTATCTTCTTTTTGCTCGTATTACAGAACCTGAGACAGTTTAGCAAGTATAAAAAATTTGTACAATACTTTAGAAAAACATCATTTCAAAACAAATGAAGTTTAAAATGTGTATATTGTCTGACACAGTAAGTTCAAATGCTGGAATTCTTCCCAACAAAATAATGCTATTTGAACAAAATGTTTTATACTCAAAGTTACTAATTATAATATTATTTACAGCAACTTCAAAACCATCTCAATGAATCACCACTTTTTCTGTGTGAAAGAATGTGAAATATCCATTCTTTGGGGCAAACTGCTGCTCTTTATTTTAAAGCTTATTTTTTAGGAATATTATGTAATGATATGGGAAGAAATCTCAAAGAAATATTTTTATGAAGAGTTAGGCAAAGACCCCCTAAAACTGGTCAATAGTCATCACAGTGCTCTCTACAATTATTTAAAAGGGGAGTGAGAAGAAAAGAAGCAGATGAATAAGCCAAAAAAGTTCTTTTTCTATTACAATTTTTAGATTCGATCCTATCCTCTCTGAGTCCAGACTTTTAAAGCTCTTCAAAGAAAAGAGTGATAAAAATGTTAAGAGTAACAGCGAAAGTTTTCTTGGAGTTTGCTGTAAAATAAACCTATAATGAAGGCAATGTTCTCATTTAGCCAATTTAAAGTTGTGTGCACTCAGCCATGTCTGACTCTTTGCAAGCCCATGGACTGTAGCCCGCCAGGCTCATCTGTCCGTGGAATCCTCCAGGCAAGAATACTGGAGTGGGTTGCCATGCTCTTCTCCAGGGGATCCTCCAGACTTAGGGACTGAACCCATATCTCTTGGGTCTTCTGCATTGGCAGGTGGATTCTTTACCACTGAGCCACTTGGGAAGCATTGAAAGCTAGAAATATTCAGTCACTTCTCTGAGTTCACAGAGCTACAAAGGGGTACACAGCATTTGAATTCAGGTTGGTTCGACTTCATATCTGTGTTATTGTACAAATGATTGCACATGGTTTTTAAGGTCAAGGCTAGAGAAAGGGAGTTTGTTATTGTTGCTGATTAGTCACTCAGTCATGTCTGACTCTTTGCAACCCCATGGACTGTAGCCCGCCAGATTCCTCTCTGTCCATGGGATTTCTAGTCAAGAATACTGGAGTGGTTGCCATTTCCTCCTCTAGGGGGATTGAACCAGCATCCCCTGCATTGGCAGGCCTTACAACTGAGCCACCATAGCTTCCCAGTGAAGGGGAGAATGGGAGAATTACAAAATTTTGAGAGGTAACCAATAGGTATGAATATTGAAAAAAGAAAATGATAATAGAGATTAAGGACATAATGAGCTCTGAGGTAATCAAATGCTCTTTGGGGAAGGGAAAAATTGATGAAAAATTTTAATCAGACTTTCTATATTCACATCTTTTATTAGTCCTTGCAGCATTATTGCCAATGACAACAATGGCAACAAAAACATAGAAATAGTTTAAAATGTCCATCCATAGGGGAATCATGAACTGAATGATCCTCCATCAATATGATAGGATATTTTGCAGATATTAAAAGTGATAATTATGAAAACTGGGTGGAAATATGCCAAATATTTTTGATCAATTATGAAATGAACAAAGCAGAACACAAAATGACCTGGGTAATATTAATGCCATGTTGTAAATATATGGGTCTATGGTCTTGGACTGGGGTAGGACATTTATTCAATAGATATGAAAATAATAATTGTGTTTTGGGTAATATTTCTATATTGAAGTATAACTGGCCTATTATTTCTTTCTTTCAATAGTAGACATAAACGTACACATGCGTTTTAGGTATCATGAGTTTCATATCTTTGCTCGTTTTAATATATAGAGCTCAAGAGGTGGGGGCTTCCCAGGTGGTTCAGTGGTAAAGAACCTGCCTGCCAACGCAGGAGACGCAGGAGATGAGGGTTCAGTCTCTGGGAGAAGGAATATTCCTCTGGCAAAAGAAGTGGCAACCCACTCCAGTGTTCTTGCCTGAAAAATCCCATGGACAAAGGAGCCTTGTGGGCTACAGTCCATGGGGGTCACAAAAAGTCAGACATGACTGAGCAAGTAACGTTTTCACTTTTCACTTTCAAAGGGCTAAATACTTTCAGAAATGAGAAGGAAAGTTAATTTATTAATTGAGCTGTTCATCCATCTATCCACTCACTCTTCCATCCCTTCATCCTTGCATTCATCCATCCACTCGTTCATCCATCCGTCTGTTCAGTCAGACAGTCAGCTCATAAGCCATATTTTTGCAGGAATTAAAAAGCCTTCAGAGTGTTTAGAACACATAGGATGGGGGAGTATTAACAGAGTCTCAAGTGTTAAGGAGGTGCTTCGTCTACAAGTTTAGACTGAGCATGATGGGAAACCACTGAAGAATTTTGAGCATCCTAGGAATAAGATGAGATTTACCTTTCAGAAGCAAGTGGCTAGTAATTAGCATACTGTCACAGAAGAGTTGCAGACTTTGATTTCTGGAGAGACAGATAGAAAAGGGGAGTGTCTGAGCTGTCTGACAAAGCCTGGAGACAGACACTGTAGCAGGTTTTATGACACTGGGGCATCAGAACTTCCAATTATTCCAGGAAACCACGCCTTTCTTCTTTAATCATAAATATCCACCATCTATAATCGGACATTTAATCTAGCAGGTTCTGCTGAGGTGAGCCTCTATTTTCTATAGTCAACCTTGTTGTTATTCAGTCACCAAGTCATGCCTGACCCTTTGAGACCCCATGGACTGCAGCACTCCAGGCCCTCCCTACCCTGTCCTGCACCATCTTCCAGAACCCGCTCAAACTCATGTCCAGTGAGTCAATGATGCCATCCAACCATCTCATCCTCTCCCACCCCCTTCTCCTGCCCTCAATCTTTCCCAGCATCAGGATTTTTTCCATTGAGTCAGCTCTTCGAATCAGGTGGCCAAAGTATTGGAGCTTCAGCTTTAGCACCAGTCCTTCTAATGAATATTCAGGGTTGATTTCCTTTAGGACTGACTGGTTTGATCCCCTTGCAGTTCAAGGGACTGTCAAGAGTCTTCTCAAGCACCAGTTTGAAAGCATCAATTCTTTGGTGCTCAAACTTCTTTATGGCCCAACTCTCACATCCATACATGACTACTGGAAAAACCATAGCTTTCACTAGATGGATCTTTGCTGGCAAAGAGATGTCTTTGCTTTTTAATATGCTATCTAGGTTTGTCATCTTAGCTACTATATTAGATTTACATCCAACTTATCACTAGGGGTAATATGACAGCATATAAGAACTGGAAAAATGCTAAGATGCAATCAAGTCCCAATCTTTCCCCTTTATTGACAGCATCATACCCCATCCAATGTATATCCGGTTAAGAAATGAGTTGGAAGAAAGGACAATTGATTGAATTTGAAGGTGGAGTCAAACTTTACAGACTTCTTTCAGACTGTGGAGGACAGTGTAGAAGATTCACCCTGTCCAAGTCTCTTTCCTCTCCAAACCTTCTAGCAGTAACCCAAAAATATGACAGCCAAAAATCATCTATGTTAGATTACTTTTTCAATAGTAGATGATTTATAGTTGATTAGGTAATTAAATCAAATACAAGTGGCTGAAAGTAAATCTATTTTTATCATCCCTGTAAATTAAAAGTTCTGCATCATAAAAAATCATGACCATCTTGAAAATGACTAGTCAAGTACCTTTTAGAGGCAAGCAGGATTTATTGTCAATTAACGTATTGAACTGTAGAGTCAGCATAACCCTGTGCTTGAGACTTTTAAAATTATTGGCTTCCGCTTCTGAGCTGCTTCCTATCATGGTAATGAAATGTATGTAGTTATCCTCATATTGAACAATTCTGTAGGTTGCGTTTATATCTCACTATAACAACATTTCATTTTATTATTATCTCCAATCCCCTGTAATGAATACAAATACATTCCTTTTCTCCATCATGAGTTTATCAATTTTCATTGATTTGCCTATAATGAATACAGTCAGGAAAAGAAAGGCAGACAGATCATATCCATTAAAGTGTCTTTGGCTTCAAAAGTTTGTCTGTGGTACTGTTTAATTAAAAAAGAAAAAGAAAGTCATCAGGAAACTAATTAAAAAGAGACATTTACTTTCAGGCCTGCTTATAAACATGAAGTCAATAATTATTACATAAAGGGGCTTGGGAGCTATCCCACTTAGAGAAATTGGGCATTTATATCCAGCCCACTTGAAGAATAAAATGATTAATGCTTATCAAATATTTAATGCATATGGATAATCCCATATTACTAGTTATGATGTTCTACATTTTAAAGTCCAAGTGGAACTGTAGAAGCTAAGGTGCATTCATGACAAATTCAATTTTTATAAACAGATGCATTTGGTAGTTCATATGCATACTGATTTTTGGGCAAAGTCCTATAAACCCACACTAGCTGGGTGACATTGAGAAATTTGTGTGTGTTTCTAGCTGCACCAATCTTCCTCTGTAACAGTTTTCTGAGTTCGTTTCCAGAAAAATGATTTCCTGTTCTAAAGAATGTTTTCTGTAACACTGAATGGGGAGCTCAGTGAAGCAACTGGTTTTCCCAAAACCTCACTGGCTCATGGACGCTGAACTTAAATATTGTATTTCAAGGCAAACACTTGTTCCAATTCCATGAGAGGCACTTGAAAGGGAGCATCATCTTGAAAGAGTGAGAATACACATCCCACTTTCTTGAAGCAGAGGGTTTGAAGCAAAAGCTTCAAGATTCCTCCAGACATGTTCCTCTCTAATCACTTTCCATCTTGCCTAAGAGAAGGACTACTTGAAGTCAAAGAAGGATTGGCTCATAGTGAAAAATTACCCTGTCTTTTGGGGTGTGCCAAGCAAGCAGTCAGTGTATTAGAGATGAGTCTGTGTTCTTTTCAAAACAATTGAATCTAATTCTAACCATTATCATCAGAATTCAACCACTTTGTCTTCAGTAACATCACTGCCTCTCTTTCGGCTTAGCGTTTGTATGCCTATGTAGTGCTATCATTTGGTATAAAATTCAGCAATTCAGTAACATCTTAGAATGCTGAAGGAGGAAAATTTGTTAAACAGCTAAACACTCTAGATTTCCTTCTTGCTCCCTCACTATTTGGAGTTGACAGGAAGACACTCTTGAGAATAATACCTGAGGCTTCTTCTGATTTTTTCCTGAGAAAGATGGTGATGTCGAATCTAGTTCTGATGTCAAATCTAGTTCCGATGTCAAATCTAGTTTTGACGTCCAAGCTTTTTTCATAGGGTAGAGAGTTTCCCTTTCAGAAAGCTACTGATACCTTTAAGTTTCCCTAGTTAGAGCATAAGATGCAGAAACTGTGACCCATTTAGGGACAACCATGATATTTGTCACCCAACAGAGGCATCAAGATGCTAGGCAAAAATCTGTGACTATCTTCAACAAAAAGACTTGTCTCTTTACCATCTTATTCCTCCCCTCGTCTTCTGCCTTTTGTCCATAGTAAGTACCTAGCAAACTCTTTGGAAAGAATGAGCTTTTATTTTCATTTGCTAAAACTTGATAGCCAAAGTGTGGTCTATGCAGATCAGCACCAGTATTACCTGGGAGCTTGTTAGGAATTCCAAATATCACCCCAAATGTATGGAATCAGAATCTGCATTTTAGCAAGATCTCCAGGAAATTCATTTGTACTCTAGAATCTGAGAAGCCCTGAGGTGTAACAGTGGCTGAGTACCACTAGTGACTCAGTGGTAAAGAATCTGCCTGCAATTCAGGGGACCCAGGTTCAATCCTTGGGTCAGGAAGCTCCCATGGAGGAGGGCATGGCAACCGACTCCAATATTCTTGCCTGGAAAATCCCATAGACAGAGGAGCCTGGTGGGCTACAGTCCAGTGGATCACAAAGAGTCAGACATGACTGAAGCAACTAAGCGTGTACACATGCATCACTTAGGAGCTGTGTTTGGCTGTTAGGAGCAGAGATTCATTTGCAATGGCTTGAACACACAATAATTTTCTTTTAATTAAAATAAGAGTATTCTCAAAGTAGCTAGTTCAAGATTTTTGTAGTGACTCTACTGGGTCTACTTGGACATAGAGTACATTTTATATATCTATTTTTCTATTTTTCACACTGATTTCTATCTACAAAGTCACCTCATAATCTAAGATGGCTGCTGGAGCTCCAGCCATTGCATCCATATTACAAGAAGCCAAAAGGAGACAAGGTGGTGATGATAGAAAAAGGAGTTACCTCCAATCTGAGGTAGTTCTTAGTAGAAACTTTTTTCAAAATCCCACAAAATACTTCTACATCTATGTCATTGATAGAACTATAAATGAGGCTGAAAAAATAATCTTTGAACTTGATACCACAGTGCTTTGAATAAAATCACATTCAGCTGCAAACTAAGAAAAGGAAAATGGATACAAAGTAGGCAGCTAATAATACATGTCAGTCTTTTCAAATCAGTGTGGACCCTCTTACTTTTGGCATACCTGAGTGGTCAAACTGTATCATCATCTTTGCAATCTTGAATTGGAAGTAAGTTTACAGAAGTGATTTTCCTCCATAATAAATGAAGAGGGATTTGAATGAGAGTGTGGGAGCACACAAGGAGTGGCCCTTGGCTTGGCCTCGTTGGGAGGGTTCAGGGGATACTTTCTGCAGGAGAACATGTCTGAGCTAAATCTCAAAGAAAGGTACCCACAGTGGATGGATTTCTGGCCCAGAGGCAACAAAGTAGGTTAAAGTCAATGAAACCAAGTTTCAGAGAAACTTTCTTAAATGTTCCCCTTCAGAGACTTGCCCTACAGCAGAGTTGACAAACTTTTTATGTAAAAGGGCCAGATCATGGCAAATAAATGAGGAAACAATGGAAACAGTGACAGACTTTATTTTTTGGGGTTTAAAAATCACTGCAGATGGTGACTGCAGCCATGAAATTAAAAGATGCTTGCTCCTTGGAAGAAAACTTATGACCAAACTAGACAGCATGTTAAAAAGCAGAATTACTTTGCCAACAAAGGTCCATCTAGTCAAAGCTATGGTTTTTCCAGTAGTCATGTATGGATGTGAGAGTTGGACTATAAAAAAAGCTGAGCACCGAATAGATGCTTTTGAACTGTGGTGTTGGTAAAGACTCTTGAGAGTCCCTTGGACAGCAAGGAGATCCAACGAGTCTATCCTAAAGGAGATCAATCCTGAATATTCATTGGAAGGACTGATGCTGAAGCTGAAACTCCAATACTTTGGCCACCTTATGCAAAGAACTGACTCATTTGAAAAGACCCTGATGCTGGGAAAGATTGAAGGTGGGAGGAGAAGGGGATGACAGAGGTTGAGATGGTTGGATGGCATCACCGACTCAATGAACATGAGTTTGAGTAGGCTCTGAGAGTTGGTGATGGACAGGGAGGCCTGGCGTGTTACAGTCCATGGGGTTGCAAAGAGTTGGACACAACTGAGCAACTGAACTGAACTGAGTAGATATTTTAGGCCCTGTAATCATACCTTCTCTATCACTAGCACTCAACTCTATCTCCGTGTAGCAAGAAAGAAACCGTAGACAATAGAGGCAAACAAACAGGCGTGAGTGTGTCTCAATAAAATTTTATTTACAAAAATAGCAATCAGCCTCAGGTATCAGTTTACTAACCTCTGCCCTTGGAGAAAGGCTGAATTATCTTTCCATCTTCCTTGTAGAAAATGACATCCCCAAATTTTGGGTATATGAAGTGATCTGTAAGTTTGAACTTAAAAAAGTGGGAGAATCATATGATAGACATATTTTTCAGAAAGAAAATGATAGAAATAGTGTTGGTTTTTTGACTTTTAAGAAAAAAGTTTCTGAGGTTTTTCAGCAATTTAAAATTGCAGTTTGCCATCTTTTTATTACTCAAGTATTCATATTTATACCTATTTTTAATTTATTTTTTAATATTGAAGTATAGTTGATTTATAATGTTATGTTACTCTCAGGTATACAGCAAAATGACTTAATTATACATACATATGTATTTATTCTTTTTCAGATTCTTTTCCCTTATAAATACCTAAATTTTTTATTAGCTCTTTTTTCTTTTTCCTTAAAAAGGGCCTCCAAAACTGTATAAGCTTTCAGTCCTATGAAAAACTAGATCCACTTCCGCCCAGAGGCAGGAGAGAATAGCATATTGGGCAAATTGCAAGTAATTTGGTATTGCTCATGCGAAATAGTGAAGTGATTAAAATCACAGACTGCCTGGGTTGAAATCCGAATCTTACTACTTATTAGCTGTAAGACTTGAGGAAGTTATTTTCTCTCTCTCTCTCTCTCTTTTTTTTTATGTGTAGAATGGAGATAAAAACACTCCCAGCCTTGGAGGGTTGTTGGGAAGATGGGATAGGGTAATTCATGCCAAGGATAAGTACAGTATGCAATATCTCATAAGGATGCATTAATGCTAGTGGTGGGCAGGCGGATGTGAGGGACGTGGCTGGCGGGGAGGGATGTGGCTGGAATGGAGGGGCAAATAGGACCGGATGTGAAGGGTTGTGTTGACATCCGCAATTTGGAATCTACCCTGGAGACAATGGGGAATACACACGTTTCTGTCCAAGACGGGCCTGATCAGATTTTCATGAGCTCCAGAAGCTGTAAGTCACTGGCTCTAAGAAAGGAGGCAAAGCGGGCCCAGCTCAGCGAATACCTGCAACATCAGCGAAGTTGGAGGTTTAGTTTTCAAAATCCCTCCAGGAGAAGTCTTCTGTTGAATTATATCACCCGGCACAAGGAGCCCCCAGCAGAAGAAAATGAAATGCCTCACTGCTGGTCTGGAAGTGTCCTTAAGGAAGGTTGTAATTAAAGCTATCTATCCATGTTGCCGGGCACCAGAAGGCAGATGTGGAGATTTGAATCAAAGAGCCATGTCAGGGCCAAGTTCTGGGTGCTTCTCCGTGCTCCAGGTAGGCCTGTCCGTCCCAGCAGTGACGGGGTAAGAGAGTCCAAGCACACACTGGCTGGCCCTACGTTCTAATCTGAAAGCTCGATTACAGATGAGCCTGTTTGCAGGGCAGGAATAGAGACACAGATGTAGAGAGCAGACATGCGAACACAGTCGGGGCAGGGTGGGGTGAATCGGATGATTAAGGATTGGCACATATACATGGCATGTGCGCCCAGTCGCTTCAGTCGTGTCCAACTCTTCGCAACTGTATGGACTGCAGCCCACCAGGCTCCTCTGTCCCTGGGATTCTGCAGGTGAGAATACTGGAATGGGTTGCCCTGCCCTCCTCCAAGGGATCTTCCTGATCCAGGGATCGAACCCGCGTCTCCTGCTTTGCAGGTGGATTCTTTACCGCTGAGCCACCGGGGAAGCTCCCATGTACACACTACCACGTGTAAAACAGACACCTAGTGGGAACCTGCTGTGTAGCACAGGGAGCTCAGCTCAGGGCTCTGTGATGACCCAGATGGGTGGGATGGGGGTGGGAGGAACACTCAAGAAGAAGGAGATATATGTATACTTATGGCTGATTCATGCTGTTGAACAGCAGAAACTAATACAACTTTGTAAACCAATTATACTCCAACTAGAAAAAAAACCCACTCCGTTTGTGAATAAACAGTATCAGGCAGAGTTAACAGAAAACATGCAAACACACAGGTGGTTTTAGGCATGAAAATTACTTGACTGTGGGGACCTCGTCCAGACCAGACAAGCAATATTCTTCAATGCTACTGGCGCTTTAGAAGTTTTCCTTTCCAGCTTTTAACAGAACTGAAAGAATAATAATAAATCTCTTTGGCTAATATTTTGTTAAATATCAGCAATTAGCGCTGTGATGGCACAGAATATTTCTATTCAGTTCATTCTTCAGTACTTGGTATGGTGAAGGCACACAACAGACTTGATGTTATTTGTAATATAAATAACTCAATAATTTAGGAGGGACCCTCTTGGCAGGTATGGGGAGTCAGGTGGGAGAGGCTTTTTACTCACTGAGATGCCCCATTAACTTGGATTAACCTGGTTCATGATTCACCCTTCTCTCACTCATTTTCACTTTCAATTCTTCAAGCAGCTTTATTGAGATATAACTCATGTATCAAGCAATTCACCCATTCAAATGCACGATTCAAGGACTTTTAGTATATTTACAGAGTGGTCCATCACCACCATCAATTTTTTTAGAACACCTTTATTTCCTCAAAAAACAATTCCATACCTTCATCCTCCCCAGCCCCAGAAACCCACTAATCTATTTTTGATATTAAGGATTTTCCTCTTCTGAACACTTCATGTAAATAAAATCACATAATAGGTGGACCCTTGTGACTGGCTTTTTTCACCAAAGCATCATGATTTTAAGGTTCATCCACATTGCAGCAGGTACAGACACTACATTTCTTTTATTGCCAAATGACATTCCATCGTATAGATATACCACATTTTATTCATCCATTCATCAGCTGATGGATATGTGGACTGTTTCCATTGGTGGGGGGCGCTTTTATGACACTCATTCATTTTTAAAGACTGACTGGCACTTAACGGTTTGCTGAGCACTGTTCTGGGCTCCTTATGTGAAGATCAGTAGGAGCTGGTTTTCGACCAGGTAGAACATGGCAGACTTTAGGGACGCGGTCATAGTTAAGAGCTAGATAACTTGAGAGGTGCTAAAGAAAACATTGAAAATAATCCAGAGAATGAACAAGCACTTGTGCAACCAAAGGGATAGTCAGTGATTAAGGCTGGATGGACAGGAATTTAGTGGAAGATCTGTGAAGGCTTACTGAAGCCAAGGAAACTGAGCAGGTCTGTCCTGTTCTGGCCAGGCTCTCTGTGTTTGGAACAGGGTGAGTAGCTTGGAGTGGCTGGTGGTCAGAGTACATGGTTGGGAGATGGGAAATAGGCTGAGAGGAGCTTCTACACTCAAGGATATGTCGAGGGGGTGGTGGTTGGCGGGAATGAATGAAAAGCAAGTCTCTCCCACCCCAGACTCTCAGTGTTTTGTTTCAGGGAAAATTATGGTTAGAGACTGAGATTATTTGTGGCAATAGTTTCTTTAACACATGTTCACAGTGGGAATTATAATGATTTCACAAGTCAATAGCATATGAGATAATGTCTCTTAATAAACCAACAAAGAAATAACACTACTAAACCAACAAGAGATGAATTACACTGTTGTTCCAGGTAAGTGGACATGAAAGAAATGAAGTCCATATTTAGTTGAGGTGTACCTTTCTATGAGTTAGTTCTTGGGACAGTCAACCTAACCAACCACCAGCTGATGTCCAATTGCTGGGGAAAGGCAAGTGAAAGATCCCTGTTGCTAGGTAACAACGGCGCCACTGTCAATGGGGAAGATGCTCTTCTTCCATGAGAACTGCTGAGATCAGCAAAGGGGAGCCTTGCCCAGACAAACATTCTTGAATGGTTCTCACAAACTCTGAGCAATTACTGACTAAATATCTCCTCCTCATAGTTGCTTCTTTTATTTATATTATGGTGAAAGTGAAGTTGCTCAGTCGTGTCCGACTCTTTGGGACCCTGTGGACTGTAGCCTACCAGGCTCCTCTGTCCATGGGATTTTCCAGGCAATAGTACTGGATTGGATTGCCATTTCCTTCTCCAGGGGATCTTCCCAAATCAGGGATTGAACCCAGGTCTCCTGCATTGTAGACAGACACTTTACCGTCTGAGCCACCAGGGAAGTCCCTATATATATATATAATATTTTTTTTTCAGCCATCTTGGCATGGCGGGCAGGATCTTACTTCTCCAACCAGAGATCAAACCTGTGCCCCCTGCACTGGAAGCATGGTGTCTTAACCAGTGGACCACCAGGGAAGTTCCTCCCCTCCCCATAGTTCTTATCGATAAGCCCCCCTGGGGTCCCTCAGCAGCTGAGCTACTGAGAGCTTGTCAGCAAACACAGGTGTGGATAATGACATCCTGAAATATCATTTCCCTTTTATATCAAAATAATAGCTCCATTCTTGAAAATCACTTCACTCTCAAAAACAACTTCACTCTTGTCATGAACAAATGTATTCAAAATCCTAATCAAACCATGACACAACAGACCAGCATCCAGGCCCTTTTCTCTGATATATTAAACAACACATGTTTACTAAGCCCTTATTGTGCCCAGATTCAGAAGACAGAATGGATAAAACAGCAAAATCTTGGTACTCACAGAGGTCACATTTTAGTGTACAGGACAGCTGATACATAAGTGAAGAAATGTCTATTTTTCTGTCACTTTTTTGAGACATATAAAGGACTATCGTATTTACAGTTTGACAACTTGGTTTTTATTTTTTCACTTAAAAAGATATCCTGGCAAACTGATCCATAAAAGCACTTAAGTGTCCACCTTATGCTTTAAAAGGGCTTCCCAGGTGATGATAGTGATAAAGAATCTGCCTATTAATGCAGGAGATGCCGGTTAGATGCCTGGCTTGGGAATATTCACTGCAGTAGGAAATGCAAAGCCACTGCAGTATTCTTGCCTGGAAAAGTCCATGGACAGAGGAGCTTGACGGGCTACAGTCCATGGGGTCGCAAAGAGTTGGACACGACTGAAAGACTGAACACACACACATATGATTAAAAAAAAAAAAAAAGCCACTTGGCATTCCTGCAAGAGTCAGCATAATTTATTTAAACAGCACCAGTTAATGATCACTCAGTCTTTTTCCAATCTTTATTTGAACAGTGTTGCAATGGATATTCTTCACTAGGATATCTGAAGATAAATTAGTAGAACTGGAATTGCAGGGTAAAGAGAAAGTGCATTTTTTCATGGTATATACCCACAAAGGCATGATATATATTAACAAACTGTTCTGCGGGTGGTGGTGGGCTACACTATGTCTCTCCCTCCATAGGGGAAGTACCGATGTGCTGCCCTTAAGGCTGCAACATTTTAAACAGGGAAACTGCATGACCAAGTGTGTGTTTTAGAAAGATCACGCAGAAGCCAGTTTGACTTGGAGGGATGGGTTTGCAGCAGAAGAAGCTACACGAGAGAAATACTAGTTTGTGGTCACCCAGGGTGAGAGAGGCTGTGTCAGTGGCAAGGAGCCAGAGTAGAACGCAGGCAAGAGAAATCAGCCATGTTGGCTGTGGGGGTGAGGGAACGGAAGGTTTCAAATATGTTATGTTGAGGTGAAAGTGAAAGCGTTAGTTGTTCAGTTGTGTCCGACTCTTTGCCACCGCATGGGCTGTAGTCTGCCAGGCTCCTCTGTCCATGGAATTCTCAGGCAAAAATACTGGAGTGGGTTGCCATTCCCTTCTCCAGGGTATTGTCCCAACCCAGGGGTTGAACCCGGGTCTCTCATATTGCAGGCAGATTCTTTGCCACCTGAGCCACCAGGGAAGCTGAGGTGAGGTGAGGTGTGGAGGTGCAAGTGTCTGGAAAGAAGAGGAAACAGACCCTGAGAGAGGAATCCACAGTTAACTCCTGGAGGCCAGCACTGTGCCTTCCAAAGGCACAGCCTTCAAGCGAGCTCACCTCGAATGACTCCCAGCGAAGCCTGAAGAAACAAAACTCCCAACGATCCATGTGGGAAATTGCACTTGTCTTTGGAAAGAGGCCCTGGACTGAGCTTCCCGTCTCTGGGAACATATGGAAGGAGGCGTTCTCTCTGAAGAGGAAGGACTGCCGTGTGAAGCCTGCCAGGGGACCAGACGGCGTTCTTGAAAATCAGAGGCTTCATCTGTCTCTGTTTCCATCACTGCCACCAAGCAGGGCTTCATCCAAGGGCTTCCCAAGTGAAACTTCAAGGGGCATTTCCTTCAAGTTTCTGAGGGGTGCCTGATCTCCCAGGGGCTAGGGAATTGGGCCACACAGCAGGAGGTGAGCAGTGGGCAAGAAAGCAGGTTCATCTGTATTTATAGCTGATCCCCAATGCGCTTGAATGATCCTGAAACCACCCCTCCACACTGTCCACAGAAAAACTGTCTTCCACGAAACCAGCCCCTGGTGTCAACAAGGTTGGGGACTGCTGTTCTAACAAATCCCGCAGTTTGAAATGTAGACCAAATATCCATTTCCAGTTCTGATGAACACATTTGTATTAGATCAGCACTTCCAGCAGGATCAACTAAAAATACTGTGTTATGATAGAAAGCATTTAATAGTTATCAGAGCAGCTATGACTTGGGATAGTGGTCAAAAAGCTCTAGGGAGAATGGAGACCACTGAGGTGAGCCCAATATACTTGAGAATCTGAGTAGAAAGCATCTACAAAGAGAGCCAGAGAAATCGACTGGAACTTTCCTCAGTCTCATAGGGTTGAGGAGGCCAAAAAGCAAAGCAAATATGAAGTTCAGAATTATCCAGACATCCCAGACCCAAGTGGGCAAGATCCCAGAAAGAAGGTAAAGACAGGAATAGAGTCTGATAGTCTAAGCTAGTTTCCCCCTTGAGGTATTTATTTATACGTGGAGGACAGAATGAGAGACAAGAACATCAGGCAAAAAAGTCACCATTGGGAGACTGAGAACCCACCAAAAATGCAGAGGAGATAAGGATTGGGGTTCAGGATTCAACAGAGTGGAGAAACTCTAGGAAAAATGACAGGAATTTCTTTGGGGGCAGGTGAAGGATAGCACCCAAGGAGGAGAGCTGAAATGAAATGCTTTGAATCATCTTGATGCTTGATTGTGTTTTGATAATCTGCTCCCATTCAAAATTCTGGCTAGAAGCTAAATTCTTCCAGGAGAAAGACAATAACATCCAAAGCCTCTACAATACATTTTTTCAAATATATGTTGCATGGCACTCATGCAATACTTCCCATGCATATCAAGATGTAAGGCCAACAGAAGAAAAGGGTCACAGAAACAGAGCTAGGGGTAAGCGGCCCATGTATTGAATTATACATCACACATGGGCTGAAAAACAACTGTGATTAATACCTTCAAAATATGAAAGGCAAAATAGGCAATTTAGAAAGATAATTAAAATGCAGAGAAACTAATTTAAGGAAAATTAGACTGGAAAAAAGAAATTAACATTGCAGTGGTGTGTAACTGATGCAGCAGTCATACACCAAAAGAGTACTAATGAATCAGAGGGTAAATCAATAGCAAGCATTTAGACAGAAGCTCAGAGAGAAAAAAGTATGAGTAAAAAAACCCCAGAAAAGTGGCATGTGAGACACAGAATTTTGATTTAACATACATGAATCTAGGATATCAGAATTGGATGTCAGACAGAAAGGGACAGAAGCAATTTTTGAAAAAACAGTGTCTGAGAATTTTCTAAAACTGATGAAAGATATAAAACCACAAATTCAAGAAGCACTACAAACTTAAGTAAGATGCATACAACGAAAACCATGCTCACTCACATTACAATATAACTATTGAAAACCAAAGAGAGAAAATCTTAAAAGAAGGTAAAGCAAATGAAATCCTGTCTTCAGAGAAATAACAATAAGTATGATGCTAATTCTCAGAGAAAAAGAAAACAAAACAAAAATATGCATAAAAGTAACTGCCAACCTAGAATTCTTTACAGGAAAAAATATATTTAAAAACTGGGGGAAAAATAAGAACATTTCCAGAAAAACAAAACCTGAGATAGTTTAGAGCAGACCTACACTGAAAGAAGTATTTTAAAAATTAAAGTTCTTCAGGTTCAGGAAAAATTGTTCTAGATGGAAGCATGGAAATGTGGAAGAGAATGAAGAGCAATAGAAAAATCTGATTCAGTTCAGTTCAGTTCAGTTCAGTCGCTCAGTTGTGTCTGACTCTTTGCGACCCCATGAATCACAGCACACCAGGCATCCCTGTCCATCACCAACTCCTTTACTCAAACTCATGTCCACTGAGTCGGTGATGCCATCCAGCCATCTCATCCTCTGGCGTCCCCTTCTCCTCCTGCCCCCAATTCCTCCCAGCATCAGAGTCTTTTCCAATGAGTCAATTCTTCACATGAGGTGGCCAAAGTACTGGAGTTTCAGCTTTAGCATCATTCCTTCCAAAGAAATCCCAGGGCTGATCTCCTTCAGAATGGACTGGTTGGATCTCCTTGCACTCCAAGGAACTCTCAAGAGTCTTCTCCAACACCACAGTTCAAAAGCATCAATTCTCCAGCCTTCAGCTTTCTTCACAGTCCAACTCTCACATCCATACATGACCACTGGAAAAAACATAGCCTTGACTAGACGGACCTTTGTTGGCAAAGTAATGTCTCTG